>NC_054536.1:5036147-5394481 GCF_017654505.1 Polyodon spathula | reverse complement strand
CAACCTAGAAAACCAATTGAAAAGGTTTAGAATCCAACACATTTCAGACAAGAGCTAATGAATGTAAACACTGGTCTGATAAAAGCAACATTTCTCTACTAATGCAAGGTGGTAATTTAGGCCATTTGTCAGAAATTCCTGTCTGACACATTAACCTTATCAGAGGACATTTTAACTTTAAAAATGAAATGTGTCAGTTGTTTCTTTTCTTGGAAATAAACCATGCGGTTAGCAGCCCCAGTTGACTGGTCAAGTCATTTTGATGAATTGATTCATTTTGCTTTAACCTTTAACAATTTGCTGTATGATATTTATAGGCGCTTTAAGCTGTTGCATTTCATTCTCTGTGTCATATGTTATATAAATACATGCATGTTTAAGGAGGCTAGTGCCTGATTCCTGACAGATCTATCTGAACATGCAGGCTGACTGAGGATTTCTTTTGACCACACTCTCATTTTGTGAAATAGGCTGCAATTTAAAACAATGTGATTGACTCTATTACAATTTTTTCTAAGGTATTTTATAATGATTTAAAATGAAACCATTTTAAATGCATAACCCCAAAATCCAAAACAGGGTTAATATATGTGAGCCCATTCAACTCTACTGTCAGTTTTGCACAGAGCCAAAATCACAGCTTTTTTTAGCCTGTCATTGTTTCGATAAGAGCTTTAAAACAGACAGAAAATGACAGGGACTTTATTTATACAGCTGTAGCAACACGCAGGAACTTATAAAGCTATATTTCTCCAAACCCCTTACTCTTTACAGGGTTAAACAACAATATAAACATACTTATGGATAATTTTTACAACTCCTTGGTGTAGGAATTGATTGTAGGCTAACATACATGTATAAAGTGTATAATCTGGTGCGCAGGTATTGTGGAAAATCATCATTATTTGATTCAGTTTTAAAAAAATAAAAATAAGTACACCAATAATTCAATGGTGCTTTTATTATGCACATGTGCTAATGGTTAGAGCAAAAGACTAAACTGTGGAAGATCATTGGTTTACAACCTGGCTCAGGTGTGGATTCACTTTGTGACCTTGGCCAAATCTTTTGATCCCCCTGTGTTTCTCCCTGTACTACTGCAATACAATATTTACTGCAGAAGCAGATTCTTACAAGGAAGATGCTTTTGTATCAACGTTGTGTAAGCCTAGATATGCTTAGACAAATGGATGCAATTTATAAAATGTTTATTCTGGGAGCCTCAACACTATCCTCTTCACAAGAGTGTTATGTAAACCAAAATGAATCTACTGCACAGGTTAGGAATGTGCATTAGCTTCTGGAGCTTTCAACTGTGAAGTTTGTTTCCTAAAGTAATCTTTTGTCAAACAGAACAGTCTTTGACTGGTTTTCTGAGTACAATCTACTGCAAGAATAAATATGAACTGTTCAATTAAGCTACATGAAAAACAGACTATGTGATTATAAAGATTATCTTGACAGGCATAGATAACCTGGCAGGCTTAGTGATAGGAAGACAGATACCCAGACAGCCAAGGATAAGCAATACAACATACTTATAAAGAAAAACAGAAAACTCTCAGATATAATCCATACATGTCAACATTACACTGTATTACTGTACAATCTGAATGTGTTTTTTATTGTTATATATAGATACGTATAATATTGAAGCAGGAATTGTATTGAGTCTCAGTTAACTCTGGAGTGTCTGATGTACATGCTAATGTACTTGATTGTGTTTTTATTTGTATTTTTATCAATGGCTCCTTTAAAGCAGTGGTTCCCATCCCTGTTCCTGGGGATCCCCTGTGTCTGCTGGTTTTCATTCCAACAGAGCTCTCAATTACTTCACTAAACCCTTAAATGAGCTGATAATTTGCTTAATTAGACCTTTTTAATTGCTTCCAGCTCTTAAACAGTTACAGAGTTACAAGTTACTTATAAAATGTTATAGCTAACTTGAATTTTTTTTTTTTTTCAGTGCAATGTTCAAATATGAGAATAATGGTCCTTTTACTGAAATTAAACAGTCATTTTTATTTTAGTTCAGTATCTAACGTGGGATAGTGACCACTCAGCTGGAATCTTGATTCACTGAAGCAGACTGTGAGATTTATAATACTCTGTATTTGTGAAATCTTACTGGAAAATCTGAATAAAAATAATTAAAAATACATTTTAAAAGTAGTTTATAAGTAAGGTAAGTGGAATATTCATATGCTTTGCATTCTACAGGAGCCCGGCAGGTCAGCAGACCAGAGAGAGATGTACCACTGGAAGCCCATGCAACCTGGTCTCAGAGATTAAAATGGTCTCTGTGTTTGTCATGATCAACTACAGCACTTTTTATATATATATATATATATATATATATATATATATATATATATATATATATATATATATATATATATATATATATATATATATATATATATTTATTTTTTTTTATACATTTAGTACAAAAGGAATAGTATTGAAAAGGCAATGAAACGTAACTACAGTAAGTATCATTTTTAATGTGTGGTCTAGTGGTTAACAAAATAGGCTTGTAACTAGCAGATGCCTGGTTCAAATCCCAGCTCAGCCACTGACTCATTGTGTGATCCTCAGCAAGTCATTTAACCTCCTTGTGCTCTGTCTTTCAGGTGAGATGTTGTTGTAGGAGACTTTGCAGCTGATGCATAGTTCACACGCCCTAGTCTTGTATCTTGTGGTGGTCCCCTATGAAAGGCGTTGTTTAAAAATTACTATTGATAAAGCCATCAGGTTTTGATGACTACATATGACCATACTGTGATGATGATGATTATTATAAAGTAATCATGGATATATAACAGATCTCTTTCTGGAGCCAGTAATCAGTAGTAGTAAGTAATTTTAACCTCTCTGGTCACAAATCATTTCACAGCAATGGGATACATTCCAAGCAATATATTTACTTTCTTTCATCGCATGTTATACTCTGTCAGCATCGTCCTGTTTATGCTTGTGTTGCAGAATAGTTTTCTTTTTGTGTGCAACCCGCCCTGTTAGACAGGTAACTGTTGTTTATTTATCAGGGATTATGCAGAAGCTGAAGAATGCTTGTCAGGAAGATGCTGCTGTAAAAGTTATGTCAGTGGCTTACTTGGCTTCCGAAGTGCTGTGTCTTGCTATGAATTGTGATTACAATAAGAATTTTAATTACAGTTCGGATGTCAGCCATTTCCTCCCTGAGGTTCACCACAAACATCCATACCCTCTTGAAACCAGGATGTAATTCTTGCATTACTGTGAAGATCTATTATTTTAAACGTACAGTGAAGCAACAGAAAACAATGCAATTACTTTTACTACCTCATCTGCAGGCTTCTTTTCAAAGCACGGCTGATTCATACCTTAGCTGGGCCACAGGAAATATTTCTTAGGAATTACTGTATATTTGGAACAACACATTTTCAAGCCGTGCGTGTTTTGTATTTCCAGATGAGACTTTATTTCTTTTGGCAGGTTTGTACTGTACATATTGTAGTTTCCTTTGCTTGTATGCTCTATACAATTAATCTTTTTTTTTTTTTTTTTTTTTTTTACCAAACTTCCCAATACTTGCCTCATAACCACGGAATATCAATGTAAACTTTAATTAGTTACTGTAGAAACATGAATACACTGTTTGTCACCTCAAAATAAACATTCTTTCTAAAAATGTATTGTGTTAGTATAATATGTTCTCCATTGTTTCACCAACGTTTTTGTGCCACCTACTATAAAAAAACTATGCCATTTGTACATATTTATTGCTGGTTTTAACATTTATAATGGGTGTTTGACAGCCATAAATCCAAATGAAGTACGTCCCTAGTAAAATCAGTATGAAGGTGCCATCTATATCTTTTGTTTTTTAGGTTTTTCTAAATCAGTTCCTTCATTTTAGACATAACATAAAAACCCAATTTGGTAATGCCACAACCTTATAAAACTTTTTTTTTTTTTTAAAGGAAACAAGATGAGAATTCTGTGCATTCTGCCTTGCAGGAGATGTAAGCGAGCTGTTAAAAACAATACATGAGAAGGGTCCCTGAGTGGCTCACCCAGTTAAATTGCTGCCACTGGGAGCACAGGATGAGTCACACAACTTGGACAGCACCAGTTCACGTCCAGCCTGTGCAAAAAGGCCAAACTTCGCTAGGGAAACCAGGGAGGGGGTGGGGAGTGTCACACCTCATCATGCAACAGTGAACCCTTCTGGCCAGACACCAAGCACAACCAGAGCCCACCTCTGGATTGCTAGGCATAAAAATGATTCTGCCTTTGGCTTGTGATATCAAAGGATGCTCACACAAAAGAAATACAAAAAATAATTGTTCACTCAAATAACAAAACAATCAATGCATGAGTATTAAATAACATTAACCTATTAAGGCTACTATTGGGGGCTATTTCTTTGATTACCATACAGGAAGTGACAGAGCTAGTTCGACATATGATTGATTACATGGTCTCATGATCCTATTCCTACAAAACAATAAAAGATATTCTTTGTGTTATTAATACCCACATTTAAAAAAATTATAAATGGTTCACATCCCCCGAGTATAGTTCCCTCAGCTCTTAAGGTAGCTGTGGTAAAGTCTGTGCTTGAGAGACACAATTTGGACCCTAAAATCCTAAATAACTATAGGCCAATCTCCAACCTACCATTCTTAGATTGCAATTCAATTCCAAAAATGTCAAACTCTTAGTGGTATATTCAAAAAGTTTGAGTCTGGTTTTCGTGCTGCACATAGCACCGAGACAGCCCTTGTCAGAGTTGTGAACAACCTGCTGATAAGCTCTGACTCGGGTTTTCTGTCAGTGTTAATGTAGCCTTATGTTGTGTTTCGGGGAACGCCGTAAAAGGCACTCACCTGCTTTCCTCTCTCTCTTTCTCACCCCATTAACCCGAAACCACGCCGTCCTGTCCTTACTGATGATATTTGGCTGGGGGAAGGGAAGCAGACTCATTTTCGGTATATGCGCTTTCGGGTGGGGGATGACTCGACAGCTGCCCCCCCAGCTGCTCCCAATAACTGTGCTCTCACCGGTTTCTGGGTGGGGTTTGTGCAACGCCGGGGATGCCCTCTGGCTGTACCATCTGTCAATCTCTCTTTCTTCCCTATTTAAGTTGTACACTATTTCCTGCTCTTCTCTTTCATTTTGTGTTGGTCCTCCTCCTCCTCTTCTTCTTTTCTTCCTTCACTGCATTGTCCGCACAGGGCTCCCTCTGGGGGGCAAGGGAGTCTCACTCCCCCGGCTGGGCCTGGCTCCGCCGCCCAGGTTCCTCGTAGGTCAGAGGGGACCCCCGGCCACACCTATTCTTTCGCAGCTCGTGCGCTTTAGCCTCAGCGAGGGTCTAATCTATACGTCTTTCTCTTAACCCTGTCTCATTTTCATCCTTGTCCCGCAAGCATCCAGCAGGAGCCTGGCCCTCACTTCAGGGCTCACGCCTGATGGAGGTCGGTTCTACAGACAGGACCTGTCTAGATCTTTTTACTTTCCAGGTGCAGATACCTTTCTGTCCCCCCGGGGTAGCCGGGTCTCCCTACCACCAGGCAAGTGGCCAGGACAGATCCTCCACCGAGGGGGGGGGGGGGATTTCCTCTATCCATGTTGTCCCCTACTCACCACAACCGCTCAAGCAGCTAGCGGATCTTCAAGCAGTAGAGGACCTGACCTGTCTGTTCCACTTTGTCACTAACACTCTGTCGCCCAAGTCCCACAAGCACTCCATTCCCATTTCGCCTTTGCAGGCGTACCGTGAAATTCTTTTTTGATACTTCACCATTCTATCCTACTGAATTGTCTTAAAAGCACAGTAGAACCGTCTGGCCTTGTCATATCCTTGTTCAAATCTTATCTTTCTGACAGGTTTCAGTTCATCTCTATTGTGGAGGTAAAATCGACATTGTCTGTGGTGTTCCACAGAACTCCATTCTAAGTCCCTTGCTGTTTTCATTGTATATGCTACCGTTAGGTGACATTATCCGCAGACACAGAGTGAACTTCCATTGCTATGCTGATGATACCAAGCTATATTTGTCCCTAAAGCCAGGATTTTTTTGCTTAGGTGTTATTGCTACTTGACTTAAAGACATCAAGCATTGAATGTCACATAATGTTCTGATGTTGAATTCAGAGGTTATGGTAGCGGGTTCACAGAACCAACTAAAAGAAACGTGGGATTACATGAGCTCGACCCTTGCAGTCTCTCATCAAACCTTAAACTAAAAATTAAGAGTTTGGGGGTCATCTTTGATCCTGCTCTATCATTTGAGACTCATAATTTGTGAAGTTACTAAAGTATCTTTTCACCATTTGAGAAATATAGCCAACCTTAGACCAATTATTTCCGTGTCTGACGCTGAGAAACTAATGCATGCCTTTGTTTAATTTAGAATTGATTATTGCAATACACTTTTTTCATTACAATAATCAGTTGGTTTATTTAGATTTCCAGAAAGCTTTTGACAGAGTCCCGCATGAAAGATTAATTCTCAAACTGAACGCTGTAGAGCTTCAAGGAAATTCATGCACATGGATTAAGGAGTGGTTAACATGTAGAAAACAGAAATTACTGATTAGAGGAGAAACCTCAAAATGGAGCGAGAGAACCAGTGGAGTACCACAGGGATCAGTATTAGGTCCTCTGCTCTTCCTAATCTATATTAATAACTTAGATTCTGGAATATAAGCAAGCTTGTTAAATTTGCAGACGACACAAAAATAGGTGGCAAACATCATGTGATATCCCGCTTGCAGTTTGTTCAGAATACTGCAGCTAGATCGCTGACTAAAACCAGGAAAAGTGAAGATATTACCCCTGTTTTGTACTCTTTACACTGGCTCCCAGTGCAGTATAGAACTGATTTCAAGATTTTTCTGTTAACTTACAAGGACCTGAATGGATTAGCTCCTAGTTATTTTCAGGAGTTACTGACCCTATACCATCCAAACCGGGGCTGCTTGTTATTCCCGGGGTCAACAAGAGCAACACGGGAGGTAAGGATTTTTTTGTAGTGCTCTGCCTTCGTTTGTCAGAGAAGCTGGGACTGTTACAGTTTTCAAGTTAAGACTAAAAATGCTCTTTTATAAAATGGCTTTCTTATCTTAGTAGGTTTTAATGTAACTTTAAAATTGCTTCTTTTGTATTATTATGTGCATGCTGTTACTTTGTTATATCCCATGCTTGCTTATAGAGTATATTGCTTCAGGAAATAACTCATAATACACCTTTTATTTCTGCTTAAACTTTTTTGTTTGCAGACCATAATGCCATATACCTTTTCTCACTATTATTGAAAACAAAACAAACAGATGACACTGTACTGTATTGTGTTTATTTTAAGTTTAGCTTTGGTGTCTTTTACTGTCCTGTAACATTTTCATCAAAAAAAAAAAAAAAAAAAGCTTTCCAAGACCTCCAATCTGTGACGTATGCTATTAACCCTATAATACCCAAGCTTTTTTTAAACAAGAAAAGTTACTTATTTTTTATTGTCCGGCAACACATATTGTACTGCATATGACAAATGCTGGCTTGTGAGGCTGGATTTAAAATAAAAATATAGAGCTAAGCATTGTATTATATGTGATACAGAAATGCGAATTGCAAGGTTAAGGATACAACATGTATTAACAGACTTCAATGAATAGTCATTTGCCTGTGCTTCAATTGTTCCTTTTTAAACAGGTACAGCATGAAGCTCTGCAAGAGTGTTGGCAGCCCAATCGAGATGAGGGAACGTGTGGATGAATGGAAGTACAGGGGACCTAGAAGACAGTGCAGGCAGAAAACTAAATAATTAAGTGACGTGTCAAAACCAGTGTCAGCTTGTTTGGTCAAAGAAATCTGTAGACCTGTGGACATATTTACTCACCCTGGGATTGGGAAATGTTGAATGTGCAAAGATCATGGAAACAATATATGTGTAAACACAATATTGTGTGTCTGTTATAAGGTAAGTTTATGCAAACCGGAAAATAAGGGGATGTCTAGAAGATGCAGGGATTGAACTGATCTAAACCCTTGCCATTTAAATTATTAACAGAAACTTGTAGAGCATAAGAAATATTAAGAACCAATGTGGATCCCATAAGCTCCTGAAGTGCCTGCTAATAAGAGTGTGAACCATGTCCAGTGTAAGTTGTATGACCCTTCAATCCTTGTCAGTTTAAGTAGACAGCTGTATTACCGCATGAATCACGGTGTAAAACTTTATTGCAAAGAGACATCAGTCAATAGCTTACAAAAAAGCATCTAATTCTATTGGAAGTCTCTAATGTTTTATTTTCTTTATAGTAAAGCATATTAGTATACTGACAAAAATATTTGTAGGCATCACTAACCAACTCTTTGGATTTTAGCCTTGTTTTATCAAATGCCGACCATTAATTACACAGATTTAGAAACCTTAAATGCATTTTATTTTCTTCCTTTTTTTGTAATGTGACTAAAGTAACAAGAATGAATATTAGGTTTTAAGTGTTTGTGCTGTTTATTAGAGGATGTCCTTGACAACCTGAGAACGAGTGGTTTGGTCAGCTGTCCACAGGTTTTTATTATTCACTACAGTGTGAACCACTCCCAGTGGTTCTGAGCTTTGTGTTTGAAAAATGTTTAAGGCCAAGGTAATTTACCATACAGCACTTTCATCGTCCACAGCTGTATAGTGACTGTTCATCAGCACACCCCACTGTGTTGTTTTTGCCAAAGTGGCATTTCTCTGTGCATTTGTTTTATGTTGACGGACAGAATAAAAGAGTATTTCTTGAAGATGACCGCCAAGACAATACTTTTGGGATATGCCTGCTTGTCAGGTATTTTCTGAGCATTTTATTTCAAAGCTGCCAATTGGCCCCTCCGTGGAGTGATGTTCTCGGTCCCACCTACGGAGGTAATAAATAGTCACTGCATGGAGACCTCAGTCTCTTTTGCATTGAACCTGCGAATGTGAGTGATACGACTTCGCAAAGTGGTGGTCATCTTCTCTTTCAGGGAACCAGGGTTACATCTGTAACCTTTTGTTCCCTTTCAATTTGAAGATGACCACCAAGACAATACTTTTGAGAAAGTATACCAAAGCCGTCACGAGGGAAAATGAGCAGAAGCATGTGAGGGACGCTTTCAGCTCTAGCACATTTATGTGCAGGGATGTCCAGTGACTCCTCTGCCTGTCCAGACTGCCCCCCAACCAGAGTTGGATGTGTCCGTCATCACCACTTGATGATTGAAAATCACGCCCATTCTTACACCTTCGCTTATGTGAGGTGCTTGCCTCCACCAACGTAGCATTTCCAACATATGCAAGACACAGTCAGCTAACAGTGTCTGTCGCGCTTGGGGTGTAGCCGAAAGGCATTCAAGCCACGCTTGAAGCAGACGCATGTGAAGCAACCCCAGTTGGATGGCTGACGAAGCTGCAGCCATCAGACCCAGTAATTTTTGGCACAATGCCAGATGCATTGTGGACCCTAGTTGAAACAGGGCCAGACAGTTGCGAATGGCAGCTACTCTGTCATCCGACAGGTAGGCTCACATCTTGAGGGAATCCAGCCGGAGACCCAAATAGACTGTACTCTGCACCGGTATTAATTGGCTTTTCATTGAGAGTGAGACCCAGCCTCAACAGATGCTCCGTCACAATCGTTGTGTGCACCACTGCCCCCTCCTGAGATGGGAACAAATTAACCAGTTTGCTAGGATGGCATTCAAGCACTTTGAGAATGTGCAGGGGGCTAAGGATTGCCCCAAATGGCAGCACAGAAAACTTGAAGACACTCCCTTGAAAGGCGAAGTAGCGATATTTCCTGTGCGCTGGACGGATAGGAACGTGAAAATACGCATTCTTCACGGTCCCACAGACAGACTGGAGTATGTGGCAATGTGTGACCATCTGGAAGCGCCTCTCCCTCAAGAACCCGTTGATATGTCTCAGGTCTATGATGGGGTGAAGGCCGTCGTCCTTTTTTGGCACCAAGAAGTACCTTGAGTAGAACCCCTCTCTTTGAGAGGTGTGTTCTACAAGATGGATGGCTTGTTTTTGAAGTAGTGTTTCTATCTCTTGTTCGAGGGCCAAGACCCGGAGAGGGTCATTCACGTGATCCCTCGAAAGGGAGGAGGTCCAGAGTGGAATTGCAGTGTGGACCCAGTGTGTACGATGATGAGTACCCAGGAATGTGAGGTGCAATTGCACCAGTGTTGCAGTTGGTGTTGTGTAAATGGATGGGTTTGAGGACACAAGTCTTCAACCCTGCTGGGGCTGCTGAGGCTAAGGTTGGGGCTGCCTTGGAGGCTGCCTGGAGTAGTTCTGCTAGAACTGGTGCGCTGGGACCCCATGTCCAGCGTTTCCCTGTCCTTGGAGATGGTTCCTTGATGCGGAGGCCTGGAGACGGTGCCTAAGGTCTCCCTGTGGCGCTCTATGGACTGGAATAGTCTGGGTTACCATGGTAACTGCCAGACGCCACCACCTTGACCTTCTCCGTGCCGGGGCATGGGAGGGGATCACTGCAACCACTTGTTGGGAAGCCTCTTGTTCTCTGTAATAGCATTGTAGGATGTCTTCTACCTCTGGTCAAAATGTATGGCCAGGGGAGATAGGCGGGTCTATTAAGGCAGATTTGTCTGCATCCGGGACCCTCGCCTGAGACAGCCACAGCTGTCTGTGCGCCACCACTAAGCCTGCCAGGCTTCTGCCCAGGGCTTGCCCTTAGAACCCAGAGATCTGCAATAAGGTGTCAGAGACTGAGCGTAGCTCTGAAGCTAGCGGCTCATGAAGGGTAACTGAGTACAGCATGCTGTCCAGGTAGGCCACCAAGAAGCCTCCTGTGTTTGCAAGGCGCATCACCTGTGCTTCAGCCGTGTAAGCGTTTTTCAGGTGGGCTTCCGTAATCCTGCATTGGCCGTTAGGGCATACAAGATCCTTAGACAGACCTCCTACTGGGGGGGCTTGCACTAGGGCCGCTATGGTGGAGTCCACCAGCGGGAACTGTGCCACTACTACCGCCTCTGCACCTTCCATGGAGACAAGCTCTTGGAGACACTGGGTGTTTCCAGGAGGCTTTGACCTCCTCCAAAAAGTCCGGGAACACCGGAAAATGGCTGGAGGGTCGAGATCTGTGCTGGTCTGAAAACAGACCTGCGTTTTTTGGAGACTGCCTTCCAGGGAACCTGGAGGAAGTTTGCTGCTCATTTCATAAGCGTCCAAACCGAGCTCGAGGGTGCTGGAACCTCAGACCCTGAGGCAAGCTCAGAGCTGGTCCCTGGGTTAGGTCTAGGTCCTGGGGCTCTCCCCGTAGGAAGGACTCCTCATCCCAGGAAGCCGCTATAGACAGCATGTCCTGTTCCCCTTCGCTCATCACCACATCCTGCTCTGAAACCCCTGGACCGACCAATGGCGAAGCTGGGGTCTACTCTGGGGCAGGCGCTGGTGGTGGAGCTCGGGCAGATGCAGGGTGGGAAGCCTGCTGCCTGCTTAGGTGCTCAAGTATTTGGGCCATCTGGCCCTTCAACTCGGCAATGTCCCTCATCTGATCCGTGTTCCTCGCTCTCTTCCTTCCCATTGAGGGGATCTAGAGTGGTTGAGGGATGAATGACTTGGAGCCTGCGTGCAAGGTATACTGTGTGCAGGGCTCGAGGGCTGGTGGAGGGGGGAGGGCTGGGATCCCAAGGCCAAAGGCTATCCGCATGGGAGTCTGTGAACTGCGCCATTCTGTTTTGTAAGGTTTTCTCCTTAGATCCAGCGCATATAGTTTGACATGCTTGGGTCTGATAGTTCGCAAAAAGAACGGCACCAACCACTTCTGCATTGATTTCCACAAAGCAAATGCTATTGCTAAGTTCGATGCATACCCCATGCCTTCAGTCGATTAACTTTTAGATAGACTGGGAACGGCAAAGTTCATCTTGACTTTGGACTTAACCAGCAGATCACGTGAGAAAACTACATTTTCTACCTCTGATGGTCTGTTTCTTTTCACAACCATGCAGTTTGGGCTACATGATGTGCCCGCCACCTTTCAGAGGGTAATCAACCAGGTCTTATGCCCACATTGGCAGTATGCAAGCAGTATGTTTGTATTGATGATGTGGTTATTTACAGCTCCATCTGGCGAGAGCATCTGGCTAGGCTCAAGGCCATCCTGCAGTCTCTAAGGATAGCCCGGCTGACAGCCAACTTGGGTAAATGTGCATTTGCCAAAGTAGAGAGACAATATTTTATATCTGTTATGGGGCATGGACAGATGAAACCCGTCACCACCAAAGTGCAGGTGTAATAGGGAAAGTAGATTCAGCCGAGTATTCCTTCGGCTCCACTCTGAGTGGTGGGATATGTGACAGAGAGCGAATTAATCCTAGTCAACAATCTCCCTCCTGATCTGTGAGTGCACCGGAGCAGAGTGCCCCATAATGGATGGTTTGACAGTTCATTCCAGGGAAAGTTGGAAGCCAGCCATCCAGGAAGGGGGCGGGGCCACAATACCAGAAGTCATTGCCTTAATGTGGTAGGTGATGTATCAGTCATGGATTCGAGGAGACGTGATTGGCTACGCAACTGAAAGAGGGCATGACGGAGGGTATTTAAGGGAAGTGCCCCCAGCAATCTGTTCCTTTTAATGTGGTCACCGCTAGGACCGAAAAAAGGAAACAACCCATTAGTACTTGTGAGTGAAGTGTTTTGTTTGTTTGTAACCATATGTATTTGTCTTTGTCAAACAGCTAATATGAACCTGGGAACTGCTGCTTCAAACCAGTGCTAAACCTGGACTACACTGCATCTGTACTTAATACCACTACTGTTAAATCACCACACCTGCGCCTGAGCACTCACTGTCCAGAGTCGTGTGTGTATCTGTGTTGTGTGTCTGTGTTTTGCAATGTTATTTCAGGGCTGAAACCCCTTGTTTTTTATGCTGGCAATACCCATAGTTGGGTAGATTCAGTATTATAATTGCAGCGGCCAAGCTGACCAAAAAGAAAATAAAAATGATTGTTTGAACTGTGAAGTTTGTGTTTGTCTGGAGCACCTACATCACCACTACAACTACGCACTGCAAATCACTTTGCCACAAGTACACATTATAAACAGTATATACAGTATACAGTGTAAGAAATCCATTTCCCACTTTATAAAAAGGCCAAGGTTGACCATTAAATCCAAATTCTAATTACTTACATTGTCTTTCCGGCCACCCGTGGTCAATTTTAACAAAATAAAATACAATTAGTGACTCCTGTGGTTTTGCAGCTAAAATACTCAGCTATGTTGCGACTTGTATTAAACTTTTAAATGGATGCCATTCAGTGGATCTTAGTAGAGGCCAAATTACAACTAACTCCCTTTGTTGTTCTAATGGGCCAGCCATTGGGAATTACATTCTTGGGCCAACTCTGTAATTACCTTTTCCTAGGTCTTTACTGGGCACAGTAAAGACCAGGTCAAGACAGTGTGGTTTTTAACAGTTGTGTATACACAATCCAACACATAAGAGACTTTTAATTCCTATTTGTGTTTCTAATTGGAGATTCACAAGAACATCCGTCAGAGATAAGGCCAGTAGTCACGGTTTACATATGACTGGTGGTTTGTTGAAAAAGATAATGTAATAAAAAAGGACTCAAGAGAGCTAATTAAGTGAGTTTTCTCACAACTTTTTGGATTTTGCAGTTGCACAATATGAAGCTATGTGTTTCTGATTTCTTGACTAGGCCAAAAGTCTGTGTTCTGAAGCATGTATGTCACAATCCTAGATTTCCAGCTGCATTGTGCAGTGCATATCTGGGAAGGGCCACTGCTATACTGTTTTGGTTTCATACTGGTGTTGTGTTGGGTTTGTCATTAGAGATTCCCACATGGACACAGTTAGTATTGCCTGTTGCAATGTGGCTGTTTTACTTAAAGTTTCACTTTATTTTTATTATTGCTATTTCTTCACTACTACAGTATGTTGAGCTCAATGCTGCTCTCGCCTGCTTTCACTTTGAAATACATTTGCACTTGATTGGAACACAATAAATAAAATATTCATCTATACAAATAAACAATTGTACGTATTTCAATTAGGTGTGTGCCATTCCAGTTTTAGCATCATTCCTTTTCTTGTCTGGGGCTTCACAGACAGCCTTTGTCAAGACACTGGAGAATATGAAGAAAGAAAACAACCATAAGCAACAACCAAAGGCAAAACAGAACACTCATAAACAATTATTTATAGTTTATATTAGTGTTTGATTAATAAATAACTGATACATCTTAATGACCCAAATAAACAGACAAAATTCGAATGCCATTGACATGAGATTCTAAAAAGTGGTAGGCATAAGTTAAGCCAAAAAAAAACAAAAAACAAATGCAACATTGCTTTTTCTGTGAAGGCCTTACCAAAGACAACATTTTCTTATACCTTTCACCCTGATTTCTAATGCATGCAAAAAAGAGTTCCTATCTAGTTTCCCACTTTCATGAACCAGATTTACTTAGATCAGAAGCTTATTTATGGTGATAAACAAGCTCTGGCTTATGTAAAGTAATAGAACAATGGTTGTCTGCAGTCATATCAAACCTAATTAACATCTTGTCAATCTCTGGTGGTTTACTGTTAAGGAGTAAGTCTTTTTCATGTGTTCATTGTAATCCTACACTGAACTAGTGAAGCTTAAGTAATCTTCCTCCATGCCCTGGATTAGATTGTTTGCTGTTTTTTTGTAGAATTGTTTTCCTTCTCAGTGAAAAATTTCAATTACACCTTGCATTTCACAGTATGGAAGAGAGATTTTCCTTCGGAATGTAATTAAATCAATTTAAATTCAAAGAAGTGGAACAGAAAAAAAGCAATTTTTCCATGTGTGGTGGATGATAAACGGATTGATTTATTAAAATATGCAGTTTACCAATCTAGTGAGATTTGGTTTATAAAAAAGAAAGTTCCACAAAATGAGGATTAAGAATCAACAACACTGACTATAATGATGTTGGTCTCTGAAACTGTTTATATGCTGAGATACAAGTTTTAAAAATGCATTGACAGACACATTTCCAGTGGGATTGTGCAACTTCAAGTAAGCCTATTGCTTGAGTGGGTGTTGCTTTGACTTGGATATCTTATCAGTTATAAACTCTTTCACGTGTTTCCCATTCGGTTTACTCTTAATGGTAATGGTACCCACTTCATTATTCCTCTCAGTTCCCTCTGTGAGGATGAAGCTCCATTGACTGTGCTCACCTGTGAATCTTCCATAGGGACCAAGAGAGGTTTGGGATTGTTCACATGTATTATTAGATTTAAAGTATCTATTCATTACCTCTGACAGTGTATTTCAGATCAAGGAGCTATGAAACTGATCCAGGATAAAAAAAATATACTGATTGTGGTATTTTGAAGAAAGTCTGAGGCTTTCTTTAAAGACTTTTTTGCTTTCCCTGTTAATGTTTACAAAAATGACAGAAACTAAATCTGCAAAGTTTCTGCAAACATCCAGATTGACTTAATAGGGGGAATAGGGGAGGAAACATGTTGAGTGGAGGTAAAGAGAAAGACAGACAGAGAAAACTAACATGGAGAATGAAGCCATTGATAACATTACATGACATGGCCAATCACTCAGAGAATTCAAACATACACTTGACATTGAAGGGTTTGGGGCCTGCTCCCCTCAAGACCTTCAGGATGTGTCTGCAAAGTCATCTGCTGACAAATCCAATCATCAGGAAATTCTAGCACTCGGCTAGTTTAGTCAACATGGCCTACCATAAAGCTTTCACTTTCATGTAACTTGAAGAACCAGACCCTACAAGCGGCAGCAGCCTTTATAATCCATTTACATTTTAAAATATATGGAAGAAAAACAGGAAGCCATCAAATCTATAATAATTGTTGGAACAAGCCATTTGGGAAGCAGGCATCATAACAGCTACGAATGTGCTAAACTAGGTCATTTTCAGACTTGCCCAAATAATGCCAGAGTTGTTAACCTTACAAAATTATTTTGTAGTTAGATGTACATTGTGTTGTCTACATAACACATTTTATAATGACAATGATATGTACTGTAAGGAGAGAAATAAAATGTACCTCAGTAAGCACAATGCCCCCAAATACAATGTGGTGGAATTGGCTCAGTGGAGAATGTCTACTCCTGATCAGCCTACAGCAGTTGATGTTTTTAGAGAAGAGCATTGTCCAACCCCAATGTATAGTTTCATAGTGTGGCAAAGTGGTTTAACAGTGTGCTGGTGCAGGAGATCAGTGAACAGACAGACAATTACAATCCAGATGCAAAGGTGTTTAATGTTGGCACAAAGACGGCTGGAGTGGGGGACGTCAGACCAGACAGGAACCAGGAAATAAACAAAGAGAGGTGGAGTTTGGTGGAGCTGAGAGAATGGTCTAGCTCAGCATTTAATGGTGCACAGACAGACAGAGAAATGAAACAAAACAGACTACACAGAAAAAACACGGTGAGCTTCTATTTGAACTATTACTATTATTACAATTACCTCTGTCTGCAATCCCGTTCTCCACTCACCGAACACACAACCCAGAGTGAGTGAAAACATACAGCTTTTATGCAGCTGTACTGAGACTCGACTGATAATCAATCATTCAATTGGAGTCTCGGTACAACTGCACGTGAATTAATAAAGTGCAATTCCCCATGCTCACATATTATTACTTTTTACTTGCACATGATGTGCTGTGCAGTCTTCGTGCCTAAATACAAATATACATTTTAAACACTCGTGTTACACAGATCCGTTTATATCCTGTGTACCAATGACTATACACCAATATTAACACGCAACATACAACACAAAATACACACACGGGCAGGTACTTTGCCACAAATGGGTTTGTATATCCAGTGCCTGGGAACAAAACAAACAGTAAACAATAAGTGATGCTATGTAATACAGTGTCGTGTATTACTTCAAATGTAACCCCCAGGTTTGTCCTGAAATAATAGTCCCATTTTTTGTACACCCACATGAAGCACAAAACACATACACAAGTTAGTTAGTGTGTGAAGTAGTGTCGTGGTGCAAATGCAGTTATTTGTGATACAAGTGAAGTGCTGTTCTGGGTTTGTGCTGTCCCTAGTGACAGCTCTGGAAAGTGTTAGCTGTCTACTGCTATCAAGACACAGTTAGAGACAAACAAACAAACACTCACGATATGTTTGCACAAATTGCTGGTCCTTCCATGTTGTTCTCTAACCAAAATGAAGGAACAGATTATGTCGCTTTGTCCCCTACTTATACCATCACTCATGTCCCCTTGGTAAACGATTGCAGCCACTCCAATCTGCGCTGCCACATCATTTCCCTTCCGGGTCGAGAGTTAATATACTTAAGCTCTGCCCCTTTTCTAAATGACCGATTTCCTTTTAACCCTAGGAACGAAGTGTCAGGCCAAGCAGTCCAGCGTACTCTGTTCCTGTTACTTTGCGCCCTTACAGGTTGGTAGGGAGATTTACCACCAAGAATCACTGTCTTTCTGTCACATAGTTTTAGAGGTTCTAGTACTAATGACTCTACTGAGCTGTATTTTTTCAAAAAAGCTCACTCAGCAAACTTGCACCCTTGTTGTTTGTTTTACATTGGAAATTACAAACGTCAAGTCAATATACATATATTTCTTATACTGTTAAATATTATTTTCAGTTATATGGTTTCAGTAATGTACTGTTTCGTTAGCAAATCCTTTTTCAATACAGTGAGACAAAATGTCAGAGGGTCAGAAATGGGTGACCTGATTGCTATTTATTTGTCATTACAAATGTAGTGTTCTTAATTTTAACATTTTTACCTTAAACCCTTGATCAGTGGCTCAACATAAACAATGGTTGCCCTGCAATTAAACTCCTAGTTCCCTAATTTTTGCTGATGTCCAGAATCGGAGGTACACCATGGAAGCCAAAGAAAATCCATTTCCCTTGACTTTTCCTGCTGAATAATTGCTTCCTGTGTTGATCTCATGTTTCCTGTGGTCTATTTCCATGTGTTTCATTCACACAGCCAGAGTTATATAAAGGTGTCATTGACAGTAAAACTGCTTGCACATGTCCAATTTGCAAGTCAAATCATCACAGCATCAGCTAAGCTCTTGCATTCATTGAAACCACAGTTATTAAAACTCCTGCACAAAAAATAGCAGCCTGCAGAAAGATCTAAAACTATTTTTTGGTTCAAGGTCTGGTGTCACATGATGGATAACTATAACCTTGGACGTTAAAGGTAAATACATATATTTATATAGAAGTAGGAATACTTGACCAATTCTTATAGCAGTTTTTAAAAAGTACAAACAACAACTATAATAACTCATTATTGAAATAAAATAACAAAAAACACAGCAGTCACAATTTTTGTTATTTTAAATGTGATCCTAGAGTGGCCATAGAGTATTCTTGCTGAATGCACCAGATTTATAAACACAAACCTTTCTTGGTGAACAGAGGGAACCCCGTCATACCAAAAAGCTGCCTAAACCCCATCTTGTTTTGTAAACAATAAAATGGAAAAGTCCAGCATAATATGTCATGCCTTTATAGTAAATAGAAATGTCAGATCAAGTTTCACCTTGCACTGCATTTTGTAGTTTGAATTCATGAATTAATTGAATTAATTCATATGCACAGCTGTCAAGACCACTGCTCACACTTGAGCTACACATGTTGTTATGGTAATGAATGGCTGGCATGGCAGCTTGTGGTGGTGGAAAGGAGGGGTCAGACCAGAGTATCTAATTTCAGACTTAATATTTACATACAGTAAAACAAATAAAGTATGAAAAAACCCCTACTTAAAATGAAGTGCAGCTCCATTGCTGTTTATATTTCAGTCACACAATATGTCCCAGTTTAACCTTGTCTAGATTATTGCTTTGCGTGTCTACATTAATTACTGTATGAAAATGAGTTACAAATCAAGATAAATCTTGCAAAGTAATTTAGATGACAGCCAGATTAAATGAATAATTTCCATAGTACACTGTGTACTTACAGGGAACAGCCAAGAATGTTCCTTATTATATTTTACCTTGCTGGAATGTTCTCATTTACTCACGTTCAATGTGAACATGCCCTAATTAATCTGACTTCACTACGTACTACTGCTTATTACCTTTTTATGTCACATTTGGCATGCATTGAGCTGACACGTTTACATCTAAGGCCAAGGTTTGAAAAGATCTGTGAGAAAATACATTTGAATGCCTCTTGAACCAGACCTGCTCTCTTTTGCATGCCATTATGGCTTTGTGAATTAGGCAGGCTTTCTAAGAGAATTTAAAAGAACATATACGGTATTGATTTTGTAATTGTTATTCAAATAATAAGTGGACTGTAGTTGTTTACTTCCAAGTACTTCACTGGGTTTGAATCTACTGACAGTTTCAAGATGAATACCATTCTATACAGTGTCCAAATTAAATTAATTCTGATGGAAACAACCCAAGGTGCGCATTTCTGCTTTATAATTGGTATCAGTGGCATTTACTATAAGTGTGCAAGCCAAAAGCCAGGTCCAATATATATTTAAGAATGTAGCATATATAACACTATTTCGTTTTTTTTTTAAATATGTTTTCATTATTTTTTTAACAGCTTCAAACCAAGCCACTGTCAAATGAGACTTCCAAGACTTTAAAGCTCTAAGGACATTTTTTTTTTTCTAATTTAGTTGTTGCCAATTATTATTTTTTATTATTTTCTCCCCAATTTAGTCCTGTCCAATTATTTTTTTTAAGGCTCAGCTCACCACTACCACCCCTGCTTGACTCGGGAGGGGTGAAGACGAACACACACTGTCTTCCAAAGCGTGTACTGTCAACTGCCCGCATCTTTGCACCATGCAGAAGGGGAGGACAACGCTGCTCTGGGCAGCTTACAGGCAAGCCCACCGGAGCCTGGTCAGACCACAGGGGTCGCTGGTGCTTTTTGAGGTGAGGACACCCTGGCCGAAGAAATGGCAAGGAATGGAAAAAAAAAAAAAAAAAAAAAAAAAATGTATTGTCAACTTTATGTGCTATTGATTTCAGGAATAAACATTTAATTTGAACTGCTATTTGGCATCCTTAGTTTTGTAGTTAATTCACATGTGTAAAGCCCTACACAACTTATTCTTTACTCCTGGGATATATTTCTATTTTAACGTGTTACATATTGTAGCGACCTAGCCGAATTGAAGAAACTTTTGTGTGCTGTGTGTCTTGTTCGTGGTTTGTGTATGGTGAGGTGAGCCCACACCAATGGGGTTTGGGATTTGTACATAGTTGACCAGTCAGACCTCCTCTTTACCGAGATCAGGTTGGTATGCAGGGATTGGTGGACATGTGGGGGAGGAAAAGAGGCTGGAGAGGAAAGCATCAGATTAGAGAGAAAAGGGAGAGAGATACAGAACGAGAACAGGGAATTATTGTGTTGACATGGGTCTCAGCCGATAGGGACTGTACTAGTGTTGTAAAAGAAAGGACAATAAAACCCCAGAGTTAATTCGAATCAACCTGACTGTCCGTCTGTCCACACTGAAAAGGAAAAAGAAAAACAGTAAGACCATGTCACAGAGACGGCCGAAGTGGGCGGCGTCAGAACCAGGAAGGATTGAAATACACAAGAGACAGGATGAAATGAAATGGCGATGACGCCTGCTTGCGCCGGTTTATTGTAAAATAAAAGGGTTGAACAAACAAACAGAAACACGACACTTCACGCCAAAATAAATATACAAACAAAAACGGACTAACGCTTAATAAAAACGGTGAGCAGATCGACAGACTAACAAACACGGTGAGTTAAATAAACAAGTATCGTGCTGGTCGCACCAGCACGCAATAGCAATTGAAATTGTAACTCTATTTGGTTTCTCCTCCTCTCTCCCGTTCTCCACTCACCGAACACCCAACCGCGAGTATGTGAAAACGTGCATCTATATATACTGTTGTGCTGGGATTCAATTACCAATTAATTATTCACTTGAATCCCAGCACGTGAATTAATTATGTTCAACCTCGTGCTCACATTTGAACAACTTTAAATATACGTGAAGTGATGTACAATCCCGTGCCTAAATACAAATATACATTTTAAACACTCGTGTTACAGACCCGTTTATATCCGTTTACCAATGACTATACACCAACATTTAACAAACCACACGCAACATAACAGATAATATACAGAGGGGCGGGCACATTGTCACAGACCACCACTTGTTATAAATGGTGTCAGAGGCATGGTTTTCCATCCACGTAGCTGGTCTCAAGATGGAGCAGACAGCGGAGCACTTTGGAGCGGTGCCCAGACACAGTGGGGAAGGAGAGAACATAAGAGTGGTGCTAGAGGATCTGCAGCAACGGGGAAAAGAGGTCGCTGAGGTGACAGCGGGAAAGCAAGGGGCGAGACGCTGGAAGAGAAGGCGGAGTGCAAAAGAGCGGAAGCGCAGCCATTTTGAAGAGGACATAAACAAGATGGCTTCTGGAGCACCGCGGGAGATAGGTGAGCGAAACTGGAAGAGCTTTAAGAAGGATTTTGAACAGTAAGCCCGGTTAAATAACTGGAATGGTAAGATGAAACTAATGCAGTTAACAAGATGTTTAAGTGGAGAGGAGTTTGAAGAAATAGACCAGGCTTTGTGCAAACAAACAGTTGCATATGAGACTGTGATAGCATGCTTAGACGAAATGAGCTTAGATAGGGCTTGACATGGCCGCTGCTCTGCCACAGCAAGGAGACTGTATTTGAGGGTGAAGACCCAAAGCAGGCCACGGTACATCAATCTCGTGGGTTGGACTTTAATTGGAAGCTTCTGGCATGCCTCCATCTGGATCCAGGCAGTTCCCTGTCACGCGATGATACATACCGGGTCCACGGTCTCCCTTGTCCACCCTGACATCCTCCCCGCCGGGGCCAAGCTGGAACCGACATCCATGTGCCTTAGCACTGTGACGGGCAACGTGGTGCGCATGCTGGGTAGGAGCAGGTTGCAGATCGAGGTAGCAGGGCGCATCATTTACCATTCCATGTGGATCACTGAGGAACAGCATCCATGTATCCTAGGGCTAGACTTTGTGTGCTTCACTGGGGGTAGCTGGATCTACAGGCTGGGACGTTGAAGCTGCAGGGTGGGCCTCCTGTGCACTTAGTCCCACCAGGGAGGACCGGGCCAGGCGTAGACCCCAGCGGCCCCTGGAGCCGCCAGGACCACGCTCCCCTGGGGTTGTGCCACAGCCACGGCCCCTGACCCTGCCCCAGCTGCTATGCTGTCTCTTCCATGGGTTCAGAGCAATATAATGGTTTTTATTACATTTTGCAAAATCAACGAATATCCAAAGAAATACTTAACATGAAAATCCTTTGTTCGTCTCAGAATAGATAGATACACACACACTCTCACACACACACACAAACATATATATATATATATATATATATATATATATATATATATATATATATATATATATCTGCTATCTGCTGGTGACGATACACAGCTATTATATATATAATATATATATATATATATATATATATATATATATATATATATATATATATATATATATATATGTCTAAACTGATTATCATTTGCAATCTGCTCATGACATGTTGTGGTTGCCAAAGGTACTGACATCCTTACAAACATTGACAGCAGCTGCTTTCAACACTGCTGTATTAATGACTCACACAAGTAAGTCATGTCATGTTTTGTATCACATTTCTTCAACTTGCATGCCCATGACTTCATTCTGTGATTCTTGGTTAGAGCAGCTGCATGGTAACAAGGGACACTGATTCCTTCTCAGGTCTTCAGTTTGTCTTCTGGAAACTTCAGTGTGTATGCTGAAAATCCACGGAAATAGATGCAGAGAAGCCCATGTGATGGGCCAGGTTGTCAGCAGTCTGTGGAAGATGAGGGTGACAAGCAGCACCGCTATCTTATTACACAGTGATGTCACTCTGAAATGTGATGCTGATCATGAAAAGAAGAAATACTTGTTCATTTCCATAACCTGTTCCCTTTGTTTGTATTGCACATGTCAATTTGGATTATGAAGATAGAAGATTACAGCTTCTTGGTACCGTATCACTTCATGTGTTGAAACTCAGTAATGATGGTCTAGCTACAATCGGGTATCAGGATACAGCAGCTTATCGGTAGTGTTGTATTTGAAATTTCTGCATCTGTTAAACTAACATAAAAAGCAAAAGAAAATCAAGAACTCAAATATTCAAATATTCTCAGCGCAGTAAAAGGGCAGCAGTAATAATTTATGTTAGTAAACTATAAGAATGTAAAGTTAGTATTCCTTTAAGGATGTTTAAATATATTGTCTGTTAATGAAAATGAAACGACCTTTACAGAAGTGTATGTAATTGATATAAGTATATATTATAATTGATATCTAAGAGAATTATGAAAGATATAACAGTGACAGTGAAAGGTCATGGCATGCTAATTGCCAGGCATCCATGTCTCAGGTTTTCTTAAAGGCACGTTTCTCATGTTTCAGGTATTTATATTTACTGACTCCAAAAGTCATCTTACATAACAAAGGACATGATTAGTACTCGTGGGCTTAGAGGCTCGGGGAGTTAAATTTCACAAGTCGCGGGTCTGTTCTAGGGATCTGCTCATCTATTTCATTTTATAAAATAACTGTAAAGTAACAGTGCCTGGAATCCAAAGAGGATTAGCCTTGCTGCTCTCACAACAGCAAAGGGGGGTGCTCTCATTCAGAACAATCAAACTAAGCTGTTCTACCCTAATAATTACCTTCACATGAATTACATTCATTTCATTCTACACCGAACAGATATCTAATTGGGATACTTTTAACTGGGTAACTGGATGGGAAATTATAATTTACGTAAAAATATAATCCAGGTTTTTGAAAAATGCGTAGAATTAAGATAAGGGCAATGCAGCTTAAAGCGTACATTTGCCTTTATCATAAGGCCTCCCTGTTTTATGTTCCTTCGTTTAATAACTATGCAGAAAGTTTCAATCAAAGCACAATCTTAAAATAGCATTTTACAGAACTCTAGAAGATTGCTGAAAAAAATGCATTGCATTTCCTGTGGCATCAAATGAACTGAAACCCTGCAAGAGCACAGAAATGTACCAGAGTGAAAGCTTAAGTATGGCAACCCTGCGGTTCTGTAATCAATCAGCATTGCATTTCATCTTCCTCCCTTTTTTTAAATTAGAAACTGTTTCTTTTCCCATTCCATTTATGGATGGCAGAGCACATAATGCTTTTATGTTTTAATAAAATGCTTTTAGGCAAACTTTTAAGATGATGTACATTTAAAGGCTGAGGCTTTTGAGAGACTACTCCTGGACTGATCTGAGCAGCTCAGGGTAAACTTTCATTAAAGCACAGTACTAGCAGATCAGCTAAGCTTTAAAGGCTGGCCCTGTTCAGGCAACTGTCTGAATCACAAACTCTACTGGTCACAATAGATTCATTCATCTAGTTGACTGGGCCACATATTTTTTCTAATGCCTCAGAATTCTAACCTATTAAGGTTTAGGTCCTATTCTAATGTAAAGTGGCAGCCTTCCAATTTCAGCCTAGGATGTTATGTGGATTGATTCATTGTATTTTATAAAACAGAGTGTTAGAATGCTGCATGCTGATTGGTCCTTCAGTGTTCCAAGCTGTTACAATAGCCAGCACAACGTTCCGATTAGGAACTACTTAGGAACAAAGGTAAATCACTGCGCCTGTTCTTAACCAAGTATCACCAAGTATACCAATCAAAGAAAACACCTGTCGAAATACCTGCTGTCATAGAAGATACTGACAACGTCAAGGTGTCATTTCATATCTTCCACTTTATATTAATTTGCAATAAGAAGCAGTTTGCTATTTTAAACAAGGTGCTGTTTTGATATTTTATTTGTAGTACATACCAGTCATCTTCTGTAACTTGGGTCGGATCCAGTTGTCAGATACTCAGTTATTTTCCTCCTTTTAGCTGGTATGAGCTGTCGTTTTGTGAAATTAATTTTTAATTTCTAACTGTGGATATTTTTAGATTTTGACAGTACATTACTACAGGCGATGTCTTAACAGTCTTGCCTTTCTTCACTCTCTCTTCTCCTTTACTACTGCACTCCCACTGTCTTTACAGGTACAAACACACAACATTGACATGCTAGAAAAAATCCAAACTCAAATTAGTAGGACAAAACAAACAAATTGGGCTGTTAAATACTTACATGACTTAAATACTTTCTGAAAAAAATTTACAATTTGACTTTAAATGAATTACTTAATAATTAATAATTTTCATCCCAACAAAGCAAAACAAAGCACCTTAGATACTTCTTGATGTTTTTTTTTTTCAATAAAAGTAATTTTAATTTTAAAGTCGAAACCAAAATTTTAATAAACTTACATCAGTTGTGTGGTAAAGAGGCTGTAATTATGTTGTGTATATAAATAAATAACAGAAGAATATCTATCATTTACTGAATGAGTGGCGCCATCTCTAAATAGATAATGCCAGTTCCTAATGTTAACTATTTACTGTTGCTGTATGTTTTGAACGGGCATAATATAGCTTATAGGGTTGTATCCATAAAGCATACAATTCTCCTAGCTTGGTTTTCACAATCAATTGTCAGATCTCTCATGCATCAACGATAAACTAGCATACCGCAGAACACTCATAACATTATAATCATAGGAGCCAGCCGCAATCATATCAAATCAGCCAAATCATCAGACAAAAAGAGGTTGTGAGGAATTTCACCACTACGTGCTTCAGAAGTTATTAAACCTACAGTATGTTTCAGTCATCATATGTTCATAGAGGACCTGTTCACCAGTCTATATAATTCATAATGAAGGGAACACTTCATTGGTGAATTAAGTTTGATTTCTCACATTGAATCAGTCTTCTGGAATGCACTCCCAGTCTTTAGAAAGAGCATACATATTTATAGAAATGCTCTTAGCAACCGTCAAAATAATGACATCACCTTAGTGTTCGTACAATGAAGTAGCCATCCCAGTTGATAACAACAAATCCGCAAGTTAATTTAGTTAAAACTGTTTTGGCATGGATAATTGAGAATGAAAGATAATAATTAAAATGGTGTCAGTTGTACACATACCTTAATTAGGTAAAATGGTTGTGGAATTATGTTGTGTTGAATAATAATAATAATAATAATAATAAATAATAATAATAATAATAATAATAATAATAATAATAGGTAGCCTGTTCATGTTCTGGTTATACTAATTAATCTATCATTACCATAATGATATGGAACCAAGATGTATTAGTTTCAAACAGGGGCAAATATTGTTGTCCACGAGCAACAAAATAAGACAATGTGAACAACCTGATATAAAACATGTTGTTGATTTATTTCTTCACCGTATTAAAACAAATGGAAATCAGTAGAGGATCCCCATCTTATACACTGCATATAAATGTCTACCACAGAAAAATAGCACTAAATATTTTGTTTATCGGTATAGGACACAAGTGCATTGGGTTTAAAAAAACGAACCTGTTAACGTTCCCACATTCATCATGTCCTCCCAAAGTCCATCACAGTCTAGCTGTTTTACCTGTTTACCTTTCAGAAAGACCCATTAATACCATTATCGTTCATCGCATTTGTAAAGGTAACAATCAGATACAAAGGAATAGATGTGTAGCAGCAGTACAGGTAACCAGGGCTTGCTGATGGTGCCCATTGTCTCAGGGTGAGTTGGCACCCCAAAATATTGCATGTCCAATATTGTGAATGTCCGCACCTGAGAGCTCTCTGGCGGACAATAGCGCAGGCAATTTCAAATGAAAAAATATTCAGTATAGTGAAAAAAAGGACCAAGGAGGGTATAAGGATGGGGTAAGTGTGAGAGTCATGTGGCCCCAGGTAAAGAGAGCTGCTCTAAATCAAGTTATTGATTGATCAGTAAAGCAATTAATTTCACTGTATCAGTGAGACTCTGCCAGCAGAGCTGTAGTGCAGCACTCCAAACAGGTCTCTTCCACTCATTTCTAACCTTTCATGAGGAAGTTTGCTAAGGAAGAGAAATGGAAGGAAACCCTTTATGACTGCTGCTCTGTTGCTACTGAACTACTAAATTATCAGCTTTATATATCAGGCATTCAAGTTGAAAAACAAATCCTTTTTCATTAAACAAACATGAATATAATTAACTTCATTCAAGGCAGAATTGATTTCAGCTACTGGTAATTATTTCCTGACTACTTACTGACATTGTTTGAGTCAGAATGATGGGAGAATGAAACCATCCCTCATTCTTCACAGTTCCTACTTAGTTAAGGAAACACATGGATAATATAATGGGTGTGCAGCCCCAGTATCGTTCCAGTGACCTATCTCAGGGGAGGTTCTGATTCTGGTTCTAGTATCTGAAGACACCAGACACACATTGGTGTGTTTGCAATCTTGTACTTGTTATAACTTATCTGTCAAAGTGTTTTGGGATAGTGTTTCTTAAGCAAGCTCTGAGTATGTTCACTTAGCTTGTATAATGTTGATCGAAAGATGGTAACAAAGGAATAACTGTGTTGCATTAAGTGATAGACTGGTTATAACTACAGAATGTGTTGCCCACTCCCGTATGAACAACAGATGTAGTAAAAGTTCAGAAGATAAAAGCATCAGAGCACAGATAGATTGCAGTTGAAGTGCAACTATAGCATTTCACTATACACAGTAACTGCAATTCTGCAGTTATTAAATTAAAATTGTCCATATGCATTATGCTTATTTGCTATCAAGTTATCCTTTTGAAGTAGTAGTAGTACAGTAATACTGAAAGTGTATCTAGATTTGTCAACATGGTATCTTAAAAAACAGAATTATCACACAACATGTAGGCCTGTTATAAAAGTCTCGGCCAAAGCCATACAGTATTTCATGATTAATATTGTACAAAACATGCTAGACGTGAAGAATATGTGCACTATATGCAGCATTTCAATTGTCACCTGACCTCAGTACAGATCATTTAAAGGATGGTACCAATCCAATTACAAGTATGCAAATGTACTTATGTTGCTTAATTCACACTACTGCATTTATTTATATTCTTTACTCTAGGAAAAGCAGAAATATTTATAATGTCTTCATTGCTCCACCCTGGTTATAGAATCATGGGAAAGAACACTCTGAAGGGGCTGAAACCTGAACGTACTGTACTACAACTCTGGTTCTCTGGCAATCCAAAATATCATGACAATAGTGATGTACAGTGGCTCTCAAAAGTATTCACCCCCTTGGACTTTCCCACATTGTATTGTGTTACAACATGGAATCAAAATGGATTTAATTAGGAGTTTTTGCCACTGATCAACACAAAAAAAGTCCATAATGTCAAAGTGAAAAATAAAATCTACAAATTGTTCTAAATTAATTCAAAATACAAAACAGAAAATAATTGATTGCATAATTATTCACCCCCTTGAGTCAATATTTGGTAGAGGCACCTTTGGCAGCAATTACAGCCATGAGTCTATTTGCACATTTGTTTTGCACATCTGGACACTGCAATTTTTGCCCATTCTTCTTTGCAAAATTGCTCAAGCTCCGTCAAGTTGGATGGGGACCTTTGGTGAACAGCAATTTTCAAATCTTTCCACATATTGAGGTCCGGGCTTTTACTGGGCCACTCCAGGACATTGACATTTTTGTTTTTAAGCCACTCCAGTGTGGCTTTGGCTGTATGTTTGGAGTCATTGTCCTGCTGGAAGATGAATCTTCTCCCAAGTCCCAGGTCTCTTGCGGACTTCAGTAGGTTTTCCTCCAGGATTTCTCTGTACTTGCTTCATGGTAGGGATGGTGTTGTCAGGATGGTGTGTGGTGTTAGGCTTGCCCCAAACATAGCGCTTAGCGTTGAGGCCAAAAAGATCTATTTTGGTCTCATCAGACCATAGAATCCACTTGGTCTCAGTCTCCCACATGCCTTCTGGCAAACTAGCCAAGATTTGATGGTAATTTTTTTCAACAATGGCTTTCTTTTTGCCACTCCCATAAAGGCCAGTTTTGTGAAGCACCCAGGCTATTGTTGCCTTATGCGCAGTGTCTCCCAGCTCAGCAGTGGAAGACTGTAACTCCTTTATTTAGTGGGGGACGTCAGACCAAGAAACAGGAACCAGGAAATAAACAACAGAAAGGTGGAGTTTGGTGGAGCTGAGCGAATGGTCTCTCTCAGCTTTTAACAGTGCACAGACAGACAGCAAATAAAAGGTTCCAAAGACAAACAAGACACAGGACACGTCACTGGTAGCCAAAATAAACAGACAAACAAAACGGACCAACACTAAACAAACACGGTGAGCTGATATTTTACTTATTATTATTATTATTATTATTATTATTATTACCTCCGTCTCCAATCCCGTTCTCGACTCACCAAACACACAACCCCAAGTATGTGAAAACATGTTGTTTTTATGCAGCTGTACTGAGACTTGATTGCTAATCAATCATTCAATTGGAGTCGCGGTACAACTGCATGTGAATGACTAAAGTGCAATTCCCCGTGCTCACATATTATTACATTTTACTTGCACGTGAAGTGCTGTGCAACCCTCGTGCCTAAATACAAATATACATTTTAAACACTTGTGTTACACAGACCTGTTTATATCCTGTGTACCAATGACTACACACCAACATTAACACACAACATACAACACAAAATACACACAGCGGCGGGCACTTTGCCATAATGTTCCTTCGTCTTCATGATGTAGTTTTTGTTAGGAAATGTACTAACCAACTGTGGGACCTCCCAGAGACAGGTGTATTTAACCTGAAATCATGTGAAACACCTTAATTGCACACAGGTGGACGCCATTCAACTAATTATGTGACTTCTAAAGACAATTGGTTGCACCATTTTAGGTGTGTCATAGCAAAGGGTGTGAATACTTATGCAATCAATTATTTTCTGTTTTATATTGGTAATTAATTTAAAACAATTTGTAGATTTTATTTTTCTCTTTTACATTATGGACTTTTTTGTGTTGATCAGTGGCAAAAACTCCTAATTAAATCCATTTTGATTCCATGTTGTAACACATTAAAATGTGTAAAAGTCCAAGGGTTGGGGGTGAATACTTTTGAGAGCCACTGCATGTAAACCTGGCCTCTGATAAAATGGCATGCTATACAATGATTGCTGTGTAAGCTGAATTACTGCACTTTAATGGATGTAAAGCCCACAAATCAATTGGTAAACTTGTTCTTGAAATGAAGGACTATCCATTATGATTGTCAAACATGTTCTATGCTTTATTTTTTACCAAATAAAAGAGGCTAGCGAGACAGATGTTATGACCTACTCCTGGTTGTTTGCATTTTACCACAATTTCACTCCAGTTGCTGTAAATGCAAGTGCTTTTAATGTTTTAAATCTTTTTTTACCAAATTTTTTACCCCTGATTTAGACTGTCAAAATATATTCTCTCACATCAGCAATTCCTCACAACAGCTCAGAAGCTCTGAAGGCCAGAGGGCATCCTACTGCCAAGTCAATTCTCTCTCTTTACACCCAGGATCTCGGCAGTGGATGTGTGCAAGCTATTTTCCTCTGGAGGCACGCCCTGCAAAAAGTTGCCTGGCCCCTGGTAGAATGGGCTGTAATGTCCCCCTAATGTCCACTAGGAGCTGCTGTAGTGTGCTGAGGTGAAGCAGTCCCCTCATACTAACAAGGCGAACGCAAAGGTCCCTTTGAGATCTCCAGTCGTGATCGACAATGGCACAACCTGTGTTTCCCGATTGCATGTCACCCTGCAATGCCTGTGGCAGCACCTTTACCATGTGAGCCTAGATGACGGTGTTCTTCTACACAGGTTATGCACTGCTGACTGCATTAAGGCAAGACTACGTATTTCAAACATAGTCAAACTTTATACTGGGTGTTGCTGTATCTGATTTAGTGATTATTGCAGCAGCTGAAGCATTCACCGTTTTGCTATAAAGACGGACCGATCTGTTTGCTTGGCTGCCGTTCTACAGCCACTTTTACAGTCAGAGCTCACCTTGTTTTCACAGCTGTGTTTTTTTTTTTTTTTTTATAGAAACACAGCCTGCTGGCTGTTATTTTTAATGAAAAGATGCAGGTGAACTCAGAAAGATAGTTTGAAGCAGCAGTGGTCCACAGAGGATGCAGTCTCTCAGCTGCTTTCAAGTACCTGAAGGAACCACATAGTTGTATTATTTTTACAATGATATTGCAATGTTATCTATGCTTTCTGTTATGACTTCTTGTTTTATCATGATTTTACTTGCCTGTATTGCATGTTATATATTGAAATGCAATAGAATTTGTCCCAACAGAACATCAAACAACACACTGTTGATGGGATGGTATGACTCGTGACCAAAGGGCAAAAATCAGGTCCTGCCGCCACTCCTGATCTGCGTCTCCAGCAGTGCTCCATATTCTCACACAGCATGGAGATGTTTGCTGCAAAACTCATACTGTTCTCAAAGGTCAGCATAGGGCAGGTATTTATTAAAATATAATGAATTTAACTTGGGGATGAGTATCACTCAATCATCAGAGACACAATTAATAATTAATAGGGTGAGTGTTTCATGTTAGTCGCTGTGACATGTCTGAAAAGCTGAATTCCAAGTTGACAGGTTCTCATTTTGATTGACAGCTTTCTATACCAGAGTCAGTATGGAATTGGAATGAAGCCTTGATGCTGATGGAACGAAAATACATGCATTATATATATATATATATATATATATATATATAGATATATATATAGTAAATATGGGCTGGAGAGGAGGGTTATAGTGGAAAATTATTGCCTGAGGGAAGACTATTTTTATCGACAGGGGGCATTGCACTCTGGAGGTAACAATAGTTATCTTGGGGGGTATTTAATTATCCGCTATAAGCAGATTCTGTAGTACATATTTAATATATGAATCAGTCAAGGATATTAATTGCGACAAGGTTTGATAGTAAATATGACTGTATGTATTTTGTTTAAATATAGGAGATACAGCATAAATAAATAAATAAGATAAATAAGTATGAGAAAATGTTCTCAGAGTTAATCAAAGTCTTTTTGGTGTACAGCTCTCCATCTGGGTTCCTGACTGCTGCATAATACTCTCTTAATAGTGTGTTTAGATCCTGGCCGTCATATTTGTTTACATCGTAGAGTTGAATTTGTCTGAATTTCAGAAAGTCCGAAAACAGTGACAGTGATGTTTTAATCACCATTGTAGTGTTTGGAGAATCTTTCTTTTGTAGTATGTTTTGTAATTATTTTTTTGTTCAGTCACAGAATCGTTGTTCAGCAGGACTTACTTTCAGCCATTTTCTCTTGTGAGGAGTGCAGGGGAAGGGCTTTGCATTCTTTTGAAAAGGGACAGGGCTGACAGTGATATGAACCAATCACATTAGAAGGGAGACTTGTCCTGTGGTGTAGGGAGCCATACACTTCCCTTCTGTGAGGGGATCCAAGGGGAGATCCGAGGCGCAGATTGCTGGGACACTCGCACCAGCCGGTACCGATCTCGGACCTGGTGCACCTTGAGCGTATTCACCCAGGCTTGAAGCGGGCACATTCTCAGCAGCACTAGTGGAAGGATTCTTGAGGCGGCTGCCATCAGCCCCAACAACCTTTGATATAGTTTGACCTGTAGGAGAGCATCCTCTCTGAATAGGGAGAGTGTGGTCTCCAACGACCGAATCCTGTCTTCCGACAGTGAGGCAATGTTCAGACCCTTTCACCCCGGCAGGCTGTCCATGCCACCTTGGGCGCTGACGGTAAGCCGGAATGCGCGAAAACTTGGAGGCGACCACCATGGTCTTGTGGGACCTGGCAAGGCTCACATCAATGGTCGCCCCAAAGGTCTGCCTCATTGTAATGGGGGCGTCCAATAGCGCCACCTGCTCGGTCTCCACGACCTTGGCTTGTGTCAGCCACAAATGCTGGCGGGCAGCCACCAGCGCCGCCAGCGTTACCTCCCTGATGCTTGACCTAACTTCCCTATTAGGTCGGTCATCACTTTAGCCACCACCTGGAGCTCCCCTGTGTCTGTCTATGTAGCCCTCACCTGCAGCGTCTCTCCCAACTGATTCTGGTAGAGCACCAGTATGGCCATGGCATTTGCTGCTCAGGCTGACAGCGCTGCCGATGCGCTAGCTTTTTTAACATCGCATCTGTCATTCTGTAAGGCTTGGACGGACAGGTTGGGTCCTTATCCCCCTTGGTGAAGGTGGAACCTTGCACCAAAACCATGACCGTGTCCCCTATAGTGGGGAATATGGAATATGGCCTTGAAGCTATTCCCAGGTGCCGAATCAATCGGAGCCGAGTGGACCTGTTCCAAGGTCGGTGCCGATGGTAGGCACGGTTGGGGCTGAGCTGTAGGCAGCTCTGAAGATGTTTACATGTTTTCAATCGGGACCGTGTAGGCGCTGTTTTCTCAACCTCGCGATCGGCGGGAAAAACAGCGTCGATGCCGGGGTATGCAGCCAATTCAATCGCCGTGGTCGCCGAGGGCAAGGGCAGCCGCTCTAGGAAAGCCCAAGGATTGAGAGGGGCGCTAGGCCCTAGCTGTTTTTTTTTTTTTTTTTGGTCGCTGTGGCCGATTAAAACTGCGTAGAAGATGACGCCGCGAGCCCGCAGGGTCTCCTTTCAGCACCACAACAGCTCTCACACGATGTAACAACTACACAAGGCCTCGCGTAGTGAAAAGAGCAATGGCCGCTCGCTAATCTCTTCAGAGGGGTCGAAAGCAGCTCTAGTCAGAAAACTGATGTGAGAATAAAACAAGGGCACTCTTTTAGACACTCTTGAAGCGTGATTTTACCATGAATTAATCTTTAATTTGTGGATAAATCCAACAAATTAGCCAAATTCGGTACGTAAAAGCAAAAGCAATGTACAACCTTGTGAGGACGTCCCTCTTCAGCAGGAGGTAGGTGAGATTTCCCCCTCACAGCAGGGCCCTGATAGGAACGTTTTTGTATATTTGCTCAGAGATTGACAGTCAGAGGCTCTTGCCATTCGGTAATAGTTGTCATTCGAATTGAAAGGGAACTTGAAGTTACTGAGAAACTGTAACAAAGATCTAATTCTAATCCAGCTTTATACAAACCACTCATCAATTTAAGAAAGAACTAGGGTTTTTTTTAACCCACCACAAGTTAGTACATTGAAAAAAAAAGTTCTCTTGAATTCCATTCCATTGTAAATCTGAATGTGAAGGCTGGAACTGTAAAGCTTGACAGCAGCAATGGGATTTCTCACAGACTGTTTTTTTAGAACAATGGAGAACAACTGAAATAAGACATTTTAAAATACAACAGAACTAGAATGAACTATAGCTTGGAAAACGTTTCAAATGATGATTTGGAATATGTCTTTCCGACTTTGTATGGTGGTTCACTGTGGTATAATTTTTATCAAACATGATTTGCTTAAAAAATATAATTAAAACCTATACAACATGTAAGTTGCTGTACTTCACGGGGATGTAAGGTTAACACAGTAGATGCTTAAGTGCCCAGTACTCTTTAAGACACTCTCCATGTGATTGAATCAGGTCAGAGAGGTTTAAGAGAGAGTCTAAACTGCTGGCTCTTGTTGGCTGGAGAACTAAATGATCTAAGTAGTCAAATGTTCTAATCTTGTAGCAATGGTTTCCTTTACTTTCCAGATTTTCAGATAGTTCTCCATGCTATTTAAATGGACCATGTGCTAATGCAGTCTCAGTGCAGTCACACACACACACAACAATAGTCTTACTGTTACACAACGGCCAGCTGTGTCTTATCAGTGTGCATGCCAAAAAGGATTATGCATAATTATTAAAAAAGGAAAATGTGAAAATTACACTTTCAGCCTGTAGCTGGAATAAAGCAGATGCTCCAGTGGGGGAGTTTACGTCTCAGGATCCACCTTTAAAAACTAGAAGGCACAGTAAGCTGCTGATTGTGAAGCAGTTTGACTGCAAGAAAAGATTTGGGAGCAGTGTGTTGAAGCAAGATCATTTACTACCCTTTCACTTCTAGAGTCTCGTGGTTTGATATTAGCTGAAGTACAGCTAGTTTGATTTGTAAATCAAAGACACTAGTGGACATTATTCAGTGTGTTAAAAACTTATCTCTGTCCATGAGAGGCCTAGGACTCAATGGCAGAGGGTTTACAGTAGACCTAGGATTGAGGTGTACTTGAAGAGTAATAAGGGCATACTCTCATGGTGCCTGTCTGTCAGCACATTGTCTGACTGTAGTCAATGTCATTGTCACTCACATTTCAAGAGCTAAAATCACACAAAAATCTAAACAAAAATAAATAAAAACACAAGGGATTGGTTTAGCAAATTGACAACTCCCCACAAAGCCACTGCTCTCTGTGGAATTATGAACAGGTACAGTCCTGTATTTGTACCTAAGACCAGCGACAACATAGTCTAAAAGCAGGACCACACTGTACAGTACAGTACAGTACAGCTCCTCCGTTTCCTCTTAGGGCATATACATTGTTCTGTCTCCTGTTTATTGTGTGCTTTCCATTGCACGGATTATCAGTGGCAAGGGTTTATTATATATATATATATATATATATAATATATATATATATATATATATCTATATATATATATATATATAGATATATATATATATTATATATAAGGTAGAATTGTTCTTAACAACCTCCTGTTCTTTCTTTTATGAATTATTGAAGTATTACTTCATTATGTACACTTAAGAACAAGAGCCTTTTCAACTTCTATCTTTCAGAGCAAGGGAACAAAACATACATTACATCCCAACAAAGGAAACACTTCTAGACATCTAGACAAGATTCAGAACTGGGTAGACACATGGTAAATGAGATTTAATAGAGAAAAGTGTAAGGTACTGCACGCAGGAAATAAAATGTGCATTATAAATATCATATGGGAGATACTGAAATTAAAGAAGGACTCTATGCAAAAAGATCTATGAGTTTTTGTTGACTCAGAAATGTCTTCATCTAGACAATGTGGGGAAGCTATAAAAAAAGCCAACAAAATGCTCTTATACATTGTGAAAAGTGTTGAATTTAAATCAAGGGAAGTAATGTTAAAACTTTACAATACATTAGTGAGACCTCATCTTGAATATTGTGTTCAGTTCTGGTCACCTCACTCCAAAAAGGATATTGCTGCTCTAGAAAGAGTGCAAAGAAGAGTGACCAGAATTATTCCGGGTTTAAAATGCATGTCATATGCAGACAGGCTAAAATAATTTAATCTATTCAGTTTTGAACAAAGAAGACTATGCGGTGACCTAATTCAAGCATTCGAAATTCTAAAAGGTATTGACAATGTCAACCCAAGGGACTTTTTCAACCTGAAAAAAGGGGTCACAGATGGAGATTAGACAAAGGGGTATTCAGAACAGAAAATAGGAGGCACTTTTTTACACAGAGAATCGTGAGGGTCTGGAATCAACTTCCCTAGTAATGTTGTTGAAGCTGACACCCTGGGATCCTTCAAGAAGCTGCTTGATGAGTTCTGGGATCAATAAGCTACTAACAGCCAAACGAGCAAGATGGGCCGAATGGCCTCCTCTTGTTTGTAAACTTTCTTATGTTCTTAAGACTCCGTTAAATGTCTCTATATACAACAGTACCATACTACAGTATGAAAACTAATACAGAAGTTTATTAAACCTCCTGCAAGCTATGCTTTATTGTTTAGACTTTGCAAGAAGAGTTGAAAGTGTATCTATAATTCTTATGAAAATGCAACATCACATTTTGAAATATAAAAAAAGTTACATGTTTTATGTGTTGGTGAACACCCTTAAAAGTATCAAAGAGTGTTTTTTTTTTTTTTTGCTTATCATTTAGCATATATTTTAGAAGCACAGTACAATATGTGTATGTATATTAAAATAGATTGATATTATCATATTGAATGATGGCATACACAAGTTGTTCTAATATCATTTGAAGTAAACTACAGGGAAAAGAGAGAAAGCCATTCAAACTGCCAAATGTAAAAAAAAAAAAAAAAAAAATCTATCTGTGTGTTTAGTCTTGTTGGCTTTATTATATTTCAATGATTTTAACGAAAGCTCAATGTATTCAGTATGCTACAGAAGTATACATTTTTATTTTGCTGAGGATAGTGTGGTCCAGCAAGCAGATCTGCTCCTGCTGAGCAGAGATGCCTCATGGTACAGTTCAGGGTAAGTCATTCTTAAGGGTGTCTGCAGAGTACATCATCCAGCCCCTTCTTATACCCTAGCCTCTAAAAGCAGGTTCATTTAAAATGTATAATGGTACAATATTTTGGTATAGAGCCTTAGCTCTTCATGGCATTGGAAGCCGATCATGTCAACACCCACAGAGTTACAAGAGAAGCTTCCAACTTGGGATTTCAGTGGAGGATCATCATCGTGTGTTAATCAAAGCAGTCGGTACTGTGGTTTGAGAGCATTGCAATCACTAAGAGACAGGCATTGGCAAGACTGGATCACTCCTCTGCTGTGGCACCTATGCACAACTCTGCATACCATGAAGATCCTCACTGATAGGTACTGGCTCTGCTCTTATGAATTCCTCATGAAGATCGATACTGTATCAGCCCTTGTGAATTTGGATATATCTATAACATAAAAATAGACAACATTTTCTTTTCTTTTTTTTAAATACAATATTACCGCTAGTGTGTAGCTTATAACAACTGCTGAAATGAAAAACAACTTATTTTTCAGGAAACAAGAGACCATCTGTGGGGGAGGTTCAATGTGTAGCTTGTGCACCTGTGTCATTCTAGTCTGGTAATAAGGGTTAATTGTGAGGTTAATACAATGATGGAGCCCCTCTATCCCGACAGCTGCAGGTGATACTGTAGGGAAAACATTCACACATGTAACTAATTTAGAATATAATCAAACAAAGGAAGCCTTTAATAACGAGGACCAGAGGAGCATGTAATTGCGTGTGTGGTTGGAATTAGGGCACACAGAAAAGCATTTCCTCTTGTTGCATGCTATGTCCTTATGCTGCAGCCCATCGGTAATGCGCCTCCCTGTGAATTGAAACCAGATTAGGGAGAGTAAATTGCGGCCTGGCATGCTTCTCTTGTTTTGATTGGATAAATGACAGTTAATTCAGGTCAGACCTGTTTACTGAACGCTACTGTGTTGGAAAAAGGAAATGTAACCAAGTGGTAAACAAAACTTCCACTTTATGCCCCTAGCTCTTCTGTACTGCATGGCTAGACCCCAAATACAGTTTCAAGAGTTGGTTTTGCTATTTCTGAATTCTGCTTATACAGCATCATACCCTAGTATAAGCAAACTCATGTACACTGTAAACCGGGGGCCTGGTTTTTAAAGCTTGATAACTTTTGTAGAGATAATAATATAGTTTTTGCATATTTACTTCAACTACATGACTTAACTGAGCAAAAAAGAAGACAACATTTAAGTTTACTTATTTAAGGCGTTAATAGTGCTTTATTTTATACATTTCAATTGAAATAAAAAAGCAAAGCAGATTCATACTTTTGAATGTGATTAAAGTGAATCATTTTACTCAAAATCTACTTACGTTTTGAAAACCAGGTCCCATGGTCTTTATTAATACATAAAGTGTAACCAGGTTAGTAAGATAATAAGATGCTTTATAATTATTGAACCTTGTTATTTTCAAGTAATCCTCCAAAAGTGATGATTACTCTCTCAAGAGTCTCTATTTTTATACCGCGGAAAACACAAGCCAGTTTTCCATAGTGCAGCTATTAATTAGACAAACTGAAAATTGTTTCAGCAGACGTACATATTTTTCTTTAGTTTATTAGTAGCTGTTTTCATTTTTTTTTTATGTGCTCTCATACTGTCACCTCAACTTGATATTAACATTTCTAACCCATCTGTATGCTCACCAGTGCTGGTTAATATCAACAGTAAATTATTATTTATTGTGGTACTTTTGCTTTAATGTTTGAACAGATGAGAAACAGAATAATTGAGACCTTCATATATTTTAAATCGTGTTCTATCTTTCTCTTAAAACTTGGTAGTTATGCAATGTGTATCATTTAGGACCTACTAGAGCTGCAAGTGACAAAATGTATACTAGTCAGCGGCATGGATAAAATATTATCTAGCGGTTTAGGGTTAAATATTTTACAGGTGCTGGAGGATCAAGGACGCATCAGTGAGTCCAGTTTGGTGTCGTTGCAGTTTGGCGCAAAAAGGCTGTCTGAACTATAGTTTAAGAAATGCCAAATAACAGTTAAGACAACAATAATTTCATCGAGAAGGATTGTAAGACACAATCTTATCTCAGTGTGCAAACACATAATATCAAACTAGTATGTCTTAAGCTGAACATGAAATAAACTCAAATGTTCAATTAAACACAGTAGATTTCGTTTTAAATATATATTCCTTGGTATTTTGTTGAAGACTGCAAAGGTCTTTGAAATTCCTATCCATCATGTTGTAAGTCAAACAGTTTACAGAGAGGTAATATACTTTACATTAAAGCAGGACACCAGAGCTTTCCATTGGACAGCTTCGGCATTTAGACTGTGTTTGTGTGAGGTCAATGAATCATGTCAGCAATCAATAGCCACAATATATACAAAAGGGCTTTAGGCCTAATTATGTTTCACTTTGCTTTGGTAACAGTTCTAGTTTGCATATTTCTGTATGAGATACAGAAGGTCATTTCTAAAGACTTTTATCTGGAATTATTTAAACACAGTATAGATATCCTGAGGAATAGCTTGTGTGGAATCAGTCACATTTTATAGTAACCAGGAAAAAACTTAAACTGAGTACTTTCTCTCTGTAATAACTGATTAATATGGCAGTGATAAGGTTACTAACAATAATAAAATTATTTATTGCATACACTGGTATTATATGAAGCCTGTACCTCAAATAGTCTCTGAGATATCAAGCTTTCTAAAATCACTGCTACAAAACAGTAACATTTTAATTTTGAAAAAAAAAAAACTCACAATCAAACTTGACAAAAGGGAACCATTACATCTAGTTATGTATCAGTTATAAAACCAATATCTTAAAGCATTTGTTCTTTATCACGCTGGAACTTGATTTTGGAGCCAGGCTATGAGTTGTCTTTTAGGGCTAGTGTTAGCACCAGTGGTCAGCATAACTTTTGAGGCATGGTGTCATTAACGTTTCATTGAGAAGTGATTTTGATGCAGCGCAAAGCCGGCGCTCAGCTGCAGTGTTTGCATTTTAAAAGATTAGGCAGGCTTATTCAAAGCGGAATCATCGGTGCCGGGGGTAGAAGGAAGTGAAACATGGAGAAACAAGAGGAGAAGAACCTAAAGGCAAAACTGAAGTATATATACATATGTATATTTATATTTTATAAATTGAGTATTTATTAATTTTGTGTTGGTTTGTTTTTAGAGATAATAGAATATGCATTATCGTTCTCCTGCATCGAAGGAAATATCAAGATAAAGTTTTCCACACCTCTTTTTTACGCCTATCAGACATACATTGTCTCTGACTAACAAAAAATTTCCAGCTGATATCTGCCAGTTACTGGAGGCAGATCTGAAAAGAGATACTGGAATTTATATTATATAGATATACATTGCCTGTTGCATTAAGTCATGGTTGAACTAACTTGCCACATTCCTTTGAGAGGACTGTAGGTGCTGCTGCAGGTATTAGCCAGTCTGCTGTAAGTGGTGCAGTAAATGAAGCGTATGGGACAATGGCACTGTCTAGCCACGGATTCCCAGAGGTTTCATTTCAAATACTAACCTGGTTAGGGATTTTTTGTTTTTCTTCTGCTAAAGGAGCATGTTGGCACCAACGCAAGCGAGCATAGGTGGGCCAAATGGCCTTTTCTCGTTTTTGATTTTCTTATGTTCTTATGTGTTATGTATACTCATTTTTTTGTAGGCTATCCAAGTATTTTTGTTTTCTAATTTTAAAACAATTTGTTTTTGCGGAAAGAGGACACATCTTTGTGAATGTCAAAGTTCACTCTAAAACCATCCAATGATGGAAATGACGTATTGTCTACAGTGTAGTTTAAGGGTTCCTGCTATTAGCAAAATCGCTTTGTACGGAAGTTAATTTTTTATTTTACAATCGGGACAATGATGTAATTATTTTGTAATTGCTTTTTGTCTAGTTTTATTTGATAACGTTAATTCAGTCGATACACGAGATAATAGCTAATAGTGCAACCCCTACAGTAGGGGAGACCGGGGTTGGTTGTCACAGTGCTCATAGCTATGAAACTAGATGGCGCAGGCAGGTGATACTAACACTTCTGTTCTATTGTCTGGAAGTCAACTATCTTGTAATTTGAGGGTAATTCCATCTAACATAAAGGTTAGCACATAATTCATTTTTTTCATACCCAAAGTAAAAAATACATACCTTGTTAATGTAGCCTGATGACGTAGTTCGAGGGACCCCGTAAAAGGCCCTCACCTGCTTTCTCTCTCTCTTTCTCAGCCCGTTAATCCAAAACCACGCTGTCCTATCCTTATTGATGATATTCGGCCAGGGGAAGGGAAGCAGATGCATTTTCATTATATCTGTTCATCAGTTCATACGTGAAGAGTTATTCTTCAATATAACGAGGAACAGAACCTCGCAGCATGGCACCAGATTGAGGAAAATAACAAAGAGTAAAAAGTGTGACAACCAACCCCAGTCTCCCCTACACGTACCTTGTATTACCAAAATTATTTCCTTCTACTTCATTCTCCCTTTGTTCTTCTCTTCTAGGGCAGTCAGTGTGACATGGCCAATTTCACAGCTGTATAAAAGTATAATAGTTATGTGCTGTTATAGAGAGACAAAAAGAGCTAACATTCAGTGAAATTTGGTTTGGGTTTTTCAACGTTACAAATAAAAACTGAGCTACAGGTAAATATGTAAAGCATAGACATACACACATACTTATGGTTTAATTACCATTATAATATCATAATTAAAGAAAATTTGATGCACTTTTTTACTTAGTGTAAAGGTTATGTATTTAATCACAGGCAGATCAATGATTTTCTGGCAGTGAAATCATGAAGATCTTTAAATAATATCCACAAATAATATGATATAGCCTTCAACCATTCCTACAGTTTAAGGAATCAAATCTAAGGCTACAGGACAAAATATGAATCAAGCACACTATATACTGAAAGGCTGCAAATATAAATTGCAGAATACAGGCATAATCAGTAAAAGTTATATTATATATATATATATATATATATATATATATATATATATATATATATATATATATATATGTATGTGTGTTTATGCATGGTGTTTGTCTGCCTGCCCAACTGTCTTTCTCCATGTTATTTTACAGTTTTGCACATATCTAGAGAACTGCTTGTCCAGCTGTTATGAATTCATGGGGATCAACTTGTTCCTGTTGCTGAGGGCTCTAATTTTGAATTTAAAGTTGTGAGGTGGATGCCTATCACTGACGTGCCTGTTTCATTGCACTGCTTAATTGGAGAAGTGGCAGGTGTGGTGTGTGGGGATGTCTCTGCTGTACTTCAATCTTAACTTTAGATAAGGCATCATTATTGGTTGTACACGTCTGTGTATTGGATTTCACAAATCGTAAAGAGGACACCCACTGACCTTCAGTTCTCCTGAGCTGCTGTGGGGAATTGCTTTGGTGAGAGAATGTAGAAGGATATTCTAAATTGGGGAGAAAAAAAATAGGTTTAATAATTGGGCACTCTAAAATATAAAAAATAAATGCAGTGGCACAAAGAACCAGGTCAAAGTTATATCCCACTGACATTTATCATTCAGCTAGTATCCAACTTTGCAAACCCATTTAGTTTGACTCAGTAAAAGCATTCTTCAAAAAAAAATAACAGAAAACATGCTATATGTAATTATTAGCTGAATATTGAACAAAGCAAAACAATAAAAATAAAAAATAATAATGTCTAGAGTCACACCGGGTTATTAAATACACATTCATTAAATATTTAAATATGAATTTCAATGAATTGCTTTTTCTTATAATACTCATTTCACATACAGCAAGTACTTTGTAAAAATAAGTAAATAAGAATGTGTGTATACAAATACATTAGCATTATCCAAAAACACATACAGTACTGTAGTCTCCTATCTTAGCAGTATACTGTACTATAGTAAACTATATTGTTTTGGATGGTAGTAGTATTTTTATATGTGTGCATTTGCTTTCCTTTGCAACAGCTAATCTGTTTATTTTATAATGGCCATGATTGTATTAGCCAATCCTCGCATCTTTCTCCCACTTTGTATTTATGCTTTTATTTATTTTTAAACTCTGAGCTGATCATCAGTGCAATTAAGATCACGAGTGAGCCAGTATAACCAAGATGCTTACTAAGGTGTTAGGACTGAAATCAGGTTTTTATGTTCCTTTGGATACCTAGAAATAAAGGTTCTGAAGTGATGGATTTGAGGGTGTCAAAACTGAGACCAGCTGAGCTGATGTAGCTACTGACTACTTTTACATTTAGGTAAGGTTTTACACACACATTGAAGGGAAATACCAGTAGGTTATGAACTTGTATAAAATGATGTGTGGATAATCCAGCGTACAAAGTTTATCTTACATGATACAAGGCCAGGTTATATTAGTAATATGTGAATTGAAAGATTCAGGTCACGTTTTAAAAGATGCCTTGCTTTACTCTGCTTCTGTGTGTATGTGTGTGTGCCTGTAATCTGTGCATCTCCTTTCCTGTGCCTCACTGTATACAAGTTGCTTGCAAAGCACCTGGGTAACTCTTATCAGGCATCAGCCCGTATGAAAATGAAGACAACCAATGAAATTCAATTGGAATCAACATACTTAAACTATTGTACCTGGGTGGCAAATAGATTTGTATGTAAAATTTCTACAAAACTCAACGAAGCTGAACATCACCAATCTTTCATTCATTTTTATCTGATGTTGGCATGAATAACATTTGTTAAGGCCTGCAATAAATATGCAGACATGTGCTTGTCCTAATTTTGCTAACTTGTACATTATACCAGCCCCTGTAAAGTGACTTAACATTTATGTATGTTAGCAGCCCATCTGCAGGTGATTAAAATAATATCTAGTGGGTGATTTGGTTTGGCCTCTAATTAAAGTGACCAGTCGTCCAAATTATAACTAGGATACCGTGGATCAGAATGATGAAGTGCAGTTTTGTTCAATTTCTTTAAAATAAAAGCATGTGATAAACCGAATGAGTACAAATATTTTGAAAGAAGTGGCTGCTGATTTTTGTAAAATCTTTTTTTTTTTTTTTTTTTTTTTTTTGTAACAGTTCAGCTACATGGTATTTAAAATCCAAAGAGGGTGAATCTTGACAATCTCAACAGCAGTTGTATCAGCAAATAGTGTAGTAATTTACTGGGTGCTCTTTCATAAATGAGACCACTTTTAACCACACCCTCTTCATGTGAGGCTTTTATGACAAATCCATACCTGTAACTGTGACTGATTTCTTACACCTGATTTATAATTCCTGTTGCAAGATACTGTGTAAATTCCTACAGGTTTCATTACTGCAGTTCAGTGTTTGTTGGATTCAAAGACCATCACCTCCAGATTTCTGACAAAGTCTTCCTTTTATGAAGTATATTACTTGGCCCTAATTAACTCACAAAGCTTTTAAAGGTGTAGCATGTGCCCCCTGATGCTCCACACTGAAGTAGCCGAAGGTTCTTTCAATCAAGTCCCCCTATCCTAGAATGGCTTGCCCAATGTGTTAGGGAAGCCATGTCTCTCTTTGCTCAAGTCTAAATTTAAGCCTAGTTAGCATTTTAATGATACTTTAGCTGTTAAATTAGAGTTGTTAAAGTTGGATTTTAGCCATATTAATTATTACAAAAGAACACGCCATTTTTTTTAACTGAATGTAATGATGTTGAATATGGCCTGTAGACTGAAGGCTTATACACGGCCTTAGCAGTTGTGATATTAGAAAATGAACCATATGTTCTGCATCATGTTTGCCAGCATCATTTCAACTGTTAACTACGGTACAGGTGAGCGTCTCAGAAAGCCTGAAAAGGACATTTAAAGATTGTTCGTTAGCGTTTTGATTATTTTCTTAGGTGTTGTAAATTGGCAGTTTTAGAAGGTTTAAAAAATGCCAATCCCTGTATATCCTTGGGGTAAATGCACTTCAAGACATTTTGAGTAATGATCCCATTACAAAGATACAAAAGAAAAACACAGCTGGTAGCTGCTGGTTAGCCTTGTGAAATTGCTTTCATGTGCTAAATAGTGACAAGGTATGGCAAATGTGTTTTTTTTCTTTATCTTGCTGTTATTTCTGTCCTTCAGTTAAAGTCCTATTACTCCACAAATCTCAACGCATTTCTTTCTCGTGTTTAAATATTCCTCACCTATCCATTATATGTTCTTTCAGCACTTCTGGCTTTGTAATAAATAGAGGATGATGTACTTGTGGCAAGGTTTTTCTATGTTAGTGCATAACTAGAAAACAGTATCTTTCCCATTTGATTGACTTTAGGCTCTATTGTAAACTTTAGCAAAGGTATTCGCAATGAAAGCTAAACCAGCATCCATAGCTCCATTGTAGAATCACCTGTCAGGTGATTGTTCGAAATCAGTTTAATTAGCATCGCTTTTCAAGGTTTTTTGGTTTCCAGGTATAAAGAAAGTGTAGGTGACATGTTTAGATTAGTTTGCAATTTTGTGATGACAATTTATTTCAACTCATGGTTCGCTGAGCAAGTCACACACCTGTTAAAACAAAACTACCGAGCTAGATTGGTTAGCAGGGAGACACCTTGTGCAGAAAAAACAAAAAAGGGAGCAACAAAGACCTCTAATCCTTGAAGAAGTCCTCCCCCCTCCCCTTTGATTTTTCATAAAAAACGAAAAAACTTTCAATGACTTCAGGAAACCTGCCGCTTAATTGTTCAAACCAAGGCATGGAGCAAAGAGCAGCAGGAGGGTATATTGAAACTGTTTATTATTGAAAACACTACACCTGTACCTAAACAGAGACCTCAGACAATCATTTGTACATTCATATTCTCGATTATTGAAGCACACATTGCAATACAAACTGTATAGAATATATAACTACCTTGAAATCTGTGAAAAGATTCTAAAATCTTCACCACCCTGTTTTTCAGCTAAAAAAATATATACAACTTTTGACTTTATACTGTGCATATAGTCTACAGTATCTTATTATAAAGGTTCAATTTATTTAAAGGTTGAGTTATAATAGTCAATCATTGTTATCTTTGCTACATTTAAAAATATAACCTACACTCCAGGTACACCTCAGAGCCGGTTGCTCTCTCTTCAAACAAAGCTATCAATAATTTAATTAGAGGATACACAGGAAGGCATTACACAAGGGGGCTGTGTGGAGAAGCTACTACAGTAGAAAGTGATACAAATCAATTATATATATATATATATATATATATATATATATATATATATAACATTGTATAGTAACATTTCAATATTAATATTTATGAAAGTATTCAACAGCCATTCAACTATGCACAATTAAATGAATGAGTTACTCATTCAAGTATAGCAGTCAAATGAGGAACCCATTCTTTTAATACTAGATAAAACTCAAGATGAAGGTTTCTGTTTCCTTTTGAAAACACAAAAAGGTACAGAATTGATTAAAGCTTGATTTGCATGCATATGGGGCAGTAATTGGCCCTTGGGGAAATAAACAGATTTGTACAGAACAGTAAAGACAAGTATAACTGTACAAGATTTCCAACTGAAGTCCTCATTTCCATTTTAATTGTATATCTTTAATCCTGTATCCAAAATCCATGTTGAGACCCTAATCTAGCTACCAAAGAGTGCTCACTAAAATAATTATAAGCGATTAGGAAAACTAATTGGTGTAATGTAATTTCCTCTTACACTGTGACCTCACAGATGACTACCTTTGAGTGGAAAACTGGAATCAACTACTGTAAATGTTGCACAACGCTCTGACTATGTTAACTTAGATGCTGTGTGTTGTTAAGCAAATGGATGGAGCAGAATAAATAAAAGGGTTCCTACAACAGTGACAGCATAGTTTCTGAAAAGAAAAATGTAGATCTGGCACATGTATATATTGGTTTACTCCAAGTGTACATGAATGCCCCTTGCAAAATAAGTTCATTCTGAAATGAATTTGAGAGAATGGGTTACAAATAAAAATGATCACATGCTCAACATAATGAAGGACAAATGCCATTGCTGTTAATTGAAATGGTCAATATAGGTAGGCCTTCAATACCCCTTGCTGCCAACTCCGCACCATGTGTACTGTAAGCAGTGTAATACACCTCTCGAAGAATGATGATCAATGAGAAGCTGATTGCATGTATGCTGGTGGTTCTTTATGCATTAAATGTTGTACTTAAAAATCGAAATGATATACAATGCTACAATGATGCACTCTTACAATGTTACACTTAAACTGGGTAAATTTAATGATGCAGCATTGGTAATGGTTTGGGATTTTAGAATTGAATACTCTTAGGCAGGATATACACTTAAGTGGGGTAGACTGTACATCTGTCAAAGTTAAATGATTACATGTTAGTATTTGGATTTTCTAAAAATCATTTGTAGTAAAATAAACACATTTAAGAGTATTTGTTTTACACTTGGATACTTTTATTAGCAATATTGCTGGGAATATTACCAAATCTGTAATTCCTTCACAAAACAAACTTGTGTAATGAATAACACCACTCCTTAAAGGAGAGGGATCTAGTATGCTTTGAGTGTCAGTGGTGCAGGCCCTTATCTTGGCACTGCACTGCTGAAAATGGAATCAGAACCTACACTTTACTTGCCAAGGGCTTCAGTTCTTTATAATAAGCTGTCCAAAACTGCTTTCACATAAACAGGCAATCAGTTTGCACTCGCTGATGTGTGCATTTCCAATTGAAATATAGCAAGTCTCCCCTCCTGAATGAGAGGACATAAATTAGCTTTAACAAAATGATTCAGAATGCACCAAACAAGCTATAAAAGTTCAAAGATAGTCTTCAAGGGTTTTCTAAACTGAAAGGCAAGTAAAACAAAAATGCAGGAAATTATTCAAACCAACACTCAACAAGACACTGCGTGTGCAATTTCTACTTGGGGGTATGAAAGGAATATCTCTAATCATTTTCAGGCTATAAGTAATAACTTTTTGTCCCTTGGGCTGTAGCAATTCCATTACCTGTTAACTAAATACAGACACCAGCTATGCATTAGGTTGTCCTTGTAAATTAGATTTATCTTTTATGTAGATGGATAGCCCTAATAGCTGAATTGCTTAACTGATTCGATTCTTCAAAAGAATACCCTGGTCCTACATTTGGGTTTTGTATGCTTCCTGCTTAAAATGTGTTTGTGTTTTAAAAGGCAAGCTGCTCTTCTTGAGGCAATACGACAGCCTCTCTTCCTCCCTCTTTGGTTTACCCTGCCCGTTTGGGACTTACCTCCATTCTACCGTCCCCCACTCCACTTCCCTTGCAACAACATGTCCCTTTCAGGGTCTCCTCTCGTACGAGGGTGGATTCTTTCAGGGTCTCCCCTCGTACAAGGGTGGATTCTTTCAGGATCTCCCTACGCACAAGGGTGGATTCTTTCAGGGTTTCTCCTTTTACAAGGGTGGGTTTTTTCAGGGTCTCCCCTCATACAAGGGTGAATTCTTTTAGGGTCTTCTCTCGTACAAGGGTAGGTTCTTTCAGGGTCTCCCCTCGTACAAGGGTAGGTTCTTTCAGGGTCTCATCTCGTACAAGGATGGGTTCTTTCAGGGTCTCCCCTCGTACAAGGGTAGGTTCTTTCAGGGTCTCATCTTGTATAAGGATGGGTTCTTTCAGGGTCTCCCTTTGCACAAGGGTGGATTCTTTCAGGGTCTCTCCTTGTGCAAGGGTGGGTTCTTTCAGGGTTTCCCCTCGTACGATGGTGGATTCTTTCAGGGCCTCCCTTCGCACGAGGGTGGATTCTTTCAGGGTCTCCCCTCATACAAGGGTGGGTTCTCTCAGGGTCTCCCCTCGTACGAGGGTGGGTTCTTTCGGGGTCTCCCCTCGTACAAGGATGGGTTTTTTCAGGCTAAAAAGGGAGATTCTGGTCACACCTATCATATCGTATCATTCAAATATTCTATTGCTTAATGATGCGGTCGCCTTGCTTATTGAATTGTATGTTCTATATTGTAATGATGTTTTACTAGCTTGTAATACATACTGTACTCACAATTACACACATATATTTAATGCTAACCATTCATATCTGTTAGCTTAGAGGTTAGAAGTTTTTTTTTCTTCCATGTTATATTGGGTCATGATTATTTTAACATCAGGATCCAAGAATTTGCCAATGCCTCTTATCAATGGATTGATTGGAAAGGCATGTGGTGGTATGTTCTTTTCTTTTGAGATGATACTAGTATATTGTTCTCTCGTGGATTTAAGCAGAGTTCCTAGTTGGCAGCTCCTAAATGAGGATGGATATCTGGGTTGCTCAGAGGCATAACCTTTGTAATTCACTTAAGCGAATTTGTGGATCTTTTTAAAATAATCTAAACAACTAACAACTACCACCGGTACTGCAACAATAATTATATATTATCACCAAAACTTACCATTGTCCTAGAAATGCAGAAAGTGAATAATAAATAAAAAGTTACTATTCGACTTATTTTTTTTTAATTAATTGAATCAAATAATAATAATAATAATAATAATAATAATAATAATAAGAAGAAGAAGAAGAAGAAGAAGAAGAAGAAGAAGAAGAAGAAGAAGAAGAAGAAGAAGAAGAAGAAGAAGAAGAAGAAGTAAGTAGACAATAGAAGCCTGTGCAAATATATAGTTTTCTATTAATATATAATGCAATTATTTAAGTAATACAAATCATTTTACAAACCAATTTATTTCAAAGGTGCTCTACATTTGGCAAACTGGAAAATTTTAAGGCAATGTCAATGTAACATAAAGCTTACCAATCCATTCCACTGTTTGCCCTCACAAAATACTGCTGGATTTTTCATTCCTGGTGAGAAGCAAATTAGTTTCCTTGATTTTCCTATAACTAATTAGCACTTCTTAATTACGTGTTGCAAATTCAAGCAATCTATTTTGATCGAATTTTAACATTTTGGGGTTATTTATTCATGAGAACTGCATCAATTCTTGACCCATTATAATTAGAATTATTTGAAAAAAAAAAAAAACATTTTAAAATGGGCTATTTAATGCTAATGCAGAACACAAAGTAGTATGGGTTTGCATGAATGTTAATTGCTATAAATGATAGCAACGATTTTTATTGTAGTCTTGTACCAGTGTAGCTGATAGCATTCATTGTAGCCTATTGCTACTTTTGAAAGGACATTAGAAAAAGACACAAAGAACAAGAAATGTATCTTAAATCGCCACTGTTAATATTGTAACCAAAAACATGAAAAAAACACAACATTGGTTTTAAACACATTAGGACACGTGTATGTGATTGTATTTTTGGAGGGGGGGTGGGGGGTTAGTCCTTCATTGACAGTTTTCCCCCACCCCCCAGTTTGGGATTTTTATGTCACCAAAATATTGTCACCAAAAATACTCAAATACCAAATGTCTCAGGTACTCACATCCTGACTTCAGACATCACCAGCATCCGCATATTACACCCTTTCAGTCACATTGAAAGGGTGAGAAAGAGGCAGAATATCAAGCGCTCAGGAAACATGTGACATCTCCTCAATGCTATATCTTTTCATCCACATTTTCCAAGTTGCATTAAATTTGATACTAAACAAATGGCTAAGGGATATAAATGAGGATTTGAGGCAAAACAGCATATTGAGAAAAGCGCAGTAATGGGAACGATCTGTATTCAGAACAATACAGTACTTTTCTTTCTTTCCGCAAATCCAAGTCTGTCAAGCATATTAAATATAGACAAATTGCACTGAGTCATCAAAAAGACCAAAGACAGAAAAGCAGTGAAATTCAACATGTGTTTATTAACAAAGTTTTCTTTATGATAGAGGTTTGTTTCCCATGTAGCTGACATCTATTACCACTTCAATTAAAGGAAGTTTTTCCAAATATAATCTAAGATACAGATATTGATTTTTCTTTCTGATGCAAAAATAATAATTTTGCATCATCCTATAGAATTAACTCATTTTGCTTCATAAAGTAGTATAAAACCTGCTGAATAATGTTACGTTAACATATTAAAGTACACACCGCTTTGCAGTTTTCCATATACATAACGAAAAACAAAAATTGAAGAATTTTGAAATGTCGAAGGGCTGATCCCTTCCATTTGGTCAAATCAACAATGAGCTTGTCAATTTTATAGATATATTTGTAGCAGATTGAAGGCGTGGACTCTACAGTCACCTTGCTTGGGCAATATGAGTTTAGATTTAGCTGGTAGCTCTACCGCTGTCTTCACTTCAATCTTAACCACCAGACTCAGCTCTGCAGGTGAGTTAATTAGTCCTTTGGTCTCAACTGGCTTTTCCTGCTGTTAAATAGTTGGCTTTCTCTTCACCTAAACAGTGCAGGTAGATAATTAATTTACCAAATAAAAGGGATTAACTGTACCTACAAAAAAAAACACATCTCATGAAAATATACATTGTATATATCATAATTACACAGATTACAGTTCTGTTGTCATTTATCTCTGCACAGGCCTGCTTTTTTCAATTATCTAATTATCTTCACAATATCATGGGACATATATGTTAATGCATCTCCACTTTACCATGGGCAGCAGCTTGCAAAGCCAAGTCCTTCCACTGTGTGGGTAGATATACTATGTACTCAAATAACAAAATACTTATAGCATTACATTATTTATTTATTTATTTATTTATTTATTTATTGTCTTACTGACAAATGCAAAATCTGTCCTGGGCATTTTTTCTGAAACAAGCTTGTACTCTTTTCTGGCTGTTTTAGTCCATTGCAAGCCAGGACCTTGTCCCAGCCAGGTTTAATTACTTGAATGAAACCGTCCAGTTTAGAACAAGGCTCTGGACGGCTCCATTCAATTATAAATGGCCTGTTGGAACAGAGTCCTGAACTGGAATGGACTGTAACACAATCTTAAAGATATGTATTTATTTATGTGTTTAATACGATTCTATCATGCTTATCAAATGAGTACACTGTAACACATTCTTTCCATTCATAAATCCAGTTTTTAAATTAATGGCTTGGATGTTGCAAATACTCTGAAATTCAGAATAATTCCCTTTAACCTGTTTTTTTTTCTGGCAACAGGTATCAAATAAAACTGAAGCATGCCTTTTGGTAAGCAAATTTTCCTTTTGCCTTGGGTGCTAACATTTTTACTGCTGCACCATATGTGGAGCTGTAAACTGATAACATATGTTGTGAAACAAAGACATCCTATCATTGCCATTGATTCATAGTGTCTGCATGACCTTTCCTCAGCCCTACCTTAAGAGATAATCACTTTGACTGAGATGCTCTAGTGATGTTATATACTGGGAGATGAGGTTGTTCTTGTGGGGTTTAATCAGAGGTTACATTTTGCCCAGAACTACAATCCCACAATCCTCTGCTCACATTGTGAGACAAGTTTCTATGAAAATAATCACTGATAAATACTGTATCTGCGTATTTTCATTTGGTTTGATCATCACGGGTCTATATTAAATCACACTGTCAGGTTGGTATTGATTGGTACTAATTGTGGCATGACAGTAAAAATGTCAGCGCTCAAGGAGAAAGGAAAATTTGCTTGCATGCAGCTTTTAAATCAGTCAGTGCTAAAGTTCATTGTCACTGATTGGTACTTGTGCATAGATGAGCGAAAGTCAGCTTTTTTTTTGTGAAATTCACACATTTTAACAGACTTTAATTAATACGTGCCAACAAAGAATATGCTAAAAGGGAAATACTTGGACATTTTGAGTATTTGCACAGCCCTAGTTATGACCATATTATTTTACTTATTGTAAGCATTTTTAGCCAAGCAATATCACTGTTCTGTAATGAGTGGTTATTTTGACTTCCTGCTTCCTCTTAATTGCTTTTCCTGTCCTTCTATTAAACTCCTAGTTTAAACTCTTCTTTAAATATAAAGTACTTATTTGGTACTTAAATGTAATCACTTTAATGATATCCTAGCTCTGGGGTTAACAAGTTCCACTCGTGCAAATCAGTTATTTCTGTTTCGTTGCTAACGTATACAATTTAATGAAGGACCTTCAAGTAAATTGTCTAATACAACATTTGTGGTGTACACGCCTCATTTATTGCATTTAATTACCTTTAAAAGTTTGTTCTCATATTTATAGTGCAAACTGTAATGTTGAGCTAGAGAACAAGCAGTTGGTATACTGTGAGAATTCAAATATTTTATTACAATCTGTGACGGACAATTGATTTTGACCCCTAGTGGTGGCTGCTCATGTAAACAGAATAAGGTGATTGCTGTGGGAGTTGGTTATTGATTTGTGTCCAGCCTTTGCCCTGTCACATCTATTTATTTATAAAGACATACTGATGGGGTTTCGAATCAGAGACCTCACAGCTATCATTAGAGCTCCTGTAGCTGATGTTTCCTACAGTTAGCATTATCACTGCCAAACTCTATAATGCACAGCAGAGGTAATAACTGATCCATGTGTATTATAACTGATAGATGTGTTGCATTTTGGACAATTCTGGCAATATGCTAGTAATTAAAATGATGCAACACGTTTTAAAAGGTAGAGGTTTTTCCTCACTGGAGTCTTCACTGCCCCTTCCTCATCAGGAGATGACTGATCTTAACAGATCTTTTGCACAGGAACAAATATACAACTGGTTACATTGTGGATCTGTAACATTGGTTAAAGATAAGCTGTGCATCTGATTGGAACCATGTCAGACACTAAATGGAATAGACATTATTGATGCTTGCCTGCAGTTCCAATTTTCACAAATAAGAGGAGCTGCAGAGTTCTCTAAATATATAGGACAGCCAACAGGCATCTCATGACAAGAAAGCCTTCCCCCCATACCTCTGTACATCAGTTTGACCAAGAGACTGTGTTAACAGCTGTGTAATACAAGGATTGTGCTATTTTTGTAGATCTATTTTTGTAGATATTTTGACAAACTTATTTACTATTTGATATTTAAGAGCTGTGTGTGTGTGTGTGTGTGTGTGTGTGTGTGTGTGTGTGTGTGTGTGTGTGTGTGTGTGTGTGTGTGTGTATATATATATATATATATATATATATATATATATATATATATATATATATATGATATATCTGATGATTATTTTCACTGACCAACATTTTGCTTGCAGTATACATGTGTTTTATTATTCATCTTTTTTTTTATTATTCGGTCATCATATAGTATATCATTCTAAAAGCCTATAATGAATCTTGTCTATGGCTGTGTCCTTTAGCAAAAATCATTACATTTGTTATAGTTGTAATTTCGCTAAAATGTTTTTAAATAATTAATTGTTGTGCAAATGGCGGTATTGAAATGTTTTAAAATATTGTAATTGGTCAGCAAGTGGAAAAAACTACTTTGGGATCCGCAATGGAACATTCTTCTTTTAGAATTGAGATATCATCACCAGAGTGTATGTTCCTAGATAAAGGCATGCCTGGAGGGGGATGCTGGGCCATCAGTTTCCAGGGACAAACCCAAGGAAAAAAAACAAAACAAAACAAGATCTTACTGTGACAAAAACACACTTTCTGGTCTTCTGTAGTCTAATTGCAAATCTCATTTTAAGAAAAAACAAATAAAGCAAGGGAGCATATGTGTATGCTGAATCTGAACATGAATATACAGTCCATGCATTACAGTACATGCACCCATCACCAAATCACTGACCTTTTATAGCAGAGCCCTCTTTGGGGCTCAGTGCATACGCCTTTGCTGTTGGCCTTTCTTTAAAACTACATTAGCATGGAGTACAGGGTTTGACATCATTTTGATTGAAGGTGTCTATATTATTAGTATTAATCTGGCAACAGTGAAGCATGGGGTGCACTATAAGATGGAATCAAAACTCATCTTCATGAGCTTGGCCTCACTTTAACAGCGCAGTGAAAAGGGTTTTTTTTGTTGTGCTGCGAGAGAATAAAAAGGGAGGTATTTAACAAATAATGTTATTAAACCAGAGAGGGAGAAAAACAAAGTATCCATGAAAAGTACAACAATTCAATTACAATTGTGGAAACCCATGTGGCCACATTTAGGAAAGTTACAATTTGACATTTAATAGAGAAAAGTGTAAGGTACTGCACGCAGGAAATAAAAATGTACATTATAAATATCATATGGGAGATACTGAAATTGGAGAAGGAATCTATGAAAAAGACCTAGGAGTTTTTGTTGACTCAGAAATGTCTTCATCTAGACAATGTGGGGAAGCTATAAAAAAGGCTAACAAGATGCTCGGATACATTGTGAAAAGTGTTGAATTTAAATCAAGGGAAGTAATGTTAAAACTGTACAATGCACTAGTAAGACCTCATCTTGAATATTGTGTGCAGTTCTGGTCACCTCGCTATAAAAAAGATATTGCTGCTCTAGAAAGAGTGCAAAGAAGAGCGACCAGAATTATTCCGGGCTTAAAAGGCATGTCATATGCAGACAGGCTAAAAGAATTGAATCTGTTCAGTCTTGAACAAAGAAGACTACGTGGCGACCTAATTCAAGCATTCGAAATTCTAAAAGGTATTGACAGTGTCAACCCAAGGGACTTTTCAGCCTGAAAAAAGAAACAAGGACCAGGGGTCACAAATGGAGTTTAGACAAAGGGGCATTCAGAACAGAAAATAGGAGACACTTTTTTACACAGAGAATTGTGAGGGTCTGGAATCAACTCCCCAGTAATGTTGTTGAAGCTGACACCCTGGGATCCTTCAAGAAGCTGCTTGATGAGATTTTGGGATCAATAAGCTACTAACAACCAAACGAGCAAGATGGACCGAATGGCCTCCTCTCGTTTGTAAACTTTCTTATGTTCTTATGTTCTTATGTTCTAATTGAAACTGTAATATTTCTGTATAGAAATCCACATGCTATGCATAGGCCTAGTATGGTTTTTGATGCATGATATACATACTATTAGCATAGCTCCTCTGTACCATAAAATGACAGTCACTGCCAGGAATAAAAGCGCTATGAAACACAGCCAATGAAACCTGCTACCTGTATATTCTGCCACTCTGAGAGCTTTGCCGTTTTTACAAACTGTGTTTTGGTGACGTTCTAGTGCCCCCTAGTGGGCAAAAAGAACAGAATAGTATTTTTTTTGAAATGCCTACAGAATAGCATGAATATATATATATATATATATATATATATATATATATATATATATATATATATATATATATATATATATATATATATATAGTTACAGGAAAATAATTCCATCTAGGGTTTATGTGAAGTTGTAAATTACAAAACCAAAGGTATTATCACTAGTGTCTCTCTGTGCAGTATATTCAATTATTTATTTGCTGACTATATGATCAGATACAGTACCAGTGATACTAGTCAGTTTACCACTTCAAAATGAAATACAAGGAGTCATGTCTGACTTTTTTGCCTTGTCAATTATGGGTGTCTAGTTGAATAATAAGTACACCATATGTTCATTGCTGAAAATCAATAATTACAGAGACACACAAAAAGAAACAAGCTGCATTTTATGTGCAGTTTCAAGTGCTCCAGCGAGCTCTTCTTGCTGTTATATTATAGTGCAGTTAGTGCTGTGAACTCCAGCAGCAGTTAAAGAGCAGTTTATTTGTACATCCTGCTGTTTTGTACACATTTACCACACTTTAATTTCTGTGAATGGGTCAGTGTAATACAATTTTATAGTTTGGAAGGAGGTATAACTGCAGTGTACAGAAATGAAAAAAGCTTTTTTTTGGATGTACACAAAAGGTATATATCTATTATTAACCCTTGTGTTTTCCTGGTACTCGCACAGTTTGAATAAAAGGTCATGACTGACATGCCCCTGATTTAACAGCAGAAAGTTAAGCCTGGTAATTTAGCTGACTAGGAAATCTGACATAATGTCAACCAGCTGCGAAAGCTGTGTGTAGAAGTTTCTATCTTATTCTGTTTTCTGGAACACTGCTGGAACTTGAGAAGATGTGTTGCGTATCACCACAAGCTAACGAGAGTGGCTATATTCAGACTGAAGGCTCATCAAGATATTCTGCTTTTAGGTGCTGGCAAAGAACAGCTGTGCTGGGAATAGCACTTAATTGAGTTTCCAGATAAACGGGCTGGTAACCAGCCTTAAAACTATGTCAACAGCTTCCATCTTCAAGAGGAAGGTCCACACAAACACAGACAAACTTGCCAAGGACAAAGCTGTCTTGATCAATGTGTTTAACATATGTAGAATTTTGAGCAAGCAGAGGGTGACAATCAGGACTTCTGTAAGATATACAGGGTGATTGATTGACTTGGCGTGTGTCCAGAGAAGAAGGCACATTCTTTCAAGCCCAGCTACCCTGCCAGATGATTGTTAAAATACAGCCCAACTGAGAAACACATTTACAAGCATCATCTATCATATCTTCAAACAGAAGCATCCTCCGAGGCAGAACTACTATTTTGGCACCCTTTTTAGAGAAAGGGGGAAATAAAGTGACATTTAAGAGATTCTGTTTGTGGGAATATTGGTATTAAGCAAAAAATAGTAAGAAGAAGAAGAAGAAGAAGAAGAAGAAGAAGAAGAAGAAGAAGAAGAAGAAGAAGAAGAAGAAGAAGAAGAAAACGTTATGAATATTTGTACCATGGCTTCCTGATTGACTTGAAGCCTCTAGAAATTCATAGCTAGGCCTTCCATTGTTTTTGAAATAAAGCAATTTGGAAAATAGATGTGTGGACAGTGAATGCCTGTCTGAGCTTTTTGGGTTATCTAGATCAACATAGTATTCACCGATAATTTAGATCAGGTAACAATAGCTGAAGATATGTATGATTCATTGGTTTGTAACATGTTAAGTGTCAAACAGGCAGTTTGTATGTTTGTATTTATTCTGTTACTTTTACCATTGGGGCAATAGTACCATTAAATATATGTTACTCCTGTTGAAAAAACTGTAACAACAGCACTTCTTTCTAAGTGTTACATTGGACGCCCCTTTCGGGTTATGTCCTGTTCACTCAAGCAGGTGAATGGAAAGAAGCTGCAACACAACTAGAGCCAATACGAGAGACCAACATCCCAACACTTTCTGTCCGGGCAGTGTTGTGCTGTATGCTCTGTCCCACACCATACTCTGCACTTCTCAGCAGACTCATCCATCCATCAATCTACTGCACTCCCACCCCTGCTCTGTATAAATGCTAGCCTGAAATCCCAGTCCCTTGATTGGTATCATTAGGTCAGCTCCCTGCAGAAAGCAACTAGACCAACCCAACCCTTCCATGCTTCCCTAGTGGTTGATTTCAGGAGTGCCATGTTTAAAGTGTATACGTTTCACATTAATTTATTACTATTAACCATGAAGCCATCCACATAGGTATCTGTTACTAATTTGGCCACTGTACTTTTTCTTTATACAAGCAATACACCCTTGTATTGAAGCCACTGCAAACAGATGGGATACAACCTACTGTATCTTGGGCTGGATAAGAATCACAAAGAAAAGCTTCAAAATGTATACTACAATAGGTTCTACTGCAAGTTGTGTTATGCAACATGTAAGTGTATTATTTTATTACCCTAATATTGGGTTTATCACCCACAGACCCCCCGCCCCCCCCAATACAGATTTATTTTAAAAAGACACAGAGCCTTTTTTCATACTGCCACTCATATTTTGATTTATTTTGAATCCCCTCTTCTAGGATCATGTCCAGCATGTATAATAAGCATGAGTGATGATTTACAAATGTCCCCCTGTCAGGATTCACCTATAAACATTCTCTTTCAAGGAACATGGTTTATTTAGCTTTCCAGAAAGCTTTTGACAAAGTCCCGCACAAAAGATTAATTCTCAAACTGAACGCAGTAGGGATTCAAGGAAACACATGTACATGGATTAGGGAGTGGTTAACATGTAGAAAACAAAAAGTACTAATTAGAGGAGAAACCTCAGAATGGAGTGTGGTAACCAGTGGTGTACCACAGGGATCAATATTAGGTCCTCTGCTATTCCTAGTCTACATTAAAGATTTAGATTCTGGTATAGTAAGCAAACTTGTTAAATTTGCAGACGACACAAAAACAGGAGGAGTGGCAAACACTGTTGCAGCAGCAAAGGTCATTCAAAATGATCTAGACAAGATTCAGAACTGGGCAGACACATGGCAAATGACATTTAATAGAGAAAAGTGTAAGGTACTGCATGCAGGAAATACAAATGTGCATTATAAATATCATATGGGAGATACTGAAATTGGAGAAGGAATCTATGAAAAAGACCTAGGAGTTTTTGTTGACTCAGAAATGTCTTAATCTAGACAATGTGGGGAAGCTATAAAAAAGGCCAACAAGATGCTCGGATACATTGTGAAAAGTGTTGAATTTAAATCAAGGGGAGTGGCATTCAGAACAGAAAATAGGAGACACTTTTTTACACAGAGAATTGTGAGGGTCTGGAATCAACTCCCCAGTAATGCTGTTGAAGCTGACACCCTGGGATCCTTCAAGAAGCTGCTTGATGAGATTCTGGGATCAATAAGCTGCTAACAACCGAACGAGCGATGGGCCGAATGGCCTCCTTTCGTTTGTAACCTTTTTTACGTTCTTATGTTCTTATGAAAGTAGCAGCACATAGTCAGCATGTTCAGATATGGGAGTTGGAAGAAGCTGCTGCTACTGAATGATGTCTCCTTTTTTAGTAACAGGAGTTAAATGTTGCAGAAAATGATGTTGCACAGGTGGGTTATTAGGCTGTGATCTGAAGCAAACACCCACATGCTTGTCTGCCTGTCTGTCGGAAATCTGGAAATTGAGGGGTCATTGTGAAATTCATCTCTTTTAGGGGCCAATGCATACCAGACAAGTACGGAGAAAAAAAAAAGAAACCTTGTTTAAATGAACTACTGCACAATGCAAACCTTAGACAAGTAACATTTACAAAATAAAAATAAATAAATTTTCCGAAGCAGTTAACGTTCTTGTTTACTGTTCAAATGACAACAATGTTTTAATCAATCAGTGTGTCTGTACTGGTTTTTCTGTGACCTGGCTATACTGTACAGTAGGGGGGTGGGACACAGTCAGTGCTGCATTGTTTTGGTTTAGATTGCTAAAATCTAGTTTTCAGCATTGAAGGTAAAATATCAGAAATTGAAGACAAAGCAAAAAAGCAAAGTATATTTCGGCTGATGATTGTGTCAAGATATTCCCCAAACAAACTGTACACGCAGATGGAGGTCATTGTTTTGCACATCTTGTAATGTGTCTAGAGAAAATACTATTGATCGCTGTTTAGCATCACAATCATACATTAAATGAAAGGCTACTACAGAGGCTGCTGAACAGAAAGTAAAATAAACAGCTTTCAGAAACCAAACTGGAAAGTCAGTGCAGAAAAAATTAGTATTCCTGTCGGTTGTAGCCAGGTTAAATCAATACTACAGGTACAATCTAGCATAGCCACCTCGCTTCAAACAACCTGCTGCTTACTTTTTAAACGCAGTTAGAATTTTAAACCCAAATAGGCATGTTTTCTTTGTTTTGACTTGTTACTAATAAAATAAATTCTTGGATGGGACAAATAACATGACAACGAACGTGCTGCATTTATTAAAGTATGCCAGATGCCCTTGGGTAACTGAGTTTTGGGACTGTTTCTAATTGATTTCCACATCTGTATAACTTGCCAAAGCTTTGCCTTACACTTCCAACCAATTCAGTAGATTCAGACATGCTGTCTCAATGAATTGGCAAGGCCACACCAGACAGAGAATGTCAGCAGCAGCTGCTGGGGGATGTTGCATGCTTGCCTTTAAAAAATGACATCACTCTGTATTAGTAAGGAAGCAAGTACCACTATTTTTAAGCTTATATAGTGCTCTGAAATATTGTCTACTTAGGTTTATTTAATGTTTATACAGGTCTGCGAAATGTCAGCAAAATCCAAATTTTATTCCATAACCTACCTTCAAAAAAGACATAGATTTACTACTATTTAGGTAGACCCCTAGGTATGACCTCCCTAAGCATTAACACAATCCTGGCAGCATTGACGCATAGACCTCATCAGCCTCTGGATGTTCTGCTACTCTTCCTGTGCAGCTGCAGCCAGCTGGCAAAGGCTGGATCACAGTTGTTTTCTGTGGATAGCACTTGCGATTTGGTCCCACAGAATTTCTGCTGGACTCAGATCAGACGAAAAAGCTGGCCACAGCAAGACCTCGACATTGTTTTCTTGAATTTGTGCAATTGTAACCCTAGCACTGTGTGGTCTTACATTGTCCTGCTGGAAAATCAACACTTCCAGATTGACTTTGTCAATGTATCGCGGTAAGGTTGCCCTTAGTCTTCACCAAAGGTGTTCTTGTGTTAAAGGAGGTTCCTCCCCACATCATCACACTTCCACCGCCCCACCGGTTGGCTTGAACAACACCATGGTCAACATAACGCTTGCCATATACATTGTCTTCTGTCAGGTCTGTCAAGGGCAAAACGGCAATAAAACATTGTCTCCACACCTGGGCCTCAGCGCCTCCAGCCTGCTAGAAATCAAACATCTGCATACCGGTGATGATTCTTTTGCCTCCAGCTCCTTCCTATAAGAAAGAATGACATGATTCTCTTGACTTGCCCACTCCGGCTTATTAAATCAATCTGGAACGAATACAGTTCATTCTAGTCAACTGATTCTCACAAGGGATTAAAAATCCCTGACTGTAGGTTTAAAAAAAAAAAAAAAAAAAACATTTCCACAGTTTGGGGCTATAGTATCATGTTGCTACAGCAAGTGAATTAATTTGCCTTAAATAGCTTTTCTTTCATTAGATGGGAAAATACCTGTTGTGTTAGAATACAGAGAGACGCAGTGGCCCGTAATCTAGTTGTGTCCGAGCTAAAGACGATGCCGTGTAATGAAATACAGCTATCTTCAGATAATGATCACTGCAGATTAGATTAACGGTATTATAAACCTCATTTGTTGTGTACACCGGTTTATTTGTTGTGATGCTTTTAAAAGTACGTTAAGGTTATATTTTGGACTGGGTTGCTTAGGCTGATAGAAATTAATGATTTAAAGCAAGTTTCAAGATTTTAAAGCCTTCTTAGCTTTTAGAGGCTATTTTGTACTCAGAACAGGATTGGCTGAGGTGATCCATGTGATTTAAAATGGACTTGTGTGATGTTAAAGCTCCTGAGACAGCACAGACTAAAAATCTGACCACCTGTAAACCCTACAAAGACAGCCCTGATGAATTTAAAATCAGTACTGGACATTGTTAGCTTACACGGTTGTTACCAACTAAGTAAACCCCAGCTTTGTTCAGACAGACTTTCTCTATTTATACTCAACCTATTCTATTGGGGCTTGGGCATTTTACTCATGCCATACTTTGAGAAAAAAGGGATTACACTCTGGGCAGGAAGAGCTTGCTGAGTCACATTGGCTTGGAAAAATCCGACTCACATTCAAGCACTGTAGCATAGAGTAGCGTACTTACATTCACTTCTGTACAATTCACATATCTGAATCCCATACTAATAATCCCATATTATAAAAAAAAACACTGCTTCATTATTGTTTTGTTTTTGTATTCTTGGCATTGAAAATAAAACACCATTATATTATTATGAATATATTATATTTGAAATAATGAATTATTTTTGAGTCAATAATTGTAGCTTTGTATTATGAAGGCTGTTTTCTCAGTCTCTGATTAGCACTAATCCTGAACTACTCGATGTTACATTGGTTGATTGCTGCTATTGAGGGGCTGTGAAACCAGCCAAAGATAGCTTTTGATTGTGCTTTTGGCGTAGTGTTTCTTATCTACCTGTAATATGAAATGTCACTTTGATTCTGGAGTTTGCATGGCTGTGGAATACATTTCTTTAGTGGTTTTTAGTAGCTTGTCCTAACAGGAACATGTTGTATTTATAATCTCCATTTCCAAACCCAGGATGTGCTATTACAAAGGGAGTGGTTTTCATGAACAGGATTTTACATTTTTATGCATTCAGGATTCCTAATGTCATGGAGGAGGCACAACCAAAGAAAGTTTGTATATATTCATAATGCCTAGAGAGTATTTTGCTTGTTGTTATGTACAGTATTTGTTTTTGTGTCCTGGTGCTTTTGTGGGTGATTGTATGCTTACTTTTTCCATTTCATTTGCTTGTTTTCTTTTTAATTTGTTCTGTACAATTGCTCCTGGCATTGTTGAGTGTGCTTGTTGTTACTCATTAGCAGATACCCCAGTTGCACAAAAGAGTTCAGAATGATGTCTTGAAACTGACAATGATGATGTATTGGGAAAACATGAGAGTCCCACAGGCAATCAGTAGACCATGATAAGTCTTTTGTAACTAATTCAAACTTCAAGAATGTAAAAACCATAAGGACAGGAAATCTAGCCAGACTGCTGTTAGGAATACCTAGTCTCAGGGCAGGCTAGGTACTGAAGCTGCGGGCACACCTCTCTTTATGAGCACTCACTCACGGTAAAAGGCATAACCTGTCCTACATTTCTAAGGCTATTTATGTCTCAAAACACAATCAAGGGATGTCACAAAAAGTTGCAGAAATTAAACAAATCTGCAAATAAACTCTGTAAAAAATACAATTGGCAACATTGGTATATCATAGCTTTTTCATTATAAACTAGTGACTGTGCAATAAGGACATGCATGATGCTGAAACCTGAGTCCCTAAACATACACAATTCAGGATAAAAGTATTCTTATAGATGGTCTTAGATGTTATACATTCATTATTCGCCAGGTAGTTATGTGTCCCAAGTACAAATTGTGTGATAAACACAGTAATTAGAGACACCTAATGTAAAAGCTAATTAGACACCTAATGTTGAAAATCAAGTAACTTATGTATTTTCCTTTTTTTTTTTGCAAAAAAGATATAGATGTTTTCCAAGTAGTTTTAGTAATGTACCACAGTGCTATTTAGCCTGGCTTGTCAAATTAATTATTAATGAACTGATGTATCTCCCAGACAACCCCAAGAGATCATGAGGAGGCACGAGTACAGTAATTTCAAATAAGAACATTAAAACCCTTTTTTTTAATATCTAAATAAACATCCACAAAAAAAAAAAAAACATGAACACGTGCCTGTTCATTACTTACAAAAGACACTTTGTTAAGATCACTAAAGCTAAAAGGTCAAACAAACACGTTAAATTACCCAAAAAGGTTAGAAATATGTCAAGATACTGAACTACTTAGCAGGCCCAAGAAAAGGTGATAATATTTTAAACTTCCATACCCTCCCTTAGGTTCACAGTGTGTAATAAATCATCTTGCCTCCCTTTCATTAGCCAGCAAAATACCTTTCATTTAGTGACATAATTAACTGCTGATGTGAGAGTTAAACCTTTTTCTCATGCCTTTGCCCTGACAGCTGTGATGGCTTACAGTGGCTCGGCCCTGGCACAGGAGTTCCCTGGTATTGTTCACTGCTAATGAGCCTTATAATAGATGTCATTGTATTCAGGTTTGTTCCAGCTAAAATAACTGAAAGAAACTAGGCTTTTTCAGGGAGGTAAGATGTCGCTGTATCAAGTCCCAGCCAGTATTCCAAAAGGAATGAATAAGTATTTGTATAACTATTTGTTTGTAATTAACCCTATGCTGCCCTATGTTGCTTTGTATTTTGTTGTTTCTTTCTATTTAGGTTTATTGTAACATTCCCTTACGTTTGGTTGTAACTACCCTGGTTTAGCTGACCTTAGAAAGCACTATGTGGGGCGTGTTACAGCTTACAACACATTTCAAAAAGTGCGTTGACTGAAACCAGCTTTTGTTCATGTAGGGTAATGCTTTTATCCCTGTTTATGAATTTCCTACATTGACTTTAATCGTGTAGCACTGGAATCATAACATTTAGGGCCGCATAACACAACGAGTATGTGCTGTAGTGTGCAATAAAAAAGCTTATAGTTCTTATAAGAACTAGTCACACTTAAGGTGACATACAGGAAAAACAAAATATCATAAGAAAAGTTCAGTACATCAATTCCAGAATTCTGTACAGTTGGCTCTAGAGGGATGACTCAAATCCTACAGCATGGCTTGGAAACCCATTCTTACCCTGTGTCTTGAGGCTGGCAAAGGTCATCATCATTAAAAGTGTCCCTTTCGTAGAACATCATATATTATCCATCCAAAACCTTTGACTTGTACAAAAAACATCCAAGTTAGAATAAAGGGACCAGCCAGAAAAAGATGTGATGTCTGCAAAAGGGACCAACTTATATACAGTACAAAAAAGTGCCAGCCTTGTAAAGATCTGATGTATAAGAGTTTCAGTTAACAAGACACAACTGGAATAAACTTGGCATTGTTATTGGATCTGGAACTGCTAGCCGTATATAAAGTTGAGGTAAAAATATAACTGAAAAGAAAAGAAACGAAAAGCAAACCTGCAGGGTTTTAACCCAGAGGTGTCAAAGACTTAACCACAATGCATGACACTGTTAGGCCATGCTGTCTGTTCACACTGCTGTTTTATTTCATACAACCAAATTGGCCTATCCATAGATATTGTGATTTTTAACACCTTTTTTCTGCTGACCACAGGGGGTGTCATCTGTACCTTTTTTATCTTCGATATTTTAGTGTTTGCTAAAAGAAACACATGTCTTAAAGTGTGCAGGAGTTTGAATATCAGACTTGGTGCCTGATCCTCCAGTCTTAATCAAAGATAAGGACAATTTGTTGCAATAAAGTGAATACCAGTGCAGATTTAAAAACATTATAGAATATTAACACTCAATTTTAGACTGAATGTGCAAGAAGTTATTCTCTTTTTTATGTTACTGTGCTTTTAAAAAGCCCCTTGGCTGACCCGGACATCATGTAATTGAAGCCATGTTTGGAGCTGAAGGCAGATACATCTTCAGCATCTGTGAGATGTTAACATCATTGAGGAGGAGGTCAGAGCAAGACAGTTGCTTTTTCTCCTATCGGTCGATTCTAGTGTTGATTTCCTAACCAATAATTCATTTTACTTGCCGCTAAAGATGCTCAATTTTATTTTCTAAACTGCTAGTGGTGTACCATCAGAATTTGATACGTGGTCATATATGGTCAAATACAGCCTAGTAAATCATGAATATAGTGTGGCTATATTGTGCTGTCTGCAGGTCCCTATTGACTCACCTCATGCAGGGTCTTCTCATAGTTTGCTTCATCAAACTTTGCTTCAGCAACCCTTGCTGTTCAGTAGTTTGTTAAGATCTGTTGAATACTGTAGGTTCAGTAAAGAGGCAAAATGAACACCCAACACACATACGACATGTTTTAAAAAAAAGTTTAAAAAAAAGGTTTATATTCATCAGATGAGATCAGATGTTTTTTTTTGTTTTTTTTTTTCTGCACAGGCTTAGACAATACAGCACATTTGCTTTGTAATAACAAGTCTGGCTACATGTACCTGCCAAAGCAGACTGGAAATTGAAATACTACTTCAGCAGTAAAGTCATTCCAGCATAAATCTTTGAAATCATACAGTCTAGTACTTGCCTTGTAATATGTTGCCTTGGCTGAAGTGCCTTCCTCAAACTGCAGCTGTGTCTTTAATGTAGGCGTAATACTGCCATCTATTGTCCATGAACTGATGTGCATGTTATGTGTGGATGTGTGTGGGGTGGAATTGGGGTGCAGGTTTGGTGTGAAAGACGTGAGTAAGGGGCGGAGGGAGTGAGGGGATATAAGGGGATGCATAGAAAACACTGGAAGATTGGGGCAGACAAGAGGGTGAGATAAGGCTGTGTTTAAGGGAGATAGAGAGAGGGCAGGAAAGGATAAAATAAAACAAATAACTACTTACAATCATTTTATTTCATTTTCGACTCCCAGTTCCCTTCCCTCACTTTATAATTTTATAATTGATTATCGTACAAAAACAAACAGCCTGAGCCTTTCACTTCATTACTCACAGCTTCAGTCTCATTTATGTTCTAGAAGAACCAGAAAATGCTACAATGTGTATCTGAATTAAGTAGAATTATTAATCTATGTTATTAAGCTAAGCCCTAGAGGATGCTTGGATGCGGTTCTTACCTTACTAAAAATGCAAACTGTTACCATCGGAGTCATTTTGCCATGTCCTCACTGCACACAATTTTGGTGGCCCATAGGAAACAAAATATTAATCGATATTGTCAGAACATTGTTTTAGGAAAACCATGAAAATAGAAGTACCACACTATTATTGTATAGCTTTTATTCCTTAAACAAATCTACCTGACCCTGTGCTTTCTAAAAGGACAGGTTTAGAGCAAACTTTTTAAGTACCGCATCAACGGGTGTCATTTTATGGTAATTAAGGAGAGGCTATGCTAATATTGTCATTGTGAAGCATATGTTATAAATTAAGTGTGCATTGTATTATGCACGTTAACAGGTGTAACTGCATCATTCTCCAAATTAATTATATTTTCAATTACAGCAGAAGTACCTGTGTTTTAAAATTGTCTGTAACAGCGTAATGTGATGCTATTGTCTTAAGAACGGCAAGCTAAAGTTTTACCGACTAAGCTATGCAGAAGGGTCTGCTTGGTGCAGGCATGGTTTTATCAACGACAATCTGGAGGTGTATGTATCTCGACTTTATACTGTATTTGTAATTTATATTTATGCAGAAATAGACAGGAAAAAAGGACCCGTGTTGAGATTATTCAGAGAAGTTTGTTGTGAAATGTCTAAGAATGCACTTTTGACAGTCATGGGGAAGCACTGGTGTAGCTCTGTGCCATTCCCTGGTTGCAATTTTTTTTTTATAGCGTTTCTTTGGCTCTGCGTTACTTGTTCTAGAGTTGTGTAATATGCATTACTTAAGACTTGCAACGGGATTACAGGAGATAAGAAAGTGTATTTCTGGCTCAGTAAGTTGATGATTCTTCAATTTGGAATGATGTCACTCGTACCAACCTGGCAGCCTCCTTACCGCTCCAGAATTGGAATCTGCTATGCGTGCATCGCTTCATATTAATGGTAGTTTGCCACCTGGTGGCTAACAATCGCAACTGTACTGAAGAGAATTCTACACATCTATATTTTTTACATTGGTGAACTTGTAAAAACACAATCTCATTTGACAATATTGTGGAGACCCTATTTGAAAGGAGAAAGAGAAATACAATAATGGTATAAAGCTATCCATGGTCCTCTTCTCTTCTAATTCGATCCACTTTACAGTACATTGTGCCAAAACATATGCTGATAATCTAAAGGAACTAGGACTTGCCTGCTGGTAGCTAGTTTAAAGATAAAAACAAACAAACATTGCGTGTTCTACCCTGTAACCTGCAAGTCCATTACCTAGGTAGCCAGCAGGGGTATAAGATATTATCAATAACCATCAGCACTCCATACACCCAGAATTTGCTTTGAATTAGCTTTTAAGCTTTGAAATAACTGGGATGTGATTTTTTTCTTATTCCAGAAAGGCAAGTTCTGCTCATTTTAATTTAAATGGAAATGGAAATGAAATTAAGCTCATTTTATTTAATTTCAATCAATCTATGTACTATTCCAAGCACCTGTCGCTTTTTATTTCCTTTAAAGGAACTGATTACTTCTATTCGTATTTGATCAAATACTTTTGTGACAAAAGCTGCTATATATTTAGCCTTATAAGTGTATGTCAGATGAGTTAATTGGTATTAAAATCCTTTTATCTGGGACAGAAAGCTTCCACTGATAAAGGACACACAGACCTGCTGCCCTGAGTCTTCTCTAATTCAATTCCCTCAGCCACAAGGCATCTTGGATGAATTGGTTGGCTCTGTAAAACAGCTCTAATGTTAATGGCTTATCTATGTCTATTAAATTATCCCTTGAACAAAAGGACAGAGGCAATTGTCTCCTGTAATTATATTGTAGCAATGGAATAAAGACATTACAGATCCATACAGATGTAACAAACCTTGCCTGTAGGAGGTGCAAGCTCTTTTTTATTATATTTTATTTTTTCAGCAGGAAAGCTTGTTTTGCTACAACCAATTTTAATTAACCAGGTGGGCTGGAATAAAGGGAAATGGGCAGTGGTGTTGTCAAGCTGCAACTTGCATACAGGCAAGCTTAATCACATGACTCACATCTCACATCAGTAGTCCTCTTGGTCTAACGAAAAGAGCATTAGAAACTACTTCTTTAAGAAGGTTAGAAATGCAGAAGAAGACGACAGCAACAGTGCATCGACTACAGCAGCCCCTTTCACACTGGCACTCCTACCCAGGTCCAGACCCAGGATCTGGCTACCCGGTTCACAATCCAACGTAGTGTGAAACCATGTACCTGGGTCATACCCGGGTTAACCCAGGTCCTAGTGACCCATCTCAGGATGTGGGTCAACAAACTCTGACCTGGGGTTGAGCAAGACAAAATGCATGACAACAGATGAAATAACAAACAGCCACGCCTGTGTGAAGGTTTCACTTCTGCAAGGAATGTTTTTGTTTATTCTGTTTAGCCATATTTTTGTTCCATGAGACACACCATGAGCCAGATTGTAGCAGGAATGAAGAAACGTTTGCTCTAACCAACATTCAATCGACGACTCAGTTCCGAGAAGCTTAGATTGAAGTGTCTGTAGCAAGCTGCTTCAGAGGCTTGGGTCTGTTACCCAGGTCAACCCTGCTTTATCAAAAGCAGTGTGAAATCACGTAGCAGACCCGCATGACACCGGGCCCAGACCTGGGTAGGTTCCGACCCGGGTAGAGCATGCCAGTGTGAAAGGGGCTTACGACTGTGAACACAAATGAAGCCACTGACACACCGAGGCACGTAAAGCAAAGCATTCTGACAAGATGGAGAAAGACACTTTGTGCAAATACATATAGAAATTAGATAAATACATATATGTGTTACTAGAAGTTTAGTATATAAATAAATTGTGAATTCATGTAACAATTCCTGTTTGTGAAAATCAATATTTAATGGCGCTCCGGTACCTTCAGATTTAGACTACACTGGAAATGAAGACAAAGGTTTCAAAGGTAGCGAGTGGGACAATAGAAAGACCAAGCAGAAGGTTCAATTCACATAAGATACTTTCATGGAGTTCTGTCGATGTTTGATGAATGGGGATTGTTACATTGAAATTAACACAGCTTGCGATGTACACAAGTAGTATTCTGTTCATGAACAAGCTCAATTAATGGAAAAGAAAGTATGTTTAACCCTAAATTAAACAGCTGAATTTAGAACTGCTTTCCTTATATCAAGCTCCAAATCTAATCAGCAACACGATTCAAAACCTAGTGATTCGCCCCAGTCATTCTTTTGTGGAAACTGAATGAATGCAAGATAGATTAAAACACACTAGAGCTTAGACCACCAGTGATAATGCCGCTTATTGTAATAATCCTTGATTAGCACCCCTTTAAGCCAAGTCAAATGAACTGGTTTTCTTGCTTCTGGTAGTAACCATAGACAGCTATACATAATAAAGGTTAAACCAACCAATGGGTCTATAGAGTCAGTGGTCAGAATCCATGCCGTTTTGGCTACTGTTTTGCCAGCAACAATTACTGAATTAAACTTTATAGTATCTATATTTGGCACTGACTCTTACCACACTGCACAGCCCATGATCCTACCATTAACTGAAATTCACAAAAGCACTCAAATCATGTGGATGATTTTCCCACTTAAACCAGATGCAGTATAACCAGTGCCAACTTCTCCAGTGTGAAGCATTGGGCTTTGTTGTCTGTACAGAAGGTAACTTTCGTGCACAAGAAAGAGACTGCAGAGGATACAGCCAGGGTCATTAGCTTCCTAGAAGAATGGAGCCAGGGAAGTGTTGACAATATCAAATCTTCAGATAACCAGGGTCTTCATTAAATAGGTAAGATGGGAGTCTTTCTTGTACTGTACTCTAACTCAAAGAAATGCAATCTAAACAAGGTGTTATGAAGGAGGTGTCCATTTAGTGTATAGAAGTGACATTGACTCACTAAAATACAAAGTTCCTGTTTGTTACATTACTTCCCTTCTCCGATACACAATCATGAGTGGCTTTGTGACAATTGCCTATACATCAGACCTGATTTTGTCACCTTTGCCTTACGCATTTTTATGAGGCTACAACAATTATGTGTGGTTCTTGATCTTTTGGGCCAATATAGAATTTTAATCATTTTATCTAAACCAGAATCCGCCTGGTATTGTACTGGGATCCTTGTTAATGCAATTACTGTACATTCGAAACTACACTGAGATGCAGAAGATCTGACCAAAGCTTTCATATCACATGTAAATTAACATCACTATATGTCACTGTGTTTGAATACATGAAAAACCAATGGTTACTCTCTTTGTGATGAGGAAAAAAACAACATATGCAATACAAAAAAAAAAAAAAAAAAACAACAGATGGACTGAAATAGGTCTGATGAGTAATAATAATAATAATGAGCACAGGATGTTTGTTTACTGAAGCATGAATGATGAGATTCTTCAAAGCAGCGTTGATGTGCTCTTTGATCAAACCGTTAATTCTGTAACAGAATGGTGACATATGTAATCAATGCTTATTTCAACACAGTGCATGTAAAAGTGACATTAATACTGTTTAAATATCCCAATTGGTTAGTTAAGGTACAAAAAAACAAAAAACAGACTAGCTCTGTATTAGGCTACATTATTTAGTCATACAGGCGTAAGAGTGTTAAAAAAATAGCTTAAGAATGGCCATTTACCCAAATAAACAATTCAAAACATCTTCAAACTAGTAGAGATATATATATATATATATATATATATATATATATATATATATATATATATATATATATATATATATAATTTCAAAAAATACATGTTACTTTGAGGACGCTGATGAAAGAATTGTGAAGGACAAGGACATTCTGAGAGTTGAGAGTTCAGGCTCAGAAAACAACAAACGTACCAACGTTTTAACTTTTTAGATCAATAGCCTCAAATGTAATTGCATTGCGGTTTCTTTTCTTTCCTTTCCCATATGCTTTCCTGGTGTTTGCCATCATTTTGCGTGGCTCTAGTTGTTCCAATATTCAGTTATTACATTTCTTTCTAAATCTGCCTTTTCAGCACAGAGGATCTGTTATGAATGAATGGCAATGAATGAGTGATGATGACTGCAATTGTAGATGATTTATGAACTGTGAAAGGCGCTCAGGGTCCGATGACTGTGGGGGTCACTCAGGGCCCGAGTGAAAGATAAATTTGGCCGGAGGTCTTGTCCGTGGGTGCCCGACGGCTATCTGCACGAGGCCGGCTGGAAAAACATGAACAGTTGCATGCATCCCAGTGCTGCAGATAGAAAGTGGCTATGAGCCACCTCCCCCCCCATGCTGCGAGGTGATAGCTGGGGAGGATGGAGGCCAAAACAAAAAGAAGCGACATGAAAGAATAATACACAGATCTTTTATGCACTTGCTGATGATGTATTGGTTAGGGGCAGATTCTCCTTTGCAGAAAAGCAATTACACTGAAGAAAAGTATAAACGCAACATGCAACAATTTCAAAGATTTTACTGAGTTACATTTCATATAAGGAAATCAGTCAATTTAAATAAATTCATTACGCCCTAATCTATGGATTTCACATGACTGGGAATATAGATATGCATCTGTTGGTCACAGATACCTTAAAAAAAAAAAAAAAAAGTAGGAGCATGGATCAGAAAACCAGTCAGTATCTGGTGTGACCACCATTTGCTTCATGCAGCGTGACACATCTCCTTCGCATAGAGTTGATCAGGCTGTTGATTGTGGCCTGTGTAATGTTGTCCCACTCCTCTTCAATGGCTGTGCAAAGTTGCTGGATATTGGCGGGAACTTGAACATGCTGTCGTACACGTCGATCCAGAGCATCCCAAACATGCTCAATAGGTGACATGTCTGGTGAGTATGCAGGCCATGGAAGAACTGGGACATTATCAGCTTCCAGGAATTGTGTACATATCCTTGCGACATGGGGTCGTGCATTATCATACTGAAACCTGAGGTGATGGTGGTGGATGAATGGCACGATAATGGGGCTCAGGATCTTGTCACGGTATCACTGTGCATTCAAATTGCCATTGATAAAATGCAATTGTCTTCATTGTCCGTAGCTTATGCCTGCCCATAACCATAACCCTACCGCCACCATGGGGCACTCTGTTCACAACGCTGACATCAGCAAACCGCTCGACCACACAACGCCATACACGCTGTCTGCCATCTGCGCGGTACAGTTGAAACCGGGATTCATCCGTGAAGAGCACACTTCTCCAGCGTGCCAGTGGCCATTGAAGGTGAGCATTTGCCCACTGAAGTCGGTTACGATGCCGAACTGCAGTCAGGTCAAGACCCTGGTGAGGATGATGAGCACTCAGATGAGCTTCCCTGAAACGGTTTCTGACAGTTTGAGCAGAAAATCTTCGGTTGTGCAAACCCACAGTTTCATCAGCTGTCCGGGTGGCTGGTCTCAGACGATCCCACAGGTGAAGAAGCCGGATGTGGAGGTCCTGGGCTAATGTGGTTACACGTGGTCTGAGGTTGTGAGGCCGGTTGGATGTACTGCCAAATTCTCTAAAACGACGTTGGAGGCGGCTTATGGTAGAGAAATGAACATTCAAGTCTCTGGCAACAGCTCTGGTGGACATTCCTGCAGTCAGCATGCCAATTGCATACACCTTCAAAACATCTGTGGCATTGTATTGTGTGACAAAACTGCACATTTTCGAGTGGCCTTTTATTGTCCACAGCACAAGGTGCACCTGTGTAATGATCATGCTGTTTAATCAGCTTCTTGATATGCCAGACCTGTCATGTGGATGGATTATCTTGTCAAAGGAAAAATGCTCACCAACAGGGATGTAAACAAATTTGTGCACAAAATTTGAGAGAAATAAGCTTTTTGTGCGTATGGAAAATTTCTGGGATCTTTAATTTCAGCTCATGAAACGTGTGACCAACACTTTACATGTTGCGTTTATATTTTTGATCAGTGTACGTTTCCAATTCCGTCTTTCAGCTGCTTTGAGTGAAAAGCACGTGACAATGTGACTGTAAAAAGGACTTGGGAGTGTGCTGCGAGAGTGACAGAGGATCAGAGGGGTTGTGATTGAAATGGTGTCACAGGAATTGGAATCTGTGTCTGGGTGGCAGGAATTAACAAACCCAGATGCACCTGTCCGGTTTTAAGTGAAATGCATAAGAAACACTAACTATCCTTTCATATTTTCATTGACATACCGTATAACGGGACATTTTGGAGTGGAATTTATTTTGGCTTTATTGGCGGTTTGGATTAGATCACCAATAATACTTCCACCAATCAGAATGTGGCATGCTGTGTGCTATCCCACCCTCTGACAGACTGGTGGTATGTAGCACATGTTAAAGAAGCGCGCGCTTGTCAAGGGAAAGAATGTGTCAGATGTCAAAGTGAATATGAAAGTGGCAGTGAATGATGAAGCCAATTTGCTTAAAAAATTAAAAGTAAACTGGATATTTCCATCAATGTATTTAGGAAATCAGGAATTTAAGATGCGATCAGAAACTCTGAGGCTGTGTGAACTATGCCTGCTGCTGTGGTACCTATAAGACTCTTCTTTTTCAGGTTAAGCAGTTCTGTGTTTTTTTTTTTATTTATTTAATTTATTTACAAGGGGTTATTTAAGTAGCAGCCAAAACTGTTTATGCCAGACTTGTTAGAAAATCTGTAACAATAATGCAGATTTGCTTTGGATTGTTAATGCTGATATGTGTAGATACTACTATCCACTGTGCAGGTATCGCAAACTCCCTAAACAATATGTTAAAATAAATTAGTTCTGCACCGTAAACAAAAAACAAAAAAAAAAGCTGATTTTGCCAGTGCTTGCTAGTCTATTAACCAGTTTTCAATTGATAGAAATATTAAGAGCACAATATTGTGTTTACTGCATGATTATTGATTTGTACTGTGAGCTGATGGTATTGTGTTAAACTGTATTACAGTATACTGCAGTTTTGATAGAGCTAGGCTGACAGAGAAATATGTTTGTGTCTGGTCTGTATAAAAGGTGGCAACCCTAGGTGGCACAGACATCCAGGTTTTATTGGTGTTGCACAAAAAACAGCAAAATCAAATAATCTTTATAAAAGTGTGTAAAGCATATTAAAAAGCATAGCAAATCAGGATAAACTATGGGAAATGCACAGTATAACCTTGGGAAAAGCAAACTGGCTGGCATGGGGACCACGTAATCTGCAGCTTTATTCTGATGAGTAAAACAGACAGAGGGCAAACATCAGCCCTCTCACATACATCAGCGTACATCGAACATAAGCACATCGGGAACTGGGGCGACAATATGGCTGCCAAGGCTTTTTCTTACAGGCTTTAGGAATGTTCAACATTAAATGTTAATTTGTTGAGGGGGTCAGTTATTTACCTTGAACTTTTTGTAGCTATCTAAAATGGCGCCTCTATATATATGATATTTATGTACTAATATGTGAGAATTATTTCGATAGTTTCGACTCACTTAGACAGCTTCAATACGCCTGTATATTGCTCTGTTTCTCTTTTTTTCTCCTCCCCAGATTTTTGAAGTGGTACAGTTCAAACACAAATATTACTACAGCATATAGAAATATCGGCCAATGTATATAACTCAGAGTGGTTTTCCAAAACAAACCAACCAGAATATAACACAATAAGTGCGATCAAAAGTAACAAAAATGACAAGGTAACCTTTTATAAGGGCTCCGTTAAGCATTTAAAATATTTATTTAAAGGAATCTTGCCTTACGACCAGAAAGGAACCAATCTCTTTTGAGATAATCTGTCAGTCAACCAAGGCACATCATTCCCGGAAAAGGAAGACAAAAGGATGGAGGCGAGTCCAAGAATTTAAACGATCGGGGTAAACCAATGATGGAAGAAGAGGGGATAACATGTTTTCTCCAGAATAGTCATTAGCCTTTAAGTATTGTGGTCACCGTTTCCAATTGAGTGAGTATGCAAAAAACTAAATAAATGAGAGATATGATACGAGAATGGCATGGGTAACTAACAGCTGAAAATGACACTGGTCTACAGTGGAATGAGATCAGGTTATTGTCTAATAATTGTGATGAATGGAGGTAGAGGACGCCACACAAGTCTGAATGCGGGAGACACTAAGTCTACATCACAGTTATCACTCATATAAGATATGGTCACCTAAACACAAGGTTAATGATCTATGACAACTTTAGCTTCAGGTTACACACGTTGCCAGTGACAGCTCAGGAGTTAATGAGACATTCAAGAACTGAGGCCAGAGACAATAAAATAAATGAAGGGATAAATATTGCTTTTGACAAATACCTTCAATGTTACTGAAGGTTACAACGTTTGTACTTCAGGAAAAAAAAAAAAAAACTTCCAGTCCAGAAAGTAATGCAGTGTTACTGAACAGGCTATAGAGTGTAAAAACAAAGCATTACAATATTGTAGAAATATGTATAACACAGCAGGCAGCAATGGTAAGTAACACAAGTCATGGGACTCCACAACCTATTCAGTAGCAGCATTTTAAGCCAATGACTGGATTCAGTTTATTTTTAAAACCGCTTTCTTCATGGCAAGAGACTGTAATCTTTAATGTACTTTCCCATTACTAATATTCTCTTTGCTTTTTCCAGTCAATGTTTAGGTGGTTACTCATTACCTTAAATGTGAATACTTGTTTCATTAAAGACATGGGTAGCAATTCCTCCAAAAATTTGTAAGTTTCCTGTAAAAAAGAACAAACCCTGTTTATTATTATTCACAGTCATTTTACTGATAATACAGTAGGTAATACTATGAATTCTAAACGTAGCCCTTCCCTAACACAGAATCCAACATTTCATTACCTCTGCAGATTCATAGATCATCTGACAAGACTTCTTCCTGGAACTTATGACTCAATATGTAACCCAGGTTCACTGGCCATTCATCAGGTTACACAAACATTTATTTTAAGGTTCTCCCGAAGATCAGCCCCTAGAATCCAACGTCTGAGTTCACTACAATTCAACGTCAACGCCTTGTCTCAACATTACCTTAGGTTACAGAAGTGGAAAAGTGTCAGCCAAAGTGTCTTTATAGAAATAAAAGCCAGGGCCATCTAGTGATCTTCCACTGTCTGATCAAGTTTCCTTTTGTTTAGTTTTTTCTGACAATACACTACGAAATAATAGGATTTACTGTACATAATATTATCAACAGATAATCAGCCAACATCTAAAACACAAATAGACCTATATGATGTAACTATACCTCTGCAGTCTGTACCTCTACCGCTGAGACAGTGACAGAACAACATATCCCTCAAAATATATGAAATCCGCAAAGAACCAATACAAAACGTGACCAACAATGCAGAGCTCAGGCATGATACACAGCCAGTAGCCAAAACTCACTACACAGCAACAGAGAGAAGATCCCCACACTTGTCCATCCGCCTTGTGATGTAATGCAACTGGTCCCACCATTGCCCCAACAGCTGCAGCTATACCCATGCCCAGTGCTCCCTGTTCCCATGGCACCACTGCTGGACAGGCCCCCTCCATCTGCTGGTCTGCATCCTGTGGGTGGTGACACACCTGTTGTGCCACTGCTGGTAGAAAAAAAAAAAAAAAATAGCTGTGTTTAATTGATTTACTTTGCTTCTGTTTCCCACATTTTGTTAGTTATAAATTGATCCATGTAACATTATCCACATAAGAATACCAAATCAAGAGTGAATAAAGCAATTCCCAAATTATATATATGTATAAATGATTAGTTTTCTTTTATTTACATAATTTCAAATTCCCCTTATTTTATCACCATCAGTGGAAGATGGCAAAATACATTCTGCTAATGTACAAATATACAGTTTCTACAAACTGTTCACAGCTCTCTTCATCCATCACTCTCTGTCTTATTAACTTTCCACTGGAGATGAACTCCCCTGCAAAGGAGATATAAAGGAGCTGGTACTCCGTGTGTATGTATGTCAGCATGGTACATTCATGAATATCTTCATATATGTGGAAAACGTATTATCCAGTTGCCATGAAACTTGGTATAAAGATTATTTAGCATAAATTATGAAGAATATATTCTGAGAAGATAGGGGGTGCCTGTCTATCTGTACATCACACTGTACCTACTCAACCGCTATCCAATTGTCATGAAATCATTTTTATTCTGTAATATTGTGTACATACTCTTGATGAATATCATGGTCATTACATTTTCTCATCAGACTTCTAGCTCTTATTTTGAATTTAGTGGTGGGGGATAATGCAAAAAAAAGTTGAATTACTGTTGCATTGTACACAATGCAGTTCCTATTGACTAGATAACAATGTATCAACTACACAGAAACGTTGCTGATTTTGCCTGTGATACATCAATCTTGCAACTAGAGCAGGAGAGCTGCTAGAAAAACTGAACTCTCTGACCTTGCTTTACACCAAGTGTGTCTTAAAATGTCTTGACGTGATAAGGATCTGTAAACGTTTAAGCTACAGTCATATGCCATTGGTCCAAGTGGAGTCGAGATGGGCTTTCCTATTTGAAAGAATGTATTGCTGCAATAGCCAGTTTTATGTTGTTTGTGTTATTTCTTCTCTGGTATACAGTACATTCTTTCTTTATCTTTCCACAGTAAGCTGTCCAATCCTACAACAAATAATATCTAAAATAAAGATAGAATACGCCAAACATGAAGACAAGAAAAACAAATACTAGATCTAACTTTAGCACCTTTATGTGTAGTATTTGCTAGCAGCAAAACAGCTTAATGCCATGATATCATATTGTATTTTGGCATGGCTTCCATTTCTAGCTTCTAGAGACCTTAACAGAATTTATCAAATACACTTCATTAATTATACTTCTAAACTTTCTGTGCATCTTCAAACTGTCCGGTGACAAAGAAAAGAATGACATACTGGGTAAATGAGAACTGTCAGCGCTTTTGGTATTACAGGCCGCTTTACATTAACGCTACCTGCTGGAATGGGTTATCATCAATATTACAAAAACACATACTAGCAACATTAAATACTTTTGTTAATTGTAGTGTGACAATGTATTGAAGCTCTAAAAAAAAGACTACAGTAATTGTTGTAATCATGAAAAATGTCAGTCTCTTCTAAATGCGATCAGCCCCTAAATATGATCAGCCCCAATCCTTAAGCATTAGCTCCACCCACAGAACTGAGTGTCATAGGGTTATCACCCAGTTCTATGACAACTTGCTGTTGTGAGGCACAGTACAGAAGCAATCCACAAGAGGAGTTTTGACAACCTACAGTTCATTCCGTAATGAAGACATATGATTTATCATGCAGAGTTGGCTCTCTATTATAATGAAGCTGTTATGTTTTTGGGGAGAGTTATTTTTCATTACAGCGTTTTCCACAGGGAAAGTGGTTCAAGCACCAATGTCTTCATTCCCAATTGGGTTTGCTGTGTAAATTTAGAAGGCAAGACAGCCTGGCAGATCCTTTTAGAGTTTCAGTAATAATAAACACACACACTCACCCTGTCCAGAGGACAAAATAAACTCTATTTCTTAACTTTATATCATTGGCTTGTTACTGCATTAGGTAAAACTTTATATTAAGCGTCTCCCATTACTATCTATTTACATAGTAGTTACATAGTACATACATGTGCACTTACACAATTACATGTGTAATGTACTTAATGTGTAATTTCATTTGTTTTTGCATGATATAACGCTGACCCTAACTCTAAAACTAACTCTAAATCCAACCCTGTTAATCCTACCCTGTACCCTCTTCTGATACAATTGCGTACTTATATATATAGCAAAAATATTTACACATTGTCACATTGTAACAAATTCATTCCATATGGGTTATGAGGGAAGCTGGGTTCAGGCTGTTGGCTAGGGGGGTTCTATAGCGATACACCAGTATGTGTCTCTGTGGCAATTTTGGGGCAGGTTGTCATTTAGGATGTGATTGGAGGGTGACTCCCAAGTGGGCAGGAAAAGAAGGGTATGATTAGTGAGAAAGCCCGAAGTTCGCAGGCACATTAACATCGCAATATTAACATTGGAATTATGCGTAAGTCTTTCTCGTTTAAATGACCTTCCCTTGTTAAATCATCTTTTAAAAAGGGGATAATAACAAATTGGCTGTGTGTGCTGAGAGTTTTGGCGAATGTGAAGATGAGTTTTGTTTTAAGTTCTACAAGCATTGAAGGAATTTGTCAAAAACAATAATTATCGCTTCATCTATTTTATTTTCTCTGGCTTCAGTTCTTGAATGTCTCATTAACTCCTGCACTCTCGCTGTCTTGGCAAACAATTTAACCTGTAGCTAAAGTTGTCATGGATTATTAAACTTGTGTTAAGGTGACCATATCTTAAAAGTAACATTTTGGTGTAACAAATGCTGTTATTTACCTGAGGCTTTTATAAAATATTCATCTGCTGATATCAACATTAGTGAGCACTGAACATTCTGGATTGATTGGAAACAATATAACAGCTTGTATTGCAACAGTTGCTGTATTTAGTGAAATTAAGTTAAAACCCTTACTGACCACCAGGGGTCACTACAATACAAGCTACAAGATTGTTATTTTTTATTATTGCTTCTGGGAATCCTATACCAATTCCACATAGTTTTTGCTTAAGACTGAACAAAAGCAACACAAGTACAGTCTATATTGTGTTACAGATTGCAAACAGTCTTTGTATCTGTTATACAACCCGTACACATAGTACAACCTACACATGATGCAATATTTTACACTGCAAAAACAAAAAGCACATATCCAGGTAAATGTTTGCTTAAGGTATTTATTATTCACCTTGTTTGTATGTGTGTGCGTTTGTATGTGTTGATAATAAGGCTATTATAACATGTGTGTTTTTCTCTTTGTACGGGATCTTATGCATCATTTTAGTAAGAGTTTCCATGGCTGTGTTAGCTTAGAGGGCATCTACTCTACGATAGTAACCACTGTACTCTAAAGATTGCTTTTCCTAATCTACAATTAAAATGTGTAATCTGGAATAGAGGGGAAATTCCTTCTTTTTATATTTCAGTACAGAGCGACCGAACAACTAGACTAACCTTTAATGTAAGAAAAATCCTATTAAAATACTTTTTATTACAGCATATCATTTATTATAACATGCAAACAGTGTAGCTCCCAGAGGCAGTGTTAAAATGAGGTTAGAGAAAATTTGTAATTTTATGTGAAGTGTTTGATATCTGCTGTATTTCTACCTCTAAATGTCATTTGAGTATTTTATCAAAATGTAATCTTCACACTTACATGGGTCAGAATCATTACATAAATTGAATTCATGTATTGCTGTCTGCATTATGAATACATATTGCTACTGCTATTCAAGTAGGATTCTATTCAGTATTAATCTTTCTTTTTTCTACTAGCAGCACTAGTCTACTGCTGAGTTATGTAATACAGTATATCAACTGACTTCGCAAGCAAGTGTGTTGGAAAGTGTGCCGAAAGAGAACAATAAAAACAGCACTCTCAATCAGTACACAGAATCACTGGACTTGTTAAAGCTCTCTGAAAGGATACTTTTACAAAAACGAATCATTTAAATCCAGAACCATATTTGTGTTCTGTTAAAATAACAATCAGCAAAAAAAAAATCAGCAAACTAGAACACTCATGACTCACTAAATGAAGAGATGTATTTTTTAAATGACCTAGTTGACCACCTGCTGTTAATAAAGATAATATTTTAAATTTTGTCATATAGAACTCAGGATGTTAATCTCAGGACTCCTACTTGCATCTGTGTATAATCAAACCTATGTGTCTGTATTACATAAGGACGGATACATAGGTAGCAAGTTTCATCAGCTGGAATGCTGGTCCAGACTATTTTCTGTGGATGGGAGGGAGAGTCGTGACAGTCTCTGAATAACCCAAAAAACAACCATATCTATAGATATGATTGGATTTAAGGTCAATCTTGGCCTGAGTGCACAGCACAATACACAGGCATATGATTGTAGAAAGTTTTTGGGTGATGTAAAAAACTGAAGTTTGTCATTGTCAACATATGATTGTATGTACACTTTATTCATTGATGCATTCTTAATGCAATACCATTGAATATTAAATATTATATAAAATTATATACTTTTAAATTAAGCAATATTGTTTTCTTTTTCTTTTATTCACTCAGCATGCAATTTAGCTATTTGGCGAAACCTCAGCCAAAATCAGTTATGGTACCAAAGAGGGCATATGGTCCTCTATAGTGGAGAAAGTCAATGCTTTCAGTGTTATCAGGAGGACAGTCAACAACGTGATGAAAAGGTAAAATTTGGCTCTGAAATCTAGGATGACCTGCGTAGTGAGACAATACACCTTACCACCTCAACCTCTAGTAGCCCAAGCAAAGTGACCCTGGGTTTGAACATGTAGGTTCTTCTCCATCTTGCCCTTCTTCTCTAAAGGTTTTCCTGCCTGTCCTCAACAAGAGCCAAGCTTTGCCACATCGGGAAGTGTACCACAACAGCCATCCTGAGGCCAATGACAGGTCTCTGAAGGTGTTTGGTTTTATACAGCTCCGAATTACTCGCTTCTACAATGGATTACACCTTGTAAGAGGTGTTTTTGGAGGGTCAGCAATTGCAAAAAGTACAAGGCAAAATCCTTCCATCTCATCATAGGAGGAGTCTATGTGGTCCAGTGGCTATAACCAGGAGGTCCTCCAGTTCAAATCTCAGCTCACTCATTGTGTGATCCCGAGCAGTACACTTAACCTCCTTGTGCTCATCTTTCGGGTGAGACGTTGTTGTAAGTGACTCTGCAGCTGATGCACAGCTCACACACACTAGTCCCTCTAAGTTGTGTTGGATAAAGGCATCGGCTAAATAAACAAATAATAATTATAATGTTTGTGCCCATGTGGCACAGCAAAGCTCTGCCCTTTTTAAATTGGCAGGGATGGGGTTAACTTCCCCTACCTGCCTGGGTTTATTATGTTCAGGTGGCTGGGGTTGATTAGTTGATTAGGTTAATTAACAATCAATCAGCGCCCAGCCACCTGACATAAAAGGAGGCCTCTGCTTCTCATTTGGGAGAGGGAGCTGAGGAAGCAGGTTGGTTTTTCCTTTGGTTGTTTGGAAAGTTTGAATCCAGTGAAGGCATTGCCCAGCCTGGAAATTGTTATTTTTGTAAGTTTTGCTTTTTGTCTTTCTTTGTGTTTAAATTGCTTTGTTTTGGCCCTTGTGCCCTTTCATTTTTGTGTTTATTTATAATAAAATAGTTATTTTTTTGAACTGCAGTCTGTCTCTGGGCCTCTTTCCACTCGCCAGCCTGCCACAGCCCACTTATTATTCGAGATCCCTGCCCAAGTCCATGCTCTTTTCTTCATATGAACACATTTCAATATCATCTAAATGGTCATGTGCTAATTTGATAGCGGGTGCAGACCGGCAGGTGAAAACCATTCTTCACAAGCACCACATCTTTAATGGACACTAAAGTCCCACTTTATGCGTGCAAAAGGCAGATATTGGGCATAATATGGGTGTTTTGCAGCCGCAAATTAGTTTGTACATATCCTTACATCAGACTCTAAGTGCATTGTAACTACTATGTAAATGCACAGTAACATGATACACTTAATGTAAAGTGTTACCCATGGCTTTCAAATCCTCACCCCCTCTACAGACACACGCTCAATATTTGTGTATCTGTTGCCTTTATTGTCTCTCAGGTGGTTTCATGTGTGCTGTCACATTAAAATTATTGCCACAAACATTCCCACAACTAGTTACACCAGAGAATACTGGAATGTTCCTACAAGTCACAGACACAAGGACATGCATGTTGCCTGGTATCTTATGGTTATTATCAAAAACTATTACAGGAACTGATCAGACTCTTTAAAACTATACCCTAGAGCCATGAAGTTAATTACGAATTTGTAGAGGAGCACATTGCATGAAAATAACTAAATGGGAACATTTTTTAAAAAGTGTTTAATGTAACCATTTTCAGAAATAGAGATTCTGAGCTACATGTTAAACAGTTAATAGTTTTTGTATTAATTTTTGTCTATTTGCTTTTGTCTATTTTTTTTAAAATATGTATAATTATTATTTTTAAATTTTAAAATTCAAAAGTCATTCCCAGATAGAACAGTTACAATAATAATGTATTAAAAGAAATAGCTGTTATATACAAATAACATCTATATAGCTGAAATCTAAAGATGGCATCCTATAAAATGAAGCATTTGATTAGCAAATAGCTGCATTTATAATGACATAAGCAAACTGCAAAGTTCTGCATGCTCTGTCTCCTGATCTGAGACAGTGTTATATGAAGTCCTGGTCTATATAGTCAGGCAAATGGAAGACCCCTGTTTAGATGTTAATGGTGTTTATAAAACTATTGTATACCAATAATATCCACATTGTTGAAATCTTAAGACTTCAGCCTTTTGAATCATGTATAAGTTTAACAAATAACAATACGCAACTTTATTAATTCCCTCAAACTCTGTGCATTTGATCAATTACCTTACTGACATTTACATAACTACCCTTATTCAGCAAATGTTTTCAATATTATAAGAATTCCCTCAAATAAGTTTAAATGTGATGGGACTCATATTGTACAGGTCAATATAGACACCGCACTGCAGCAGGCTGCTGGCGTCATAAACTTTAGTGTTGAGTTAAACAAAATGTAAATTTCTAACAAATAATCTGTATAGGACAAGGCTTCTCAAACTCAATCCTGGGGACCCCCTGTGTCTGCTGGTTTTCATTCCAACCGAGCTCTAAATTACTTATATCCTTAATTGTACTGATCATTTGCTTAATTAGACCTTTTTACTTGTTTTCAGCTCTAAACAGTTGTAGATTTGAAGTTAGCGGTAACATTTTATAAGTAACTTGAACTGCCACTGTTTACAAACTGAAAACAAGTAAAAATATCTAATTAAGCTAATTATCATTTCAATTAAGGGTATAGTTAAGTAACTGAGAGTTTGGTTGTAATGAAAACCAGCGGACACAGGAGGTCCCCAGGATCGAGTTTGAGAAGCCCTGGTATAGGAGGTCATTTTAGAAAGTAATTTAATTTGACTCTATTGGTGATTGAGAAAAAATACAGCATATTAAAATCTGTAAGGTATACCCTTCAATTATTATTAAATACACCACCATATTTTCTGATATTAAGATATATCCAATAACAGCTGGACTGGTGGGTCGTTAAATCTCACATGGACTGATATGTGTCAGGCTGCATACACTACAGTATATCCCCATCATCTAGGATATGCGTCCCAAGCGAGAGATGATAACCATAAAATACAGTAGAGTTCTCAGAATAGGATTACTTAGAAAGTTACTGTAAGTGTTGGAGAGGTACAGTAATTAGATTTACCGAAACAGATAGAAACAGCTAACAGCTGTAGAATCATCTGTGTGTACTAATACAGCAATGAGCAAGCTAGGATCTGGCTCAGACGGGTCTGGTATCTATCATAGATGTTCTTACAAAGAAACACACAAGACAGAGACAGTAGATACTCCTAAGACTATTGGTATTGATTAAAAATTTTCAGTATCGCATGCATTTGAGCACAAAAAAAAGCCATCTTTGTATGTGATAAAAAATTGATATTGAAAATAAAAATCTCTGTTAACAATAATGTAAAACAAGCTACTAACAGTGCATTTATATTCTGACTTTAAGCATTGTGTTTGCTAGCAGTTTTGCAGAAAAACAACGTTGAAACCTCAAGTGACAACACAGTACACAAGGTCAAGACAGGCATATATAATTTAGATATTTTAAACCTCATCATAACATAATAATTACTTGGTTCAAAGAAACCTTTTGTATTTCGCTGAAGACCCATCCTGTTTGATTGACTGACTTCATCTGCATTTGTGTTTACTGGGTTTCTGTCTTTCACAGAAGGTCACAGTAGTTCATGCGATTGCATTTTTTATTTTCTAATGAAGTCAACAATGCATTCATTTTGACAGTTGCCTTGAGGTTCCACTGAAGAAAGGCAGAGAAAGATCTTTATGGGGCTGCTTAACAGAGCCAGGAGCCCTGACATGAGAAGGGGGCAGGGCAAAGCCATGCTCCTATAAAGTGTATTTGTTTTGTATTATTATTATTATTATTATTATTATTATTATTATTATTATTATTATTATTAATTATGTATTTAAATGACGTCGAAAGCCGTGCATCTTGTTATTGTTTTATTAAATGTGACGGTGAAGAGCTGTGGGTGTTTTTGTTTGGCAGCGTGGATGGGAAGCCCCATCCACAATTTAAAAACCTTGTGTAGAAGGTGGCCATCTCCCTATTAATGAAGTGATTCATTGTTGCTAATCGGGAGATGGTCACCTGCATAAATGCCTGCAGCTCTCTGCAGTCTGGGTGGGTATTCGGAAGTGGAAAACGAGAGCGGAGGAGACGACAGAGAAAATGAAACTAAAAGATAAACAGGAACAGTGACAGTAACTGCAACTGCCCAGCCTGACCTATTGTTTGTCTTTAGTGTTCGTGATTATGTTTTGTTTAAACTTTTATTTTGCTCTGTTAGCTTTGTTTTGTTAAAGCCTTTTTTTGGTTTTGTTATTTAAATAAAAACGGCCCACTCCACATCTTTTGTCCTGCAGTACTGTGTTTGTTTTTGTTCCTGCATTCTGGCCTGATGTCACCTCTACAGCCAACTCTGTCACAGGCTGCACAGGCCCGCAGGATTTATTAACACACCCAAAAAGTAAACAAACGGGTCACATACAGGAGACTGTACAAAAGGCAAAATAGAACACCGTACAAAAACTACAAATAAAAGATGCCACACAGGGCGAGCACTAGCCTTACTAAACGAGGCGTCCCGCTCCAGGAACCTGCTACACTACGTAACCCTCGCTATACATTACATGTGATCACTATCCCCTAAACTAACATACTGATGAGCTGGTGTTCTTACGACGACTCCTGCTGCTTCATACGGCCTTGGCTGGGCACTGCCTTCACGAGCACCATCTGCAGTTCAAGGGTTGTGTAGCTGTAGTTCCTGCAGAGCAGGTGCTCTCCTCCTGAGGGTACACAGCGCCCCTCTGTGTAGCATGGCAGAGCAGTGGCCTAGAACGATCCCCACTGGATGTTTTTATGTTGACAGACACTCAGTTGAGACCCGCCCACCTGCTGGTCGAAGACCGACACAGCCAATCGCGTGCTGCCCTTCCTCTCAACCAAACCTAGCTGGCAGCAAATCTCACTTGAGCGCCTGTCTGTAAACAAGAATTTAATGAAACATAACAACTCCAAAAAAGCACACACAATAAATCAATTTCCACATATAAATTACAACACTAATTTCTCCATGTGCACGGCAATCGCCCTGCTACAGGAGCATATTAAACATGTCAAGAAAATAAGCTTGGTTGCTTAGCTTATTTTAAGCTCTTTACTAAAAATTGGCTTCAATTGTTTGGAGGATTTTAGATAAATGCTATGCTATTCCTGGATCTCAAGGTCTGGTAGTCACTGGCAACCAACTATTACAGTAATTCACTCCATAATGTAACTGATGCAACCTTACTGAATTCCTGAACTGATCCCAATTCCAAGTGATAAGACAAAATATTTAAAAAGCTTTTGGTTGTTCTGACGCCAACCTCAATGCATTCTGAGCTTCATAAGTGCATCATTTGTGTTGGGGCTTGAAGAAATAAACAAAAAGGCTGATTTTACATTGCATTCCTGAATCTTTCTTTGTACGTAAAGCACAAATCGAAGCAAATTTGACAATATAAAAACAACTATAAATGTCATAGATGTATGTTTACATGTTTAAATGTTTACAACAAACCTGTAATCAGGAGCTGTTTATATTTCTCAAAAGGGAAGCAGTAACATCATCGGAACTGCGTTAAAAAATGGTAAGGCCCTCAATTACTGAAGTGAATCCTAAAAGAAGCAAAAAAGCATGATATTCCTTGGGTGCCTTAACCATCCATGCTCTCCGGGACAGGAAGTTGTTTCTATCTGGACGTGGTTACAGTCAAGCCACAACAAGCTGCTGAATCAGCCTCATTTAACACTATTATATATATGCAGGGGGCAGTGACTTCAAACCACACCTCTATTACTTAATTACACTGTTAGCAAACTGTCATATATTTATGTACGTCATTGCATTACCGTAACTGTATCAAACAACTGGCAATTATTGTATTACAAACCATAATGACATCATTTGTTCTTGACAATACTCTTTCAGTATATGGCTCATGAAATAACACAATGAGTAAGAATGCATTTGTCAGTATATTTGCAGTACATGCTCAATAATTAGAGGTGTGTATTACATCAACTACAACAGCAATGACCATTTTCTAATGCAATGACTACAGCTTGTTTCTGTGTGTTATACATACATATCCCAGAACAATGGTAAGGTAATAATTCAGGGGTGACATGAAGTATCCTGTCTGTAGCCATAACACTCTGGAACTTTATAGTAGTTAAACTGAGTTGGACGCAGACACTCCCTGGGGTGGAGATCATTCACATCAGGTACTGCACAAACAGGTGTTGTTGGCTCAGCTGGGGACATCATTCACTCTGAGACAAAGCTCGCCCATCACTGTCCCGCTATTCTACACTCTGCTGTATACAGGTTCTGTATACTGTATGGACATCAGGGTGTGAACATTACAAGTCACATTACAGGTCAATAAAACAAAAAAATGAAGAAAAAAAGGGTTCTACATGGTCAAATGAGGTATTGATTTATTGATTGGTTGACTGAAACACCCTGGTTGCTGTTCTGATACCACAGGATCTACTGACTAAGAGTAACATACAGTATGTGAATCCAGTCGATTGCTGGACCTTCTCATTAATAATTCACCTTTCTTCCTTTCAACTCGTCATGGGCAACTTAGTCAGATTGTTTTAGTTAGAAAGAAATACATTGAGGCAAGGGTTGTGGTTAGGGTACTCAAGACAGAAAAGCTATGTATTTTCCATGTACTGTTTAGCTACAGAAAGCTGATGAACCCAAGAAGGAATACAATATTTGCAAGGACTGATGAATCTTTTTATTATAATCTTTCTGTTTCAAAGCCCATTCTCAATGTCTCACACAATGTGGCATGGTTCCCACTTATAAGCATAACATGTATAATTGCATTACATTGAGAGAGCGAGAGAGCGAGAGAGCGAGAGAGAGAGAGAGAGAGAGAGAGAGAGAGAGAGAGAGAGGATTACAGTATTACAAGACTTTAAATACTTATCCAGCTATAAGGCCAAATCCCTTAAAGTTTAATAGTTTGACATCAGGATCAAATGATCCAAGAAATGTACTTTGGCTCTTAAATATTTGATTTACATTTGCAAATTGTATATTAGTGAGATAGCGCAAGTGTGGTAGTGTGGCGAGGCTGCTATCTTCAAGCAGTTATGTCATTTCTGGGGTTTCTGGGTTGTGGGCAGAGTACTGATATGTAATATGTAGTAAATAAGTGTTTTATTTATTCATTCCAAAACAGGGCAATAGGGCGACTGGCCCTTTAAATGCAAACAAGAAAAAAACAGTGTACAAAAATCAAACAAAAGAAAAATCTAAATCTCTCTGAGCTCCACTTTAACTTTGGTGATTTCCCTTGTTTAGTCCCTGTCTATAAAAGGAGAGGGCTAATTCCTACTCCCCTTCTTAAACCAAAAGGCATATATATATATATATATATATATATATATATATATATATATATATATATATATATATATATATATATAGTTTTACCTTTCTTTCCAGTTGAGCTACCAAAACTCCTTTGTGTTTATAACCATACCTCATGCTAACACCACCAACTGTTTGCACCGGTCTTTTATACCAGCCCTCATTAGTTAATTGCAACTAGCTGTATAATTAACTAATTTGTTATACCAAAATTGGCTTCATTAGACCATTACCTTCTGGGAGATGCAGTTTTCTGTCTCTCTGAACTACATCTCTCGCCTCCACTGCACCTGCAGTGGTACGTCGGGTATACACTCAATATATCTCCCTTCTGGGGATGAAAAAAACAAATCAATTCAAAATAAAAACCTGAATGAGCTCAGGTGCAAACAAGTGCCTTCAGAAATCACACACTGTGTTAAATGGAGTCCATCTGTGTGCAATAAAAGTAGTTCACCTGTCACCAAACACCTGTCTCTGTAAGGTCCCACAGTTGGGTAGTGCATTCAAAGCAAAGATGGAGACCAAGAAGCTTTCAAAACAACTCCGGGATAAAGTGATGGAAAGACACAGATCAGGGAAGGGGGTGTAAAATGATTTCAAAGGCACTGGATATCCTTTGGAGCACAGTCAAGTCGACCATTAAGAAGTGGGAGGTATACGGCCCCACCTAGACTCTGCTTAGAGCATGCCGTCCTCCCAAACTGAGCAGCCGGGTAAGAAGGGCATTGGTCAGAGAAGCAACCAAGAGGCCAATGACAGCTGTGAAAGACCTACAGTATTCCATGGCTGAGATGGAAGAAACTGTCCATGTGTCAACAATAGCTGAGGTACAAATCTGGCCTGTATGGAAGAGTGGCAAGAAGGAAGCCATTTCTGAAAAAAGCACATGTCAAATCCGGCTTGGAATTTACAAAAATACATGTGGGAGACTCTGAAAAGATGTTGCAAAAGATTCTGTGGTCCGATGAAACAAACTATTTGGCCTAAATGCAAAGAGTTATATCTGGCACAAACCTAACACAGCACATCACCCAGGAAACACTCTCCCTACTGTGAAGCATGGTGGTGGCAGCATCATGCTAAGTGGATGCTTTTCATTGGTAGGAACTGGGAAGCTTGTCAGGGTAGATGGCAAAATGGATGGAGCTAAATATAGGCAAATCCTTGAGGAAAACCTGTTTCAGTCTGCAGAAGATCTAAAACTGGGACGGAGATTCACATTTCAGCAGAACAATGACCCCAATGACCCCAAGCATACAGCCAAAATTGACACTGGAGTCGCTTAAAAACAAGAAATTGAATGTCCTAGAGTGGCCCAGTCAAAGCCCGGACTTGAATCCGATTGAGAATCTTTGGCAAGACTTGAAGATTGCTGTCGACCAATGATCCCCATCCAACTTGACAGAGTTTGAACAATTTTGCCAAGAAGAATAGGCTAATATATCCAGATGTGCAAACCTGGTAGAGACTTACCGCAAAAGACTCACAGCTATAATTGCTGCCATAGGTGGTTCTACCAAGTATTGACTTGTGAATACTTATCTAACCAAGAAATTTAAGTTTTTTATTTTTCATTAACTGTTGTTTCACAATAAAAATGATCTTGCCTCTTCAAAGTGTGGAGTAGGTTGTGTAAATCGAAAAGAAAAAATAATCCAATTTAAATGCATCAAGATTTTATGTTGTTACACAACAAACTGTGAAAACGTCCAAGGGGTGTGTGTGTGTGTGTGTGAATACTTCCTATAGGCACTGTATATAACGTATACCATGGCTTGCATACTAATAGGCCACTTCACACTAAATAAATCACTACGCACACTACATTCTAAATTCCATGACAAACTGCCATATTATTTGTTATTAGTTACAAAACCGCTGCCAAAAATGAGTGGCATTTCACTTAGTTCTTTTAATATATTTGGGGATGAAACTCCACATAACTGGTACAATACCAGTCTGAGTGAAGACAGCAATCCATCTGAAAAAAACAGTCCACCAGCAAGAGCAGACACATAACAATAGATGATGAACTGCTAAATGAAATAGAAGAAAACAAAGATTGAAAAAAACACTTAACAAAAACTACAGCATGGGCTGGCTGGCTGGTTAATGTACTTAAAGAAAAAAAAAATGGACATTCATTTTATTGAAATAAGTCCAAACAATCTCAACAACATTAAAGGAATTTTAATGACCGATCTGGATTTGAAGTGTCTGTGGAAAACTGAGGCAATGTCCCCTGAAACCATAATCGGATTGGAGCGTAAAGTCTGGTTCGATCATCAACTTAATCTGTCATGACTAGGATGCGAGGGTGTCCGACAACTAACAAAAACATCTTATGATGTTTTGTTAATATTATATGACAAATTATGAGATGTTTTTATTGTGTGTATTAAATAAATATTGGTAGTATAAAGAAGAATTATAAGGTAATCCAGTTTACTTGACATTAAAGCCTTATGCATATCATTGACTAAAAACTTTGGCTTCACAAAGTGGAACTGTATTCCAGGTTTTCAGTGCCTTATAAATCCTGAATACTTGCAGGTTCTTGCCTAAATTGATTTCTTTTCATGTCTTTCATCTTGTTTAATAGTAAAAGTTGATTTATTGAGATTTCTAAGTGTAGAAATGCAGGCATTCCTTCTGTTGTAAAGTACAATGGAATGGAGTGTTGTTATTAATGTGGTATTTAATCAACTCTCATTGACAAGAACATTGCAGTACATTTAATAGAAACTTGAAATTACCTTTGTCCCATGGCATGACTGAATGTAAGTAGTAGAGTCGAGAAATCTCAAAGGAATTCTAGAAAAAAAGTATAAAAATAGATATTCACATAGACATACCAGAGACAAAGTAATTTAGCTCTGACAGTCACCCTGAGCAATATCTTTGCCATACATATGTAATCTCTCAGTACTGATGAGGCAGAAGAATGCTTGGCATTTCAATTTTATTCATGGTTTCAGTTCTTCAGTACTGTTCTACTATTAAGTAATAACTAATGTATTTGAATTCATTTTAATATCCATAACACATAAGGGCCGGGGTGTTTCAAATGTAAAACACGACTATAAGCTTGTACAGGCTGTCTGCTTCTGTGAATGTAAATCCTGGTGATAGAATTCAGACCCATGCCTCAGAGTTAACACCTTGGTGACACATTTGATTACTGAGCATACGTACGGTTGTTTGGCGACTCAACCTCTACTTAGTTCACTTCACCTGTATGATAAATAATTGTACAGTGACGCTGCTAATTTTGACTGTAAAATGTTTATTTAATATTTTCTTAAGAGGATTTTTTTTTTTTTTCATATCTGGCGCTGTCAAAATATAAACTAGAATTTCACAAAACTGCAACATCGACTCCTCGAATTTACTGTCTACTCAGTTTCTCTGCACATGCACGAATTCAGCTTATTAATTTCCACAGCGTTAGTTTCTAGCAGTGCGTCGCTAATTTAAACAATCTGGTATTCAGTTAATGCTTAACAACTATTAATTAAAGTTTAATGGGAGGGACAGAGATGGAAAATAAAAACCAAAAACTCGAAGCCCTAATTATAATGCTCCCCCCTTTTACGTGTTTTAAATTGTTCCCTGCCACTCTTGGTTAGTGACTATCAGAGATTTGCACTGCTTTCCGCATAGTAGTCTGTATTCTCTGCCAGTCTCTAATGGATATTTATATTTAATTATAAAAAGCAAAGGTTGGGGAGAGGCCAACCATTCTCCATAGCTGTTTTTTTTTCCTGCTGTTTGAAGTGGAAACTTTTGTGACTTTTCTAATATAGTTTGGTTGACTTGAACACAACTGTTTTAGCAAACAAACACACCCTATGAGTCAATGCTTTCTGTACTGTTCCTCACTCCCTGGAGACTGGCCGTTTCATCCATTAGCCCTGTGGTGTGATTCATGCTGCCAATATCCTGTGACACTTTCAAGATCACAAAACATTAACTGGCTGCAAATCACATGGTTGGCAAGAAGTGTGTATATTCACCACTCAGTGGCTGCCAGCCATCAGAGGTTGAAAAGCTCTGCCGAATGAACACGTTGCCATAAAGGCTGAAGTAACACACACACACACACACACACACACACACACACACACACACACACACACACACACACACACACACTCTCACACACACACACACACACACACACACACACACACACACACACACACACACACACACATGCACACACGCACACACACAAACAGAACAGTATAACCTAGTATACAGTATTTGTGAACATACAGTACAGCATATCCCATCAATTAATATGCACATTCCCTATTGATGGCTTAAAGGTTATTTCAATATTGTGGTGTCCTAATGAGTCTTTTTTCATGCTGTGTTTTATTTTGTTTTTTAAATAAGAATTTCCCAAGGTTCTTGTACAGTTCTGTTTTACTGCTCTTGACAGCAATCTATTAGAAATAATAGGAAGTATGTCATCAAAGAAAGCAAGTAAACAATCATGTCACATGGTAAAGAAACCACATGTAAAAACTGTCCAAACACCCCGTGCTTGTGATACCCTCAATGTCCAAATAAAGTTTCTTCACATGTGAATAAGCACTTCTTTAGACACAGTATATGCAAGTGTAAGTGTGACATATTGACAGACAGAGAGAGAGCACGAGAGAGAGAGAGAGAGCGAGAGCATCCACAGCCCCCCACATTATAATAAAAAGAAAGCACAGAAATGTAGATCGTGGCCCATACCACTGTGACTCTATCAACAATAACTGGTGATTGCTTAAGTACATTTATCAGCATTGACCAGTAGCTTTGGGGATTGTCAACAATAACTGACCATTGTTAACAATAAGCATTTATCTTTAGCTTTATCAATATAGGAAAATAGATTGATTTCATATCTGCCTTGAAACTTTTCCCTTTGACATACAAACATGAATTAGTGGGTTTAGCTGGGGGGAAAAAAAGTGTTACAGTAGTAGAGATAGATTTAGATGTGTTCTATGGTAAATCCATACGGACAGTTTGTCACCCTTTTTACCAGTAGAAATATAAATTATTGCTTTTCTTTCGTTCTTAGAGTGATCCTAATGTACAGATAGCATTGTTTGGTAATGCAATTTAAAATCAAATAAAAGTCTAAGGTAAAAGAAACTGAATACATTATTCAGTTTCTATTCCACACCCCTAACAACTAACACAGGTAGTGTGACAATAATCTTATGAAACCAGACATACATCTCTTTTAGTAGTCCTCATAAATGGAAATTAATGTCTATATCCTGAGAGGATAAAAGGAAACAGGGGTTCATGAGACCATCCAAATCTTTATTTTTTTAATATAAAGTTGATTCAGTTATTCTCTACAGAAGGTGAATTTGAGTAAAGTACAAAATCCTAGGGCCCCCTCAGAATTCCTTTTACCCTGAATATTAACAAAAGCTGTAATATACATGCTAGTTTAACATATAACTTGTCAGTTTAACTGCTATGTGTTGTTGTTCAATGCCATGGGGCTTATCTTTGTTGCATACTGTGTTGTCATTGCAGGAAGGCAGCCCTTGGTAACAGCGAAAGCTCTTTCAAACGTGCCTTCCTAACACGTCAAGCTCTCTGATTTGATTGTGACGGGAACTAAACTTTGTCTTTTGCCAGTAAGGATATCCTTTGCAGAGGGAGGCAAATTTAGCCTGACCCCATGACCAGTTAAAAATACCCACCCTGCAGTGAGACAGCTGATTTGTATTAGCCACACAGACAAAAAGACCAAACATGAAAAAGAGAAAACATGAAATGTGTAAGAGAGCTCCTCTGAACTCTGCATCTTCATTTTGCAGCAATGTTAACACACAACACAGAGTTTTTAAAGGTTGCAGGCTACATGAGTTAATTCATAAAACGAAAGTCTATATTATAGATGTCACATTCAATATATCAGTTCAAGCAGAATTCACCCAACAACTAAATTGCAAAGCTGGGCTTCATGTTATGTTCTCTATTCCCCAGTGGACAGTTCCTGCCTTCATACCTTGAAAGCAAAAGATCAGACACCCTACCATATTTAAATACTGTATGCACGCTGGCATCCAAAACATGTCTTCCATCAGGACTACTTCTAAGGATGTCATCTTTAACACTTGATCCTGTTGTCTTTAAATACCGTCCACATGTCCTTCTGACTGTCAGTTTAATCTTCCTCTACTCCTCCTAGAGGCACGGGAGACCTTAACTGAAGACATGCAGCCTAACAAATTACTATATACTGTACAAAACAAAGAAAACCAAAAACATCCAGGCTGTTTTCCTTTGTTTATTTTGAAAAGATTTTACCATTAGAAAACTGTGACTCATCAATTTGAGTTTTATAACAGCTGATTTCCTTCCTGGCAATTCAACTTTCATTTCAAAACAGTCCAGTCCACCTCAGGGTTTTTTTTTTTTGTTAATGTGGGATTGAGGGGCTTCCTCGTATGCCATTGTAACAGCCAAGGCACAAGAACGGATAGACTTTATGTGAAATTTGAAATCATTTATTTGAACATAAGATTGGCACCACCTCTTACAAAAACAGAAAATGCCTTTTGGCTGCTCTTTATATAAAAAATTAAATAAAAAACACATCTCTCTCAATAAATGTGACAAATAAGTACGTACAATATTATTGTTGACAAAATAAGGGACTTGTTAAACATTTTAAATAATGTATAAGGATAATAATATAAAAATATAATTATAAAGAAAATACCCCTTTTTTATATGAAATGTTATATAGCAGCAACTCAAGGTTAATAACATCATCTTTAAATTTTTACTTCTAACCAAAAAATAAACTTTTTGTTCACATTATTTCAAAATACAGTAAACAGCAAGAGGTAATATTTTCTACAAGGGCTTATAAATTATCAGCCTTCCTATATTTACTGTACATTTGCAGTGCCCCATACAGGTTTAACTAGTTTTACTTTTTATACCTTAGGATGTGGCAACTATATGAACTTAACAATGATTCTGTCAGATCTATACTGCACATATTCCCTATAAACTGCTTAAAATGATCACAGAAAGAAGCCAGGAATAAAATGTGATTATGCGCTGTTACTGCTTCATTACTCCTGCGTATGTCCAGCCCGAGTGGGATGCAGGTTAGACATGTAGAGATCTTGAAAAACAGTATTAACATTGAACATTACATTTCCTTTGTCATATATAAATACCACCTTATATTGATATTGGATGCCATCATTTATATTTCTGTAAATTTTTTATGTCCATTAAAACATTTCACTTTCTTTTGTTTAATGGATTTCCATTGAAATATGATGGCAGTTTATATCAGCCCAAGATATAGTATTTCCATAATCAATGCCTAGAAATGGATATTTGAACGTATTGCCTGGATGCTATCATTAAAGCTGATGCCATAGTCCTAATCAATACAAACACTTGTCAACTATAAAATATGTGTGTTCAGGCTCTGTTTATTTGTTCACAATTTAGTATTGATACTTATACATACAGAATGACTCAATACCACTTCAACCATTTCAGTTGAAAACAATATTATAATGACCAATGGTGGGTTCAAAAGCTCAAAACTGTCAAAGTAGATTGTGGAACCCGATACAGCAGCTTGTTAGTCAGCCAGTCTCCAACTCTAAAGCAATCTTTGATGGATACACAGTACTGACTACATTAACTTCTCTACCAAAAAGTCAGTAATACAAGCATAAACCATTACAAAAAAACATAATAATAAATAATAAAATAAACACTAAACTACTACAGAATCTAGCCAACTTCCAGTTAGGGGTAACAGAACATATAAGAAGTCTGAAACCACATGTTCTTCACCTGGAGAATATAAACCTTGTGCAGGTTATGTTAATTAGGAGAATATGTAAGAGATAATATCTAAGAAGTCCCAGTTACATGATGCTATCCTAAGCCAATATAGCAGTGTTTTCCTGAAGAGGTGCTGGCTTCGTGGTGTGCACTGGATCAGCTATGATCCAAACCTGATAATTATCCTTGACCTAGTTTCAGAGAATAAATATTTTGAAACTACACACAATAAAAATAAATGTGTCTGACCTTCACTGCTAATCAGAAATAACAAAGCAGAATTGTAATTGCAATTCTACTGCTCAACTTGTTTTGTTTTTTTTCATTTCTTAACCATGATTAAAATACACATTTGAGGCTGTTATGTAGTAGATGACTATTGCTGGAATGTAGTAAATGACTATTGCTGGAATGGCTATTGCTATATTATTGATTTTTGATGAAAAAAGAAATGAGATGCCAATACATTGTTACTGGCTCACTTGGTCAATCAATAAAGCATCAGATGATAATCAACACCCTTGTCTGCATTAAACCCCCAAGTCTCCCCTGGTGTGCCATGTAGTGGTCTGAAACCTAGTCTCCTGTGTTCCCTCAGATTTACTCTACCAAAGTCCTGCCTAAATATGAGTTGACCTCTGTGATACCACAAAAAAGAAGTTGCAAATAAAGCCAAATTAGTATATGTCTATACTACAGGCATTTGATTTTTCTGACAGCTTGATTGCAGAGCTGCTGTTTGACTGCAGCATGAACATCGTGGAGTATTACACACCAGCAACATGTAACATGGAGGTCAGTACAGAGCTATTGTACTCTACCTGAAAGGTGTGTACTGTAGGTGTGAGACTGTGACCAAGTCAATTTATTGTATCTTATTTATGCTGTGTTTTTCAGTGAATAATTATGAACTCTGTGGTTTGCTATTTCAAAATCTAAACGTGGATGTTTGTATAGGGATCAGTGCCATCTAGTGTAGCACAATAATGAACCTGTTCCGCGATTAGCTACATTTTGGGATATCATGTATATAGGGATACTAAAATACCAAGGGGGAATGTGAATACTCTACAAAGGAAACAGGTTAGTGAAACCAAGCTAAATTAGACTCCCCCATTACAGTTTCCTTTATCAAACTCCTACCTAGTATGTAAATAACATCAGTATGTGGCACACAAAAGGAAACAATGAAGCGCACGTCCATCTGCTAATTTCATTCAGTCTGAACTAATACAGATTTACCCTTCATACTCAAAGGTACATTACTAATCAGCTCAGACAAACTAAAGTAAATACAGAAGAGGCAGCAGGAAGTCAGGATTCATAAGAACGGGTTACTCAACAGGGAAGTCTTGAATTGCTATCACTTTGATTAATGGCTGGGTAAAGGTTTAATGCATTTTCATTTGTTCTAGTTTGTGACTCAAATAGCAACAACAAATACCAATTTTCACGATTTGAACAATTTCACAATTTGTGAACCCATTATCTAAACAACAACAACAACAACAACAACAAAAACATAACAATATTTTCAGTGAAAGAAAAGCAGGCTTTTGAATTGCACAAATTGGTTAAACATAGCTCGTTATCAGAAAATAACTTCACCTGAACACCATATTGAGAAGGTTGGACAATGAAAAATAAAACTATTCAATGTGACTCAGCAAAGGACATAAGTAAGCACTTTACATGCGGAAGCAAGAAGCCTTCGATCAACATTGAGAAGATTCTAGTGTCTGGAGCAAAATCATGCTAGTCATCTGTCTTTTCATCAGTAGTATTTATGATGTTTGCTGTTTATGTTATTTCTAGTAGAAGGAAACAAATCATTCCCCTATCATTCCCCTAATAAAAATGTACTGCAATGGTAGGTTTATCTGCAGTTATAGTTATTCTACAGGGTTATATTGAGTATATGGTATATTGAGTTTGAAACTGTTGATATGCATGTCCAGCTTCTTAAAAAAGCCCCCTGGGAACAGTTGAGACTGCAGAGCATTTCATGTTTTACTGTAGAAAACATTTAAAAGGAGGAATTTCCTGTCTTGTCATAACGGATCTTAAACTTTCGAAGTGGTTTGCTAATGGACTGATTCACTGAAATACTTCCACCTAGAACCACATCCGAGTGAATCAATTTAACAGCACTTGCATCTTGCAGTCAAATTTCAGGAAGTTTGAATTTTGTGGTCCTCATAAACGTGGTCAGAAAATAGAATGGTCAGTTCCTAATCCATCTTGATCTCATTAGCACGCAAATGCCGTTTTGAATAATGTTTTCCTTGAAACGTTGCCATGGAAATATAAATAGCTCAAAGTCATTGCAACAGTACTGTTCAGCTTGCTGAGCACACATAATATTTTTAGAGCCTGGGCACAAAGGCACCCTGACAAAGTCATGTCTTTTGAAATCTGAGGAACAGAATTTCCAAATTATGATTTTATTTTTGTAAAGATTTGGCTGTACCCAATAGTAAATGCCTAACAGCAGTATACGTGGGATCAGCAATATCCAGTGCCAGACGTTTATTTTGATTGTAAATAAAAGAGACCATTCACCCTCTCTGATCTTATAAAATGATTTTCAGTGACACTGTAATGACACTACAGTGGTTCTGCATGAAGGGGAGATGGCTGCGTGTACATTAGGTTCTGTATGAAAGGGCGATGGCTGCATGTAATTTAGAATGGTACCACGGTATATTTTGACAATACACTTATGGATGGCTTCACAGACCCTGATTTGTACTAATCTTGGACTGCCTTACCTTAGGTCACATTATGGTAGTCCAAGACAAGTGCTAATCAGGGTCTGTGAATTCAGCCAGTAATAATGTATTGTAGTACTGATTCCATATTAATACGTGTGTGCTACTCTATCTGGGGCAGCAGTCAATATTTGCAATGCCATAAAACTTGAGATGCAAAACCTACTTGAAATTATTTATTCTATTTATTGCATAAGTAATGTACTGTATTTCTTCGCTGTTTAAAAAGCAGAGTATTTTGTAATACTGTACACACATTTAGTTATGAAAGATCTAAAATCAAAGAAAAAGATTGCAACAATGGACTGAAGTTAGCAGAAATTCAACAAGCTATTGGTCAGCTGTGTTTCTGTTTGAATTTCCTTTTATTTCAAGATTCTCTCAGTTCTCTTAAATATGTTTCTATTCTGATATAATCTTAAAACAGAAACCTAAACATGATAATAATTTAAAAAAATCAAAAAACATCTATGTTGTTGTGATGAATACATAGAGATTTTTAAGGGAGTTTGTTATAGTGAATGGTGTGTATTTTGGCATTCAAATGAAGTTAGGAGGAATTGTGTTGAAGGGGATGTCAGATTACCAAACTCTAATTGTTCAGTTTTTTTTTTAAACTACAGAATTATTAGAATGAACCTATTTTTAAATGAAATGTTGTTTATGCTTTATTTTTAAAATGTGATGTGCGTGTCACTCTTGTTTGACAGATCTTCTTAACAGCTGTGCGGTTTCAGTACAAAGTTATCCATCAATGCATCGGATTTTTGATTCAGATAAGACTGACATGATGGAATCTTCTTTCTAAAGACAAAACAAAAGAACTAGTGAGGGTATGAGTTTATTCCCCAAAGTACAAAACACCTTCCAATGCAGTAATGCTAACAGGAATCTGTGTCTTCTGTGATCAGAATCTCACTTGCACCTTTTTATCTGAGATTCAGAGGGTAGGCTTGATGTTTTCCAAACTAAGGGTGATCAAAAGAAAAGCCCATGAGACTTTATTCAATACTTTTATCTTCTTCCCCTATCGTGACTATTGGGGAATTCATCTTAACAACCCTCTGTCACTATGATCCCTTCTGATCTGGTGAGTTTTTAACTGTTATTGTTAATTTTCATGCTTTCATGTCATATTCCCAGTAGACCTGCTTTGGCAAAGTATAAAGGCAAGAAAATGTTTTATGTAAATGTACAAAGATCTTCCAAGATACAGGGGGCAAAACTGCTACAATGTTTTGCTTTATTTTACTTAAAGAATATTTGCATTTGGTTACTTCAGCAAGAACAACAAAAAGACATCAATAAAATTTGAATTAGGTGAAGAAAAAAAGCACAGCAATGTATATGTATTTTAAAGCCTTCCTTGGTTCTTAGTCATCCTTATTTCAACTGTCACATCAATAGATGTGGTAAAATTAGGAAAGGGTACAGTCAGGACATTGGTATCGGAGGTTAAAACAGAATATGGAAAAACATTCCATTCAAAGCTCCTAGTGTTTGGAACATTCCCCCTACTGTGGCTGATCTTTTTCTGGTTTTCCACATCAACAAGATGTGGAGGTTCATACATGAAACAGCTCAGGGAAACAGTTAGTGTACACACATTGATAAAATGTCGTGGTGTGGGTATGCTATTTTGATTAAGCGTCTCACGTGGTCTGCATTAGAAATGAACAAAGAAGCCAGAGCTGGCGCTGCTGGGCTGAGATGGCCAAACGCAATGAGAATGCAATGAATCTCATCGGAGAGGCTTGATTAAGGGTTGAACTGAAGGCCTGTTCTGTGTTTAAAAGGAGCTGGTGACAAAGGGAAATCGATCACTGCTAGGTTTTGTAGGTCTATTTAGTAGCTGAGCTGCAGTGTGACTTCCCTTTGTTCTCCTTCTTCTAAATAAAAAAAAATAGTCGACTGTGGACAGCCGAACCACCCTGAATCTCCCACATTACTTTTTGCTAAGAATAAGATTGTATTAGAAACATATTGGTACCTAGCTGTACGAAGCTATTTTATAATTACCTAGCACAGCTGTTATTTGATTCACAGAGATCTGAAAAACAACTAACCAGACACGGTATAGCCTGTAAAAGTGTTGCAAAGTGATTGGCATAAGAACTGTGGAGTTTTTTTCTTAACAGTGGCAGATCAAAATACAGTCATCATTTAAATATATTATCTTCCCTGGCATTTTTACATATTTCTCATGAGTGAAAGAGTTAAATAGACAGCCACTACATGATTCACTCTAAAAGACTACATACAATTTAAAACACATTAATGCCCCATCTATCCAGGCCACCTAGGCTAAGTGTTCGAGAAAGAGAGCGGGTGAGCGCTATAAATGGAGGGCTATATATCTCACTGCTCATGAGCACACTGCTCCCAGGCAGCAATCCCCCTGATCCTGCACTACTGCTCATGGTCATCTCACACAGCTCCAATCCTCCAAGTCCCCAGCACTGCACACAGCTCGCACAATTTGCCTTCACAGGTTACAGTTCAGTTGCAATAGTAATCAATTAAATGATACAACATCACATACATTAATTAAAATAATACCTTTTTAGCCAAATTAGATTTTACTTACAGGAACATTTTATTTGTGCTCAAGAAGCCGTTGCTGTTGTCTTGCCCTTCACAAAGGTGCATTTCAATCACTTGCTTATGAGGAGGATTGTAAATGAAGAGACGACTGCTAATCTTAGTGACAGCCCTGCCGTGTCGGTTCACCCTCTGAACCAAAGATACAAATGTTACAATGCTGCCGTACCTGAACAATAGAGGTGGAGACAGTCCCAGGAAGTGTACACCGGTTCTCATTGGGCAGCTAACCAGGGCTTGCTGAAGCATGATGAGGTGAAGTACAGTACACCCAGACACTTTCCTCCCTAACCCTCACAAGTGCAAAGGCCATTAAGCAAGTTCATATATTATTATTGATGTTATTTTTTATTTTATATAGTAAATTATAAGTGGGTCAATAAATCACCACTGTGGGGAAAAAAAAAAAAACTGTTTACCTGCATGCCAATGAACAAGTAGAATCAAGTGTCTCTAATTACTGTGTATTTACAATGTTATCATGAATTGTTAAAATGTACTGTGCAAATCTTTTTGAATGATATATGTAAGTACACAATCGTATGAGAAAGGAGCTATGGTTAGGTGTAGAGCGAGGGTTAGGGTTAAGTTTTGAGTTAGGGATAGGGATGGAGTTCAGGTTATATCACCCATAAAAATGTACAGATTAAATACATTGTAACTCTGCATAACACTGTAATTATGTGTAAGTAACACATGTATTTACTAAGTAACAACTATGTAAATACACTGAATAGATTCAGACACAGGTTATATACAGGGTTAAAAATGTGCACACAGCTTCAATAAAATCAGAGCACAGGGATAAATGTTGGTATTAAAACAGCATATGCACAATGTAAAAGCAACCTAGCTTTTATCTACAACAACATCAATAAAGGGGTGTGTATACTTCTACATACTGCAAAACATCTAGGTGAGATGTTTCAATTAATAAACTAAGAGTCAGAAAACACAAGTGTTCTTCCCTTTATGTGTCTGCCCTGCTGCTAGCGAGGGTGTGTGCGGTTCCAGTCTTTTATTTCAATACAAGTGGGTCTGTACTGTGGAAATTGAAACTTCAGTTAGATTGATTGTATGCTGCGTAAAATAAACCACAAATGGGAAGATTACACAATTAGTTTTAGATTTAATCTACACTCTAAACAGAAAGTATTGCTATTTCTGGGGTTTGAATGCCACTTTTGTTATGTTCTATAAATATAGAAAAAAACAAACAAAACAAAAAAAGACACTTAAAAATATCTTGAATGGGTCTGTGACAGGGTACCCCCCTCCCCTGTGTGTATTTTGTTTATTTTGTATGGTTTGGGTTATGTATTTGGGCATGGGTGTTTGAAGCTGGCAGGGAAGGGTTAATTATCTTCCCAAGCAGTTCACATACAGCCTGTGCTTGGACTCGATTGATTAATAAGCAATCGAGTCCCAGCACAACTGCACAAAAAGAGGCACGGACTCTCTCACTCGCGATGTGGCACTCAGGGCGAATGAACGAGAAAGTGAGTTAAAGAGAACTAGAAAGAAAAGCACCCCCTATGTGTGCTGAATTATCTCAGCACGATGCTTGTTTGGATTCATTGTTTTGGTCTATGTCTGTTTGGTTCGGCCATCATGCAGTTTTGTTTTACAAAAGTGTTTTGTTTTGTTTTGTTCACCCATTTTATTTATTATTAAAACGTGCAGCTGTGCTTACCTCATAGTACTGAGTCTGTCTCTTCCTGGTCTAGCGTTAACACAAAGTCATTCTTACCACAGGTCGTTACTCTGTTGTACATTTTTACATCCTGGGCCGTAAATCAGCTATGGAATAAAACTGAACAAGCAGACTAGTTTCAAGCTCGCCCTGTTTAATATTTTTGAAAATTAAGAGGGGAATCTGGGAACTGAAGTCTACAACGGCTTCAGCAAATGTTATGCCATGAAGAGCTATCACTTTTCACACACACATATAGTTTGATAATGTGTTATAAAACTATGTGACCATTCCATTTCAATCTGTATGCCTCTATTTATACTGCCTTAGCTACCATCAATCCAGGGGTGTATATTTTGATAGAAAACTATATTTAAGCGGATCAGATCATTTTTAACAAGTTAAGACACTGTAAAAGACTTTAAGAACAATCCAGACAAGAACAAATAAACCTGTTTTAACAGAATTTTATTTGATAGGAATAGTTTTTAGAGTGTAGAGGTCATTGTTGTCATCAATTCCCTTTTAAGCGACATGAACTTCATGTCATGCCTCAGGGAATAATCTCTGCCAGGTAAAAATGTACTGTTGGTAAAGTGGCGCATGTAAGAATCGTCTGTCTTTTTCAGCAGGGTTTCCCAATCCTGTTCCTGGGAGACCACCGTGTGTGTGCTGGTTTTCATTCCAACTGAGTTCTCAATTACTTAATCAAACCCTTAACTAATAATGAGCTTAATTAGACCTTTTTAATTGTTCTCATCTTCTAAAAAGTTGCTGATTTCAAGTTGCTTATAAAATTGCATAGTTAACTTGACATCTCCAACTGTTTAAACGCTGAAAACTATTAAAAAGGTCTAATTAAGCTAATGGATAGTTCAGTTAAGGGTTCAATTAAGTCATTGAGAACTCAGTTGGAATGAAAACCAGCAGATACAGGGAAATTGCTAAGTGGGGAAGGGTAATTACACGAAACACAAGTTGATAGAATGTAGTTCATAAAATAAACTTCAATAAAAATATTAGCAAGGCCCTTTCTTAATTACTATAAAAATTCACCCACTGGAGCGACACTTATACATTTGTTGTTAAAGAAAGCTTTACATTCAATTTTTTATATGGCACACACAAGTTTGTTGTAAGCTCTCCTAAAAAACAAGGCAATCGCATATTGTATTGTATTGAAAGGGTATGACAACAGCATACCGGTTTGTAGCTTTCATTATGAACATTTTCTTCCATTAACATGCTCCTGTGAAATCGGTACAGAACATTGCAATTCTAGCTTTCATTATATTTCCTATATAACACATATTTACAGTATATGCACACCACATTGGTTACAATCATGGTTGTATTTATGAAAGAGTGAACAAATAACTGTTAACAACGTTGATTATATCACTGCAAGCTGGCTGGAGTGCGTCAAAGTCAAATTTCCCTTGGGGTTACTGTACATTTCATATTTTTTTTTTGTGTGTGGAAAACAAAAAAGATACAAATGTATACACTGAGATGTATTATTTCACCAATGAATACCTGTCTATTCCAGTTTAATTCAACCAAGGAACTAAATTACAAAACTACATGTAGGACTGTCATAGATGAAATAACCCTGGACAATGCCCCACACTCTCCACCCATCCTCTCCTTTCACACCTCTTCCCACCTATCCCTTCTCTTAGTCATCCACCATTAAATGGCTCGGCATATTGACAGTGCATTTACACTTATAGAGTGGGGCGCCATTTTCTGAAATGGTACAATAATACCATCACATATAGATTAAATTAGTATACTGAAGAAGGCATCAGTCGAAAAGTTAGTCTACTTGACTTAGTTTCTCTTACTGTAGAATGTTGATTGATAAATTGATGACCAGTCTACATTTCAACTGTCTATGGTGGTCAAATAGAACTGATGAACAGCCCTTGAACTGAACCCTGTAACTGGTGGAATCTTCACAATGCTCCCTCTGTTTTAATAGAATGTTACCCAGCTTGCTGGCATGTAATAAAAGCAGTCTGCATTGTCATCTTGTCCTGTTTATCTCTTTATTTTTGTGGACTGAAGATAATAATGATTATGCACTGAAGGCAGCATTCCTTTGTCATAATGCATGGCTTCCCTGTTATCATTAACAGCATCTCTAAATAATTAGCAAGCCCTTTTTATCTGTCGGGAAACTCCTTTTAAACACCTAACCTTCTTCTGTCAACACTATATGCTATGGTGACCTCTTTTCACACCTCGTTGGCTCAGTTGTTGAAGGCTATATCTATATATTGATAGTATTTTTTTTTTTTTTTTTTTTTTTTAGCTGTGGAAATGGATGTGCACAGTGCACTATGTTACTGATATACTTATTTCTCTCTGTAAAATAGTTTGTATATCTCGTGAGTGGGATAACATGAGTGGATAACTTGAATGGAATAGCATGCTTACCAGGACTGGTTTCCAATGTGTCTTTGTTACCATTCCAGTCCAGTGGTGTGCTGCTGAAATTCAGGATGGAGCAGTGCTTCCATACTTCAAACAGCTCTGCCACTACTACAACTTTCATAACAACTCTGAAATCATTACTAAAGTCTATTGTTGTTTTAATTTGTCCTTGTGTAAACCACTCACCCCTGTCTGGGCTCCTGATTGGCTGGGACATCCTCCTGCGGTGAATAAAAACTGTATACAATGAATGATTATTCAGTATTCTCTCTCTCTCTCTCTCTCTCTCTCTCTCTCTCTCTCTCTCTCTCTCTCTCTCTCTCTCTCTCTATATATATATATATATATATATATATATATATATATATATGAAATGTATAAACTAGTGAAGCTTAACACAGCTTATATTATCCATACCTGCTTGGCCTTTCAACCCACTAGAGTAATAAGATAACATGTAACTTTAGCAATGGCACTATTAGATTACCCTTTGATCGGGTTTTTACAATAGTATTAGATGTCAACTGCAATATTAGATTTTAATAACTGAAGGTTATGAAGCATGACATTATTGAAGTCAACTGGTGGACAAAACGACAGTGATATTAACCTTTTTACACTGGTGTGAAACATTCCAGTATAGTTGCAAATAACGCTTTTGAAAATCCTGCCCAGTGTGGCTTCATGTTATCTCAGCTTTACTCCAAGACTAAAACCAATACATAAAGAGATTTTGCTTGAGAGCAATCCTTTGTAAAAGGTTGCTTTATCTATGACCTTCATATGTCTGTCTTTTCTTTTCATAAGTCTGGCATGCCTGCTCTGCATTCATTCTCCAGTCTGTCAGGAAACAATGCTTGGAATGCAATTCCCGAAAACATCTTTTATTTTGATTCAGAAAAACTAAATACATGGAATTCTCACCTCAGTTTTGACATTACCAGTGCTCAATGTAACTTGTTCTTTTAAATATAGTAAATTATGTTACAACTTACAAGAAATAGACACATCTTTCCATGCAAAATGACTGCAAAGTAAAATAAAATAAAAAGTAGAAAAAATAGATCTTGATGAGAATCCTTTCCGTCTGTTTCATGCATATGAAGTTCCATACTGCGCTCCCATTTCAAATCTCTGATTTCTTTAAATTAAAAAATTCACTGATGACTTCATAGTTATATAAACAACTTTACTTCAGCTGGAAATTAGAGATGTCTAAATGCTACCAAACAGAAACAATAGACAAATATAAAAAAGATAATTGTATTCTGTTTCATGTAATTTTATTGTCATGTATAACATAGATTGTATGTTTAATATATTTAAATATAACTTCAGAAATATTGTATGACAGCTTCTAAAATGAGATACAATCAAAACACCTAAAGACTTTTAATAGTAGTCCAACCATAAACAAATAAAACAGAATCTTACAATATGCTGTTCAGAGGGAGATCATGATAATATAGAGCTTTTAACCACTTTAAACATGTAACATATCATTACAAGGGGACAGTGCACCATGTCATACATACTGCTGACACTTTCATGTTCCTTATCCGATATGTCAGTCAGCAGCAAGAAGAATCTTCTGGAAACTCAACTGAAACACAATCTGTTCCTACAAGAGTACAGAGCTTTTAGCTAACAGTATGAAGTAACAGTACTGATAGGGGTACTACTTATAGAGCAATAACATTATTATTATTATTATTATTATTATTATTATTATTATTATTATTATTATTATTATTATTATTATTATTATTAATATATTGCTATTAATCTGTTTTTTGGTAGTAGTACAATGTTTGCATTTTTGCTGCACCCTGCCTAAGTGTTCATGCTGTATGTCCCTAAAATGCAACTATATATCCAAATAAGGTAAACTGATTTATTACATTCAAAATTATTCAGGCAAATAAGTAAATGGGAAATACATATTCATAACATATATTGTAGACATTCAGAACAAGATACGTTTTGCTGCTGTGAAATCTTCATGTTTTTTTTTTATTTTTATCTTGCAATCGTTGCAGAAAAGAAAAATTATCAGTAGATCATTAGGGATGCTTGTATGATAACATTCAGGTCTTCTGATCTATAGCTGCCTGAAGGTATGCATGAAAATAATTGTGTAGCCAGAGGGATTGTTAACACTGTAAAAAAAAAAAAAAGTGTTGCTATAGTTACCTGCCACACAAAATAAGACATAGGATGACCCTCAATACTTCTTTTATTTAGTGCAACTAGATAATATTTTGAGTGATTCATGTCAACATTTATTTTTACTTTATTTCTACAACACTTAGGCTCCGAGACAGTCTACTGAAGGTATCTTTATATACTGCTAGTGTCCCACCAAAACACTCAAACTTTGAGGTGACTAACATCTTGGACACTTGATTTACTATGTTTGGTGTTTTTCAGTTCAGTAAAAAGTCTACCTCTCTCCTGTAAAATAAAGGAAATTCAAATGTGTATTTCTGTTATTACTTTTAGGCAATGCATTTTTGAAGAGTGGCTACAGGAATAAATACAGTCATGGAAATGGCTTGAGCACCTGAAGTTATCTTTGGCAGTGATGTTATGGTCAGAGGTATACAAGTTTTGTTTCCCATACAAATTGCATTGTCATGCTATAAAAAAGGTTCATCTTTTTTATATGTTTGTTTTGCCTGGTATTATCTAAGATTTTCTAGTGATTAGAAACCCAGTATGAGATCAATGGTTCTACTTGTTGTGTATGACATCATGCAGCATAACCAAACTCCAAAAAGAATGATTTCACTGTTGTGTGTCTGTGTTTGTGTATTAATTGAAAGTTGTCAGATACGATTGCAAGTACTAGTGGAATGACATGTAGGACAAATGGAAGCTCCACAAAATACAAGAGAGCCATAATGAGGGTGCACTGTAGCATTTTAGCTTCAAACTTCTTCGGCTGTGCAAACCCACAGTTTCATCAGATGTCTGGGGGGCTGGTCTCATACGGTGAAGAAGGTGAAGAAGCAGGTGAAGAAGCCGGATGTGGAGGTCCTGGGCTGGCGTGCAGTTGTGAGGCCTGTTGGACGTACTGCCAAATTCTCTAAAATGACATTGGAGTCTGCTTATGGTAGAGAAATGAACATTCAAGTCTCTGGCAACAGCTCTGGTGGACATTCCTGCAGACAGCATGCCAATTGCATGCTCCCTCAAAACTTGAGACATCTGTGGAATTGTGTTGTGTGACAAAACTGCACATTTTAGAGTGACATTTATATTGTCCCCAGCACAAGGTGCACCTTTGTAATGATCATGCTGTTTAATCAGCTTTTTGATATGCCACACCTGTCAGGTGGATGGATTATCTTGGCAAAGGAGAAATGCTCACTAACAGGGATGTAAACGAATTTGTGCACAAAATTTGAAAGAAGTAAGCTTTTTGTGGGTATAGAAAATTTCTTGGATCTTTTATTTCAGCTCATGAAACATGGGACAACACTTTAAATGTTGGGTTTATATTTTTGTTCAGTGTATATTGGTGACATTTGTTCAGAGAGAATAGCTGGCGGTATGAGAGGGTGGCGTTATAAATGGAGGGGTTAGAAACAGGGGATATCTGTATGTATATATATATATATATATATATACATATATATATATATATATATATATATATATATATATATATATAATATATATATATATATATAGTTTGTTTTTTATCTCAAAAAAAAATTAGAAAAGGTCCTCACAACAAATGAACTAGCAAGACATGTGAATATCAGACATATGTTCTTTTTTAACATGAATATAGTGTATTAACCAAACTCACAACCTTTTTTTTTTTATTTTGGCGTGTGCAGAGAAGCACCAGACTTACTCTGTAAACTCATAAGAAAAAAATTATATGGAGTACATTTTTGTAAATTTCTAGAATGTGTGTGGTAGACAGCACATGTTGACTCTGATTCATAAAAATGGGGGGGAAATAGTAAAATAGTGCACATTGCCTAGTAAAAACAAAACAAAACAAAAAATTCTTCCATGGCAAGCAACTGAACTGAAAATGTGTTATTGCCTTGCAAAGCCGATTTAGCAGATTTATACCCACCAGCTATATTATTTGTCTCTCAAGAACTGCAACCAGCTGCCAACTGTACAGTTTCACTGGTATTTCTTGTCAACAATACATCTACTAATTTACTGGCCATACTGCACTGAAATAGCTGACTGAAAGTTAGTGACAGTAACTTCATGTAGTGGAACTGGATTGCAGCTTTTAACTTAAAACACACACACATTATACATATATATATATATATATATATATATATATATATATATAATACAAACAAAAAACAATAAAAGGTTCACACAGTACCTTTTTCCTCACTACACTTGTGCACACTCTCAAGTGAGCTCTTCACACAGCAGCCCCAAGCAAAGTGACTGCACCCTTTTTAAAACCCCGCACCTGGCATTAATTTGCAATACTTACCAGGTGCGGGTGATAATTAAACAATAAACAATGAAACAATTAACAAATACAACGAATTTAAACAAAACGTGCATATGCCCTCTTTTTTAAGCAGGGAGGAATCCACCCTCTCCCTGCTACCTTACTATAATGATTTCCATTACATGAGAGTAGATGTTGAATTTCATGCTGATTTGAACTTGGCTCTCACCAAGATAAGCACCAACTAAAACGTAGCTTTGCAGTAAACTAATGTGATCAATTTGCATCTCCATCCATTTCTGTTGTTTTCAATTTGATGATGTAAATATCCTTCTGTCAGGTGTTGCTTGCTGAAGTGTAATGCTGGGTCCAGGGATCAGCTCACTTTGCCTCCCCAGAGCATCAGCACACACATCGGCTGCGATGCTGGCTCCGGGGATCAACCCAGTGCGGTCTCCCCAGAGCATCAGCATGACAACCGTCTGGATTGAGCTAAGTAGGGTACATCTCTGGGGTCTTCAAGTGGGCACCTTCCATCCTCGGTGTTTCGTTGACTAGCCAATGACACCTCAAGAGGCTCAACAGTGATTCTGGCATCCCAGCATCACTCCCCTCCATCCCCCACTCAGCTCAGCCCAGCTTACTTACCTGTACATCAGCGTTGCTTTCTTTCTATTGTGCTTGAGATCCCCATCCAGAATCTTTCTGTCTCAACCACAGCAAGTTGCTGCTCCTTTCTGCTGCTTCAGATAAGTTCTTCACTGTGCGATGCAACTCTTGGCCACTGAACAAGATGTCTCTGAGAAACCGGGTTGTAGAGTGTGCCACAAATCCTCGACAACCCGCCTCCACTTGGTAAAATCAGACTCTCCATCCTCGCTGTTCCGCTTCAGCAGCTACAAGGGGAAGTAAATTTAAACAATTACCTTGGTCTTTGAGTTAGTAACTGTTTAACCCAAGTATGGGAAAGCGGCCTAGTCCCACACTCATGTCCTACTGCACGTGTATCTTCACTGCTGAGTAGCACAGTTTTTTCTTTCCTTCTTTGGGCATAGCTTGATCCCAGTCTAATTATGCTCCCTGTCCCTTCTCTTACTCCAAACTGACTTCAGAACCTAATACCAATCTAAGTGCCAGCAATTAACTAACAAAAGGCAGTGTTTTAACCTTTAGCAGGGTACCCACTCTCTTGTTGGCTGACATTTTCAGGATTGTCCCGGTCGGAAACAGTAAAGTTAAAGTTGGTAAATAATACAAGTTTTCCTCATGTATTTTAGTTGTTTTTATTTTTATTTTTAAGTACAACACTGTAGCGGTGTGTTTAGCTGATTACATTATAACTGATTACTTTGTGTAAGCGAGATTCAGAAATAAAAGAAACTATATTTTGGATTATTTGTTTAATAATTGTGATTGTGTTTATTAATATTCTGTTTAAGTTCCTATGTCCAGTTTGTTTAAAATGTTATCTTGGTAGTGCCACCAGCCTATGATTAATAGCCTATTGATTAATACAGCCATTTTGATAAATTATAATTATATATATATATATATATATATATATATATATATATATATATATATATATATATATATATATATATATATATATATATATATAGCATTTAGCTGACTAGTTCTAAAAAGATTGGACCGAAAAACATGCAAATTATAACATATTTGGACAGATGACAACAGAAAGAAAACAATAAATTATAATGATCTGCAATAAACACACCCGATGTTTAACTTTGTTATATTATAGTTTTATTATTATTATATATACTTATTTGAACTGCTTCAGAGTTACTGTATTGCTAATGAATTGAAAAACAAAAGTCCCAGTTTTCCCCTCTGGAAATCTGGTAACCATAGTCGTCCAATAGCTCTATGAAAGAAAGCAGCTACAATCATATTGCATTGTACTCCAGGCCTTAGAGTTGAGAATCTAAAAACACTGCTACAAAAGAATAAAACAAACATAAAACAGTGTGTTAGCATTTGCTTTCCCTAGCTTTGGAAATCATTATTACCGTATTCCTTCGAATTTAAGATGCACTTCTTGAACCATTTCTTGCTTCTCAAAAATAGTCTGCATCTTAAATTTGAGTGCAATATAGTGATGTGTGTATTAAAATCAGTAACAAAAAGACATGACTACCCAAGTACACAAACAGCAACGTGACTGACTGCTGAGAAAAGACATGACTACCCGAGTACACAAACAGCAACGTGACTGACTGCTGAGAAAAGACATGACTACCCGAGTACACAAACAGCAACGTGACTGACTGCTGAGAAAAGACATGACTACCCGAGTACACAAACAGCAACGTGACTGACTGCTGAGAAAAGACATGACTACCCGAGTACACAAACAGCAATGTGACTGACTGCTGAGAAAAGACATGACTACCCCGAGTACACAAACAGCAACGTGACTGACTGCTGAGAAAAGACATGACTACCCGAGTACACAAACAGCAACGTGACTGACTGCTGAGAAAAGACATGACTACCCGAGTACACAAACAGCAACGTGACTGACTGCTGAGAAAAGACATGACTACCCGAGTACACAAACAGCAACGTGACTGACTGCTGAGAAAAGACAAAGACGACTGCCCAAATACACAAACAGCAAGACGTGACGACTGCTTTGTATGACTATCGAATCATCCATGACATACAGGCAGCCATTTTCAAAGAAGCTTCCTGAGGAATTCAAAGATTAGTATTAACAATTTCAGTGTTTCTATCAAACAGTACCATCTTGGACAGATTGGAAATGCTAATGAGACACCCGTATTTTGTGACATGGTACAGGTCACAAATTGGGAGAAAAAATGGTGTGAGTAATCTCCATATGAGTATGTTATGTTGTTAATTGGTATTAACAGTTCTGACTGTTGTGTTTGCAATGCTGTCAATGCTGTTGTGGTTGCTAGGTTACATGTTGCCTGATGTTGTGGAGTGCTGTGTTGTCAGGATGTGTGATGCTGTGAGTGAGTGAGGAGTGTGTCTACCACAGGGACACCATCTTAAGCATTATAGTACAAAGCACAATAAACAAGCTCAGTGGTTAACCTACAACAATGTTTCGGATTAGTTTTAATGTCACAACAGCGTAATTGAGGTTGATCTTTGTAAATGCATATTTATTTGATATTTTGTTTTTTACTCAAATTGATGGTGGGAAATTTGGGTTGCGTCTTAAATTTGAAGGAATACGGTACATTTCCAAATATTAGGTCTCCAGAATTGCTCCACCTTAAATACACAGAGCTCTGAAAGCCTCTTAAGCTTAATACAGCTGTTTCTAAGAGTACATTTAATACATACAACACATTATATAGACATTGATATCCATCTCCCTTTGTTAATGATTTCTTATCAATATATACAGAAATATAAGACTAGATTACTAGCCAACGAAAGCACACTAAAGGACAAAAACATAAGCTGAGAGCTGAAAAAGTCAGTCCAAGTCAAACCACTTTTGAAAACACACACATATTCAGACTTTGAATCACAAACTAAAGCACAATTAGTTAGGTGAAGTTATTATTCTCATATATACAGGTCTGCAGTGATGAAAGAGTAAAATTCATAATTATAGCACATCATTTAAAGAATGTTAATAAGTTTTGACTCCTTATCAATGCTCTTTGAGCTTGTGTGGGTTAGGTGCAAGCGATCAGGCAAAGAAAAAAAAAAGCAGGAAATCAGGGTGCTGTTGAAATGGTGATGCTACGAAGCACTTCTATTTAACAAAAATATAGGAAAACACATTTTAAACAAATAATAACACCATACAGTCAGACTTTTGGTTGCTCCTTTCTAGGCTCCAGCTTCTACAAGACTAAACATACACTGCTCCTCTCTGTCAGGCTCCTGTCAAAGCTTCTGACCAACCTGCCCAAACCCCTCCAGTGGGATTTAAATGAGCCGCTTTCAAGTCCTTTGCTGATTCCCCTTGATTGATACATAGTGGCGGCCACACATATGAATTATTCCTAAAAGATCATGTGAATATAATAGTAGGAAGATTAAGCTTCACTATATTTTGGGTCCCTGCCAAGACCAGTGATAAAAGCCAACAAAAATATACCAAGGCGATACAATATCTTTACTTTATATTGAACAGATTCCATCTGCTAAACATATGCAAATGCGGCCATTGAACAGCAGATAGGCGGGGAAGATATATTTGTTCTGTTTTGCTGTTCTGAGTGTTGCCTTTTGAACCTGCTGTCATTTTGTCCTGTCTCAGCAGAGAACATTAGTATTTGTTTTTTTCTATGTGACTTCAGTAATTTAAACATCAAACCAAATAGATTTTGACAGTATATTTATTGCTTACTTAAACGAGAATGAAACATGCATTACCATTTAACAAACTGTTTAGCAGAGTGCCTTGGTCTTGCTTTATGGATGGCTAATCAAATGATAAAGCAGATTTATGTTAGTTAGGTTTGATGCTGCTTCACTTCCATCCTGCCTGCATTACATTTCATTTGATTACTCTTACAAAAAATATTTTTTAAATTGCATCCCCATATCCATCTTTTACAAAAACTATTTATTAAAATAACATTTTAAAAGCATAAAATAGCACAAAAAAAAACCCTTGTGTGTGTGTGTGTGTGTGTGTGTGTGTGTGTGTGTGTGTGAGTGTGTGTGTGCTTTATTCAACAGCTTGGTGACTAGCTCGATGACTACATTATTAACTGTACAGCAGCAGAACACACATGTTTTACATGATTCTGGATATATAGTATAATGTAGTAAATGCTTTTAACATGTGCTTTATATATGATCTTCTGTCACCTCCTGTTCAGGGCCCTTTTGTGGAACAGTTTTAGGTGAAGTAGCAGCTTTTGTGTAGGTTTTAATAGGAGACAGGCATACACAGGCTGCGTCTGGTGCTATTCGCCCATTACCTTCAGTATTGTACAAAACAGAACTTGGCTGTCCTGTGTTCTTCTGATTTTTAATTTAAGATAGACAAGCTAAATTGGCTTAGTGGTAGATTGGTTTGCCTCAAGTAAAAAAAAAAAAAATGGTTGTAAATGACTTTGATCTCTGTCACTCAAGTATATCAAACATGTTGCGCACATGTGGAGTGCAGCCTTTTTATCTTGGAATTCACTGAGATACTATCTTTATTAAAGCAGCAGCCTTACAATCATGGTAAATTATACACTACATTGTGGTTAATCGGTGTCTGTTATAGTTCAGCCTTGTTTGTGTGTGTGTGTGTGTGTGTGTGTGTGTGTGTGTGTGTGTGTGTGTGTGTGTGTGTGTATATATACACAGTATTCCACAAAGATAGTTTTAGTGGTTACTGCCCAATGAAACATGCTTGCCACAATGTCTTTAATTTGGGCAATGCTCCTGTACTTATATACCAGTTTCAGAAACACGCAATGTGAAAATAAATGTAATTTAAGAGAAAAAAAGGCAACAAGAAACAGGTATACTTACATTCTTCTTTTTTTTTTTTTTACCTTACTAAATAAATAAGTAATATCTTATCATTTCCATACAGTGAACATTGGGGCCCACTGTCACTCTTTGCTCCAATTGGCACTCCATGTTATAATAGCCCCGGAACGATTATATAAATGATATAACAGCAGCTTACACAGGCAACATTTTCTAAATATGCCACTATTTTTTTAAGGTGAAAACACACTGACATGTACTGTATAGTGCCTTTCATAGCAAACCATCCCAAAATTCTGAAATCTAAGTCTAGGCATATATACTATATATATATATATATATATATTATATATATATATATATAATATATATATATATATATATATATCTATTCTAAATGGGTATAATCTTTACAGTCCACAAATTATTTAGTAATGTAACTTTGCAGAAGTAAACCTTCCCCATATCAGCTCAAAATCCAATACCCTGAGCATGCATTTGTAAAGCAATTAGTGTTAAGTGGGCATAATTCTCCCATAAGCTTACTTTTTTAGTTTGCAATTATAAATACTGTTCTGGAAGCTCTAATTAGTCTATAAGCAGGCCCTTGGCAAGTAACATTAAAACACAATAGGAAATCCTCTTGTTTTATTTAGATTTAATTAAATAGTTGCTGGATTTGAAAAGTTGCAATATTGCGGATTGTTTCTGGCTGACTGGAGAAGTTCCAGAGCAAACCTTCATGATCTCCATGTGTGCAGGTAAAAGCCATCTGGTTGAGAAATACTTCACTATCTGCAAGGAAAAGAAACATAAATGTGTGATGATGTCTGAAGAAACTTCCTCTGGACAATGTCAAACCAGGCTTAAGGAATCTTTAGTAAAATGGATTTTGCTGCAGAACATCAAGATATACAAAACATTCATCTTAATTAGTTTTTAAAATCAAAACTACATAATGAGACCGATAAAAATATTAGATGAAGATGAGGTTCTATTATTTAATGTAATATAAAGTAACTCATGATTATGAGTGAAATAAGGGTTACAAAAAGAGATTGTTGACCATATTCCCAAAGAATAAATCCCAGTGCTTCTGGATCGAAACGTTGGTGACAAGTTTTTTATGAATTAAAAATATTTTGGAGTGCAATTGAGTGCAGTTCTTTCTTTCTCTATACACAACCATAGTTTACCGTGGTTGCAATGTTTATTATTGTTCTTTACCATACCTCTTTATTTTTTACAAAGCTTACCTATGCTTTACCATGCTTGCACTATACTTTATTAGACTTTGATATGCTTTTACTTGGTAAACCTTTATAGACTAGAGGTAGGTTTAAAACTGTGATCTGCAGAAAACATGTAGACAGAACAGGGCCCTGGTAAATTCATTTATACATCAGCAATTATACAAAGCATGATATATAAAGGTGACTGTTGACCTTTTTGTAACATCTGGTTGCAGATTAGATTGTAGACTGCAGACAGAAATGGTGGCAGCCTGTTTCACCTTGGAACGAGATGAGATTGAGTTTTACAGGCTAATTTCACGGTGTAGCTAGAAACAAGGTATATGGTATATTGATCTCTTACATTAATCCCGTGGGTTATATATGTATTGCTTTGTATGGCATGCATATTGTCACTTTTGTAAAGCAGACAATTGGGATTTAGCAGGCCTTAGTTTTCAAAACGGTGTCATTTGAACAGCAAATAATGTGTAATAAACTTTAAGATTTTCAGAATACTGGGTCACAAAAGAAGCAATTTGAACCTCAATAATACAAATTGATGACATAAAATGACATATGCTTTTGTAGTTCAATTTATGCTTTCATAAGTACTCGCAACCAGGCAAAATGCACAGGACTATAACACATTTTATGAATATAGCCCAAAGCCTGTTTCTAATATTTAAGCACTATGTTAATGGTTTCGACTAGAGCAATTTCTGGCTGTTAAAAGCATTATTTTGGATTCCCCCTCTGCAGCTGAGGTCATTGGTTTATTTTGACAATATTGTTCAATCAGGGTCCCTGGGGTAAGAAGAAGACTTTACTGGCCCCACTGAGAATATAGCTCCTGGGGTGGCAGAGTGGGGTTTCTTTATACCACTCCCCAACCTGACCCCAACCCTCACATCTACTGTTTTCTCAACAATGACATGCCAAAAAAAAAGAAATTATTATTGATTATGCCAATAGCACCTTCCAGGTATTTGATTAATCCAACAATTCAAAGACTACAGTATAAAAACAAAACATGAAAACCCATCTTCCCTGTCCTTTTTAATTATCCTTTCTAAAAAATATTATGAAAACATACGCGCGCGCACACACACACACACACACAAACAGAATTATGTACAAAAGTTGTGTTGAGGATTATATTATCCAACTTGTCTAAGAAGGTGACCCCCATCATTCAGACAATCTCAGGCCAGCCAACATTTTTGTAGAGAAGCTCAGCTGATTTCTATGGTTTACTATGCTTCCCTTTTGGCATAGAGTGGTCTGTTTAGAACAGGAAGTAGCTTCACTAGTGATCCTACCTCCAATTATCATGCACTTACAAATCCACTACTTAAGCGAATGTTGTGGTGGCAGAATGACATTCTCCCAAAGTTTCCTGTCAGGGCCTCTCCCTCCAGTTTGTCCACTTCTAAATCCCATTAATACTTAACTGACAGATGTTTAAGCTTGTTTTATTTTTTAAATTAAATTCCCACAAACTAAGGCAGATAATTCTGGTGACGGAGAACAGAGAATAAACCATGACCACAGTGTTAACGGGTAGGGCCAAGCCCCATGGGACTCCATGTGCATGGCAAGCTGCCCTTAGAGTGAGATGAAATATGAGAACCTGAGAAGGGATACGTCCCCTTAAACACAAGATGCTCTCAATAGAAGAATTTCAAACAAAATAGGGATTCAAAAGTCACAGCCAAGATGTTTATATATTTTGTATTTATGTTGTACTTTGTGCACCTCTGCTATTACTTTAAAGCTGTTTAGTTTTATATATATATATATATATATATATATATATATATATATATATATATATATATATATATATATATATATATATAATATCCAAGTGTTTGGATATCCCAATGAGCACAGTTGGATCAATAATTAGGAAGTGGAAGCTGCATCACACCACCCAGACACTGCCAAGAAAAGGCTGACTTGTGAGAGAAGCCACAGAGAGGCCAACAATCACTTTGAAGGAGCTACAGAATTTAGTGGCTGGGAGTGGAGTAATGGTGCACCAGTCAACCATATCAAGAGCTCTGCATAACACTGGCCTGTATGGGAGGGTGGCAAGAAAAAAGTCGTTACTCAAAAAGTACCATCTGAAAGCACATCTGGAGTTTGCCAGAAAGCATGAGAGTGACCCAGCTGCGATGTGGGAAAATGTTTTGTGGTCAGATGAGACCAAACAGAGCTTTTTGACCAAAACTCAAAGCGCTATGTGTGATGCAAACCTAACACTGTCCATGCCTCAAGACACACCATCCCTACAGTGAAGTATGGTGGTAGCAGCATCATGCTATGAGGATGTTTCTCATCAGCAGGGACTGGGCATCTTGCTACAATTGAAGGAAGAATGGATGGAGCAAAATACAGGAAAATACTGCAAGAGAATCTGCTTCAGTCCGCTAAAAAACTGAAGCTTGGGAGCTTTCAGCAGGACAGTGATCCCAAGCACAAGGCCAAAGCAACATTGGAGTTGCTCAAGAACAAAAAGGTGAATGTCCTACAGTGGCCCAGTCAAAGTCCTGATCTCAATCCCATTGAGAATCTGTGGCACTATTTGAAAATTGCAATCCACAAGCGTCATCCAACCAACCTGGACAACCTGGAGCAAATCTGTTAAGAAGAATTAACCAAAATCATTCTGACACTGTGTGGAAAGCTGGTACATACTTACCCCAAAAGACTTAAAGCTGTTATTGCAGCGAAAAGTGGCTCTACCAAATATTATATGTGTGGGGGTTGAATACTAATGCAAGCAAGATATTTCAGTTTTTTATTTTTCTTAAAAATATTTCCCAACATAAAACCAATGTCACCTTACAATAACTGATTTTGAGTTTAAGTGTTTTAAAAAAAAAAATATCGAACAGAATGAAATTTCAATGTACCATCTGTAATTCAGTAATATGACAGAATTGGTCAGGGGTCTGAATACTTTTGCAAGGCACTGTATATATATTGATTGATTGTAACAAAGTGCATGGAAAAGTATTAGACAGAGTATATATTTGACATCAGTTTGTACAAAATGGCTGAGTGTTGTAAAGTATAGTGTAGATCAGTTTTTCCCAAGATACCATATGTGTCCAAACTGGTACTTACCTGGTGCTAATTAGAAACACCTGGAATCAGTTAAGCCACATATTTATGCAGGATTGAAGCAACAATGCAGGGTCTTTGACAAGGCACAGTCCTTCCCACAGACCCAACGTGTTGCAGCAAACTCCAGGTTATGGTCTCTACTCTTCATTAAAGAGATATACAAAGTGTTTTGATCGGTAAATGGCTTAGCCATCCAAAATTATAGTTTATTTTCATTCTGATGTATTTACTTTAGTTTAGTTCTCCAGAATGGAGATAGGCTTTTGTTTTGTGTTGTTTTATCTGAAAACCAGTATTGTACATTTTTCATTCTTGAACTTTTATTGCTTGAACCCAGAGTTAACAACCATGTCCTTCTCCAGAATTTATCAGGATCTAACATTATAAGTTCCCATATCAAAACACTACTCAGAAATATTTGCCTTTTATTTACCTAAGGACATGTATGTAAAATTTATATTTATTTTGGGATACAATGTGAAAGCCTTTTTCTACAAAGAAACTATGATATATCCAGCACCACACTTAACAAGACTGGACTGTGGTACTGTATCTGTAGTTATACATTATATAGGAGCTGCTATTATTAAGGAAAAAAAGGCATCACATTCTTCGTAATTGTATACACAATAATCACTCGGCTGGCAGCTGATTAATTACTTGATGTGTATATCTGACAAATGATACAGGATGTCCAGTAGCTGGATTGATGCAGGGGGGCAGGGGGTTAGTATTTGTTTTGGATCATTCAATAGACCCATAACCAATGTCCTTGAAATTCTTGTTTTTATAACCAAATAGCTCGGGATACTGAGAATATTCAGCTCTCAGCAGCTCCTCCCTGTTGATGGATATTCAAGTTCATGACGTGTCCCACCCCACGGACTTAACTGGATAGACCCAGATCTGCCACTGCAGGAAAATGTTTGAGCAGCAAAATATCGCTTGCCGAGCAAGATTTTGTCGTTCTAAAATTCTGCTACTGAGCCACTTTTCCGCAACATCATTTTTTCATCAGTGTGTGTTCACGCTAATTGAAATAAAAGGTGAGCCGCTAGCAGTGCCATGCCAATCACGTGTCCTAGGTTTTACTTTTACAACTGAACATGCTCAGAGAAGCGTTCATTTAATGTTTTTTTTTATAGCACTTCAGAGAATTGCCTCATTGTTTCAAATCACTTTAAGAAACTGGCATACTTGTTGGCAAGTAGCTTTGTGAAGTATTTCTTTTGCAAGAGGAAGCCACATTAAGATAGAAAGAGCAGAGCATCCCATAATGGCATCCACAGTTTTGCAAGTGCATATAATATTATCCAAACTCTTACTTAGAGAACTCTATTGCTGTATACTTATTCCATTGCTTACTGATTTTGCACGTTGGTTTGGCACTCAGCCACAACAAACTTGAAGATTCTGGGAATTATGGGATTATGCATTGGACTCGCCTGGCCTAAGTACCGTGTTACTGGATTCTCAAGCTGATCCTTGCAGTATTGCACTACTGTTATATTATTGTAGATACAAACAGTTTTAATCCTAATGTGTTACTGCTTATCTCGGATTGTATTCCAGTAGTATTTGCACTTACTGTAAATTACACTATCTTCAATTATTTTTTTGCACTGTAACCTTGTATTGACCTTTAACACCTGTAAATTGCCTTGGCAAATAAACTGACACATAACAAATAATAATTATAATAACAATAGTCATACTTCTATTTTTAAGCTCCAGGTGAACATTTTGAAATGACACCTGTCTAGTTTTCCTGTTTTTTTTTTTTTTTTTTTTATTAATTTTTTTATTTTTAAAAAAAAAAAAAAAAAATGATTCATGCAATTTTACATAAGACTACTACTAGAAATACCTACAGCTTGAATAGGTGGAAGAATACATAACACCTTATGAATGAAGTTGTGTGAATGTTTATGTATAATAAACTTTTACAATGAGTGTGTAACCTTGCATGAACAAGGGAAACGGATGCCTACAGATAAGAATAAGAATATACGTGCAGTTACTCATGAAACCAGCTGCTTCCCTGTTTAATTTGACACGGAACAATTGCATTAGATTTTGTCAGACACTATTAAGGAAATAGCATTTTAATTTTTATGGAGGAAATATAATGCCAAGAGCCTTAGGATGTGATATATTTATTTCAATTATGCAACAGGCTGTTTGAATATTTACGTGCCGTATAGTTTATTACACTAATTATTACAGCATGTAATAACAGCAAGCCATACTGAATCATTCTTAAATAAATGAAAGAATGAAAAGTAAAACAATGAACGCTACCCTTTGCTTTATTATGATAAATGTGCATAAACAGGATATATATTAAAAACCTCTCTGAGTAATTACAGAAGTAAAGAATATTAGCCATTTTACTAGATTGTTTCAAGAAATCAGTGAAAGGGATCCATGGGCAAGTCATTTTTGCAGATAATGTCTGATTACATGTGTTAAGAGTCCTCCCTCAGTGGGAGCTCTCTCGCTGCAGTGTTTGTATTTGCTTTACACCTGGGAGGAAGGCACCTCTTGAAGCTTTAGCAACACGACTTCCTTACACAGAGGAGCTTTCATCTTTTTGAACTGTAAGAGCTTTAGAAAATCTTTAGCAGAAATGCATAGTAAAACTGCAATGTGTGGAGTGCAAGGAAAATGAAACAAAGAAGTCTACTGTATTTGTGGTAGATCCAATTGACCCCTGGTGATTTTTTTCTACGTTATTTACATGATGCATTTAATAAGAATAGCTTGTTTGAGAAGGGTTAATAGTCTCTTGATGTATTTAATCCTTCTCAGACATTTACAGCTTTTGACATGAAAAAAATAACTATGATAAGAGACTTTACCATTCTGATATTTAGAAGGGACGATGTGAAAATGTGTGAATCTAAACAAGATGGTCACCAACTGTTTGGTTAAACACCACCATTGTTAGATGGGTACCCCTAAAAGTCAGAAGAGCGTCATAGTAGTTTTATTTATGTATGTTTTTTATCACAAGGGAAATTGAAAATGTATATATACTTGTGGCAAAGTGCCTGCCCCTGTGTGTATTTTGTGTTATATGTTGTGTGTTAATGTTGGTATATAGTCATTGGTACACAGGATATAAATGAGTCTGTGTAACACGAGTGTTTACAACTTATATTTGTATTTAGGCACAAGGATTCCACAGCACTTCACGTGCAAGTAAAACGTAATCATATGTGAGCACGGGGAATTGCACTTTATTAATTCACGTGCAGTTGTACCTCGACTCCTGTTGAATGATTGATTAGCAATCGAGTCTCAGTACAGCTGCATAAAAGCTACATGTTTTCACTCACTCTGGGTTGTTCAGTGAGTGGAGAACGGGATTGGAGACGGAGGTAATTGTAATAATAATAGTTAAGGAATAGAAGCTCACCGTGTTTTGTCTGTATAATCCGTTTTGTTTGTGTGTTTATTTCGGCTACCAGTGCCGTGTCCTGTGTTTTTGTTTGTTACAACCTTTTTATTTACTGTTCTGTTAATTCATTAAATGCTGAGTGCAAGCAAACGCTCAGCTCCACCCAACTCCATCTCTCTGTCATTTATTTCTTGGTTTCTGTTTCTGATCTGACGTCCCCCACTCCGGCCGTCTTTGTGACAATACTGTATATAGATTTTTTTTTTTTTTTTTTTTTTACTTAATACGTAATAACATGTAATTCAATTATTGAAAAGCGTTACTGAAAAGTTACTAAAAAACATAATCCCATATCCCACCATTAAACTTGAGCCTTCATACAAACAATTATCTCCAGTGAAGACAGAAGTATAAAGTGCAGATGCAATTTAATGGCCAATTGGATTTTGTTCATGTTGTGATTATCTTCAAGTGATCTAACACCATGAGGTCAATGTCACTGACTAAGACCAAACCTGATTGCTTCATTCCTCTATATTTCAGCATTGAAGAGCAACATGTGTCAGAGAAAGCATTTCATTAATCGGACTGTGACCTCTGTTCCTGTATCAAGCTCCAAGGAGATTACGAGTATCCATTGCAAATTAGATACAGCCACTGTGTAATTTCCACTCCCACAGATTGAAATTCAATAAACTTCTCATTCTGCCTGTGAGAACAGCAAGTCAAATAAAACAAATCCCTTTTTACAGGGAGCATGCTAAATCTGGTAACCACGCCTGTAAGATGACTCCTACTGAAGTCTAGGAAAGAAATATTACAAATCCCACGCTGGCAGTTTAGTGGCCCACTCTTTGAAATACAACAGGAATTTCAAAGTAAAAGAAATGACAGCCATACACTACAGTACTCCACTACAATTATAGTATTTTTTTAGAAGAAAGGGAAAAGACAACCAATAAAAGTACCAAATTAGAAATAAAGATCTCCAACATTTACCCTTGTATTGTTTTAAATGGGTGTGTTATTTAGAATTGTAATTGCTTTTTTTTGCCTAATGTGCTAATAGAGTGAATTCTTATAATACATTTATAACAGCTATAGGATATGGGGAGCAGAAGGGAAAAGAAATAAACATCGTTCATACTGTTTGTAATGCAAACACACAATCATTGCACATTTTCACCTTGTACTTTTATTTGACTTTGCTTTACCATGATCTATGACTCAATTAAAGTACATTTATCATTGATATCATTGATTACAGATTAGCATGAGTTGATTGATGTGGCTCTTTTGTTTAGTATGGCTGAAACATGTTTTTGAATGGATAAAATCACTTACAAATGAAATATGTGTACATCAATAGTTGTGGTATGAGACAGTAAATATTTAGGGGAATGTCAGGCAGTTTACAAGAACATAAACTGTCATTAAAAAGAGGAAAATATCACAGTTAATAAAACAGTCTTAAAAGATGCACAATACCAAACTATGTAATAAAAAAAAAAAAAAAATGTATTGATGTGTATAGTGTATAGTGTCAAGCATTCTTATTAAAAAATGTGAATTCAATTAGCCCCTTACCCTAAGATTGGGTGGTCCCTATTTATTATTGTAAAAGTACATTTTATAAAACCAGCATGGGGAAGCTGAAATATGTGGCTATCTGTGTACACAGGGAAGCACTATTTGAGAATAAATGACCCTGATTCAGAAATGTCCCAGCCTGGATGTTTTCTATTATACCTAAGCTAAAAACAATTTCCACTGTATCCAAATAGATTTGGAAGCCAACTCAGATGATTCTCACATGCAGTGGAGGGAACACTAGAGCCAAGACGTGTACAGCCTTTTTGATTCAAAAGTTTCTAAAAAATAAACCAAGCAGATATTTGAAAATACGTTGCAATCTGCCAGCCTCATTGCATGCAAAACAAAAGTTTTATGTTTTGTAAGCTGGTTTGCCAGAAATAACATGTCTTTTTTTTTTTTTTAAATGCTTATCTCTTTCTAAAATAATGCAGTACTATACTCTTCTTCTTCTTCTTCTTCTTCTTCTTCTTCTTCTTCTTCTTCTTCTTCTTCTTCTTCTTCTTCTTCAGTACTCGATTTGTTTTACCCTGGAACTGACTCCATGAAACCTTCCCCTCACAATCCTGTGAGAACACTCCTTTATAATGATCTGCAATGCTCCCTGGGGGCTGAATTGAAACACCAAATTTGTTTCTTTGACTTGAGTTGGATTTGACTTCAAAGCATGAATGATGGCTCACTATAACTACCCATTTTATTTACTATGCCACCAGTATAATATATTTCCCTTTTACTCTAAAGGACGGTATGAATTAGTTGAGTTTTTACATAGACTGTGCCGCATTTATAAATCATAGTGTGCCCTTCCCTGAATTATGAGTGTAACTGTTAGTTACATTAATATTTACCTGGAGTGTGATAGCAAACTCACTTTTCTTATCTCATATCTAGGTGTGACTGTTATAATTGCCAGGTGGTCAGAGGTTACATACTGTAGTGCAAAAATGATAAGATTGTGCTTTGAATTGTTCAGGCAGCATACCGACCCCGTTCAAATTAATAAGGCTAGTTTTGAGGAGTTACTCACCTCATAAGTAGTGAGATCTAAAAGCAATCAATAAATTCAACATACTTCCACAAAATTATTTTGTACACATATTTAAAAATAGCCTTTATAAAGGCCTCATGGAGAAAATAAAAACATGATTAGCTCAAAACAAAAAAGTCATGAACTGACATGAGCCATTGCTTAAGTAAACCCTTTAACATACTGGGTACAAGTGCATAACTACCATAACAAAAACTTTTTTCATATAAATATACTGGTCGCTGTTGTCATTTGACTTTGAACAAAGTGCAATTATAACAAAGCCTCCTTCCCAACTGCAAAGGTTGCTTGTTGGATCTTATAATAGATTTTAGATTATATTTTTTTCAGATTTTTTTAAAATTAAAAAATCATTTTAGACACATGTTTAGAATAGATGAACCCAATTGATTTGCTCAAAATCTTTTTACTTTCAAGCTGAGGACCAGCTGGATATAAATATGCTATTAGATTATATACAATAATTACAATATGTACAATGGTCTTAAATGGGACAACACTGTTTGAATTCGCATTTCCTTTAAGCACCGAGACATTGCGTCATATTAACGTTTTAAAGGTATCCAAACACATTTTTATATCTTTGGGTTAATTATACTGATAGTTTTCTTTACAGAGTTAATACAGACACAGACTTCAACTACAGTGCACATATTAATTGCTAATTGTAGGGTTATAGCCTGATCTGCTGTAAAAATAGGAAGAAGGTGTTTCCCTAAAACATACTTTTGAAATGCAGGAATATCAGCTGCTAGTAAATATCATAATCAGAGTAAATAAAAAAAAAAAAAAAAAAAAAAACATGATAACAAAAATAGATCTACACACAGGTCAAAAACACTAAACCACATTCCTGCCACAATGAAACATTTCTACTGTAGTGGTTTAGTGGCTTATAGGTTTACTGCAGTGTTTAAGCAGTTTGCAGGGGCATAACAAATTGAAATTACAGAATGGGTAACAGCACTGAAGTAAAAATGTCTGCTGTCCCAGTGTGAGATAACTTCCTGTGTTGCAGCTAGTTTCACTGCAGGAACCAACCTGCAATCTGGCCAAGAAGTGATTAGATACTGTTCCAGAAAGAAACTTGTTTTTACTATGGCTTTGCACTTGCATATCCTGAAGTATAAAAAATAATTTAAAAAAACAGAAAGATTGTCAGCACAAGAAAAAGAGGAAGGGGGCAGTGTCAATGCTGATAACTTTAATACAGGAAGATTTTAAAAATCAGGTTAGCCCTCCTTTAGAGATCAGTGAATCAGGCTGGATGTAACATTATGTATCATTTCTGTTTGTTGTAGCCTGGTTTATAAAAAGCATCAATTCACAATTTACACAGTTTTGATCAATGTAAAAAAAAAGATTTTCCCAAATGGATTTCCCTCCCTATGACTTCAGCTAAGCATCTGTATTGCTGTCATTAGCTTCTGTACTGACACAATGTAACTAGCTGTTTTTTAGGGTTTCACTTCTTCAATTCTTACATTCACAGATGGATCTGCTATAAGACACATAGTGGTATGATATCAGCAAAACAGATGGTGGAACATGTGCAAAAAAGGCCAGTATTCTGCAAGTTTTCTCTCCTGTGTGAGAAGAATGATTAGGTCCTGTATGAGTCAAGAAGGAGAGCAAAGCATTGTTTATTTTCAGTGTACACTGTCTGCTGATCACATATTTTTGTAATGATACAGATACTCCCAAGCACAGATGTTTTTAATTGTGTTCCTCAAGACATTCTAGTTACTAAAACACACTCGATTCACAAAACATTTTGGCATGGGGAGTGTGTATTCATTCAAATTCAATAAAATATATTTTTGATATTCAAATATATTTCTGTACAGATTACTTGTGCCTGTAAAAAATCAAAGACCACAAAATATAGCCTAACACAACACAAGTCATTTATTTTACCAAAACTAAAAACAAACAACAATGTGGTGAAGATGCTTTCTTACTTGTTGCAGCCTCAAGCCAAAATAAAATAGCTCTGCCTATTAGACTTTGAATAAGAAGACTGCGCTTTTTAAAACAGAAATGACATTAAAAGCTACTTAAAAGCTTGGAATGCTGTCGTAATACTATATATATTTTTTTGTTAATTCCACTACTCTTTTGTTACTATGTTGTTTATTTTATCCTGCTGGTCTCGGTTCATTCTACAGTGCATGCTTTTACTACATTGGTGCTGTCACTGATGAAATACTGTACGGATATTCTTTTTCTTTTTAACTTCTGTGGGGATTTGTGTGAGCTTCCTAAACAGAAAATAAATGCACAGAGCATCATAGTGGCTAATAGTTTCCTTAAGAAGCGTTGCTCGGCAGGGGCACTCAATACAACACAAGCAAAATCCCAGCACGGGGTTAGAGGGCCTGGTGAACTTCTAGTAGCAGGTCAAACATGTGGTCTGGTTTAGTTCTCTCTGCTCTGAGTAATTTAATTAGAAAAAAATAGCTTAACTTCCTGACAACCCAACATATGGGGACAGTGCATACGTAGAATATGATACATGAAGAAGATAAAATTGCCCAACACGATCAGTCTTTAACTGTCCATCATATTAAACAATAATGTTACAGTTTAAAGTCTGGCATTTCTATATAATTTAGCACAGTAACTCACACAGAACATGTCAATTGCCATTGCACTTTTCCTAACAGTAACTATTTGAAAACAAGTAATATAAATCAAGTTGTAAAAACTGTAAATTCCATTGACTAAAAAATGCAGTTCCTCACATTTAAACTGCTTTGTGTTATGTGTCCAAATACTGTACTTGTGTTCCCTAATAAAGCCTTCTGTGCACGATGCAGCATTATAAGAAACAGACCTTTATTTGCATGCACTAAATGGTTTTAGAGTCAGTATAAGGAGGACAGAGTTTGCCCTTTCCACTCCCTGGGCTTTATTCCAAACACCTAACTTATTTACTGTAATTAACCAATTAAATCTCACCCAATACTGTAGCTTTACAAAGAATATGATGCATTGATATATCACGCCATATAGATCATTTAAGTATCACCCAATGCTGTAACTATACAAAGAATGGATTGATATATCACACCATGTAGATCATTCAAATATCACCCAATACTGTGACTATACAAAGAATGCATTGATATATCACACCAGTAGCAGTATATCATAGAGTTATAGAAAGAACTGGGCACTCATACCTCATATATTCAGCCCATTGACTGCTACTTGTGCCGATATTCCAGCGTACTGTACACAGACATTCGCTGTCCAAAAACCCTGAAGTATTATTCAATCACAATACTCTTTTTTGTTTGAATTTGGATCTCTAAAACATCAGAACATGTGTTCATTCAAAACTCTGAAATACACAGGACTTGAGAGCACATGGAACTGATGATTCAGAAAGGAGACCACCACCAATGGAATGATTTATTGACTTGACAGATAAACATGTCTGTAAATTATGTTATTTGAATTTGGCCCATGGCTTTTGCCATGGTTTGAAGATTGTGTATTTGATTAAGGGTGGATTCTCCTTTCAGAAATACAACCACATTTCCAAGGGTTAAGAACAGTAAGAAACAAGTGCCTTATTGTGGCATAAAACGACTAAGATTTTTAAGAGCTTAGGACCGTATTTGTATAATTGTGTTTAAAAATTTGAGAAGGATTAGGTCGTTATGTTTCAAAAGCAATGATATTTTGGGGGGAAAGCAAATGTACTTGCTGAATGTGCTTCTCCTGATGTTCTATCCTTCTATAGGCACAACACAGAGTACCCAGTTCACCTCATTGTGACTGTCACCATTGTACACAGTCCTGTAATGGCTCAGGCTTGCAGATAGCAGTCTAACAGTGAGCCTGAAGCCTGAAGGCTGGGACAATGGCCATAAACAAAAACTTATAGTGCTGCCTGATGTGATATATCAATACATTCTCAGTATAGCCATAACATTGTAAAAACATTATGGTCAGTGGGTATGTGAACCACAAGCCTAAGTGGCTTCAATAAGATAGATAGCCCAGAGGCTGGTTGTAAAGCACTGCCACTAAGCTAATGATGATGTGAAATTTGGATTGTAGATGTTATCTGCTTCCACAGGTCTACAGAGCTGTTCGAGTCAATACTGCTGTGTCCATTAAATGTAAAAGTGGATACCATATCCTGCATCTCTGAAGTCAGAAGGAGCACAGATCAAACCTAATGACCTGACTTGCCAAGCTGCAAATGATAGTGTTTAACATGAGCAGCGTTAATGTGATTAAAAAAGGAAACAGTTAGATTCGATTCTGCTGAGGGTGATCTTCACAATCAGTTTCTGCCAAACCAAACTGCCCTAGTGAAGAGAAAAAAAAGCAGCATAACCAAAAACAGTCAAAGCCTTTGGAAGACAAAAAGTGGGTCTATAATTGGCTTCTCTGTAAATGATCTGAAAGGGAACTAGATTTCCCCGAATGTGCAAAACATCCTCGAACAAATCTATACTAATGGTCAGATTCTGATCAAAATGAGGTATGCAAACAGTGGTATTTCCTTGGTAGAGACTAGTATCACTCGAAGTCTCTCTTCAGAGGTGTATATGTTTCACATAAGGACCTCAAATAACATTTAAGAAGCAATCTTGGGAATATTTATAGGACTAATATATTCCTTATTCCTTATCCTTATCCCATGATTAATTTATGTGTGGATATACTGATGAGCTGCAGAAATCCCTCCAATCAATACTTTTAAATTGGTACATTAATCGAAGCATGGCGATGCATATATAGTAGCAACCTGCTAGTTATATATATATATATAATAAATATTGCATTTTATTGCATCCTAAGAAACAGGTTGTGTCCATTGGCAAGCATCCATAAATATATTGACCATGAGATATCTTACTTTCACATTCATTCTTTCACAAATATACTATAGATAATTATTTCATGAGCTACTAGGCAGGTTGCCTGGACCCTAATAACAGTGTCTAGTTCTCATGACTCCATTTGACCTCTATAATGTGCTTATTACTAAAACATAACATGGCTCCCCATCGCATAGGAGCATTTCATTGTCCTACTGACACTAAAGATTAAAAGGTGATCTGGTTGATTGCACAAATGTCTGCAAACACCACAGAACTATTCGTCAATTTAAGTGGCATTTTCCCTTTAAACCCACACATATCACCCGTCACCTGTTACTTATTTGAAGATAAAGCTCTACATGCATCAGAATCAATATAAAGAGGGGGGAGCTACATAATTACATTATTTTTTGTTTATGTCAACTTAACCTATTAAAGAACAAAACGTGGGCTGGATATATCACATGGGGCAGGGATTAAAACAAGCACATTTGGTGTATATTATTTACAGTATCTTTCTGTTGAGATATATCTTATCTTAATACATGCGAGATGTGGTGCTACTCACGTGGGACACATTAACAGGTCAAGGGCTCTACAGTAACTGCAGTATATGAACAATAACTGAGCTATGGCTTTCCCAGTTGCTACGTGTTGAGGGTTGTTTTGTGTAAGCAAAATAATCCAAATGATTAAGAATGTATGGAAATAGTAAATTAATTTAGTGCTAGCTGAGGTTTTAAAATCTGTTAACATTAAGGGCAGTATCACAAGCTCACTGTTTTCTTGTGTTAATGAAGATATTGTGGTTCTTATTTAGTTGTGTACACTTTACTAACAAGGAATATAGTAGAGAATAACTGGTATCACTTTACATTGAGTGTCTATAATTTACATAGTAGTTATTTAGTACATACATATAATTACAATGTTCTTATGCACAGTTACAATGTACTTAATGTGTAAATATTTTTGCGTGAACTAACATTAACTCTGACAGCCTGACTGTGCACCATTGGATTGAAACTGAGAGCCAGTGAAATGGTACCAGGAAGCAGCAGCAGCAACTTTTACAACTACAGGGTTGTTTTTGAAATATCTGCATATTCCAAATTGGAGTCAAATCAAAGAACCAAAGATCTTTTACAGACATACTGTTGAAATACTATGTTTGAACTTCAGTCTTAATGGCATGTGTTATCAATGGTTTATATCTCCTTTTCTATCTCTACTTTGTTATTGTATTCACTTCTCTGAACAAAATAGCACTTGTTAAGACAATTCCATTGTGCCACATGTGCGCTCCTTGTTCAGGAAATGAACTTAGGATATGTCAGGAGTCCTATAGAATTCATTCATATTACATTGATTATGTAAGGCTCCCTTGTGAAAAATACCCACTTGACATTACAATGGAGTTACATGTAAAACTAAATTATACATAAAATGTATACACAGATATATACAATTATACGGTGTTATAAGGAAAGTCCCAGAATATTCTTGTTCTAAGAGTGATCAGATTATATTGTTTGAGCTGCATTGTTTCCTGTAAGTTGAAATGCCCTGATTTTTGGTTTGCATAGTTCACAATTCCACTTAGCATGCTAACCTTTAGGAGACCAGTGCCAAGGTTTTGAAAGGAGTCATCCAGAAATTATTCTAACCACTGTAATTGTAGTTTATTATCTAGATATGTAGCCTGAGTCATGCAGTTCACATTTCTATAACAGAGAGCATTCTGGGGCATGAAAAGCATTGCCAGTAACTGTTGCATTTTCAGTAGCTATGCTTTCCCAGCAGTGGGGCTGAGTGAAACAATAGATTAATGTTTTTATTTTTATTTTTAATTTTGTATCTATCTTTTGTATATGCTCTGACTCAGTAAAGACATCATGCTATCTGATTTTTTTTTTTCACTATGGGCTTTTTACTGTCCCATGGATATAGTTATTTACCTCAAACCTGCCTCAACAAAAATATATATATATATATATATATATATATATATATATATATATATATATATATATATTAGAAAGCGTCTTGCTTTTAGTGTACTAATTTGTAAGCACTCTTATGTACGCACTGTTTACCTTCACTATGGATACGTTGTAGTTGGTTTTCATATGAGTTTAGTATCAAAATTATCTAACAGTGCCATCACATTCATTTTTTCATGTCATGCGAGTTGCTAAATTGTATAATTACTGGTTGATTGTAAGTTATCACAGTACTATTGGTATTACCTCCTCACAATAAAAGTATTCAAGACTCGATTGCAACTTATAAGTATTACAAAGACATATATTTACCACTTGCAGAATTAATTTATGAAAATATCATCAGGTATCAGGGTTTGACAAAATAAAGGGGAACTACAATGGCAATATCTTACAATGCATGTCAGTAGTTGTTATTAAATATATGCTTTAGCTATTGAACTACACACACATGCTGTTAGTATGAAGACTACACACATGTTACATGTCTTCTGTATAGATTATATATATATATATATATATATATATATATATATATATATATATATATATATATATATATATATATAATAGCAATAAGGCACGAGAGGGTGTGAGATATACTCTACTATATATATGCCCCGGGTGCGTTGAGGAGGCGAAGCCTAGTGGCTTTAACTGCCTGGTGCGTGTGGATATTAGAGTATATAGCACACCCTGAAGTGCCTTATTGCACATATAAAATGGACCAACCAACATTACAAAAAACCTCCCAAAAAACGTGTTTTAATTAACAAAAAAAGTAATTTTCATTAAATATCCTTCCACCTCTGCCTGAACTTAGAAAAAATAGTCCCTTAAAACATAAAAAAATGAAACCAAAAATGCATTAATTAAAAAATAATTTTAGATGCTGAATTGAACATTGCCATTGGAAGTTCAATTTTAATTCGTTACACAGACCAAAGAACAGACAACGGGGGCAACGGCAACAAAACATCTTTTAACCCCAAAGTATCTTTTAAGAAGGACCCAAATATTTTGTGAAAAGCTGAAAGTTTAAGAGACATTTTTTTTAGCTATGTATTTTCAAAAAAGGATAGGGAAACACCGGAGTTCTGGGAGAAGGCACAGAGCGATCAGAATGGCGATTTTTAATTTATTTGAATACTTTTGTTTTTGTTTTTTTCACTACTTTAATTAATCATTGGTGTCCGATTCAGATTCATTCAATACCTCACGTACACTTCGGTTTCCCAAAAGTTCAACATTTACATAAATCTCGTCGTCGTCGGTAATGTTTATTGCTACAAATTCCAATATGTCTGCCGTTTTTGTTTTTAAATTCTAGTGTATGGATATCTGCCAGTGATTTGCCTGTCTTTGAAAAAAGTGCTGACCCATGGTGATATGCTGTAATATCAACACCCCCATGTGACCTGTTTTGACCAATCAGGACAGAGTATTTAAAATTTTATGAATATCAAATATCATGATGACGAAGGAACATTCAAAGCAAATCCAAAATAAGGTTCTTCAAAAGCACCAATCAGGGGTAGGATATAAGATTTTAGAACTCGAAGCTACTGCACTAACAAGTAACTATAATGTGATAGGTGTTACAGAAACTTGGTTGTCTGAGAGTGATGGGGATGAATATAATATTTGTGGGTATACACTGTATAGGAAAGACAGGCAGGACAGAAGAGGTGGAGGGATAGTGCTATACATAAGAAACAGTCTAGAAGCCCAGGTGTTAAACCTGGACAAAGAAAACAAAGCCGAATCAATATGGGTCAGAATAACGGACAAAAATTCAAAGGGCATAATAATAGGAGCATGCTATAGACCGCCAGATTCAGAAGGTGAGCAAAATAATCTGTTATACAATGACATTAGAAATGCGTGTAGCAAAGGAGAAGCCATACTAATGGGGGATTTCAACTTGCCCCATATAAAATGGGAAAACCCGGTGGGGAGCACGACGGATGAAATTGAAATGGTGGAAATGACAAATGATTGCTTCCTAACACAATTTGTCAAGGCACCGACTAGAGGGGAGGCATGCCTTGATTTAGTCTTTTCAAATAACGAAGACAGAATAACTAAAACATAGGTCAGAGAACCACTGGCAAACTCAGACCACAACATGGTCTCATTTGAAGTGCTTTTTAAAACTCCAAAAGTAATGACTAAAGCTAAGGTTTACAATTTTGGAAAAGCAAACTTTGAAGGTATGAAACAGAGACTAACAGAAGTAGATTGGAGTAAAATAAAGAAAACATCCACAGAAAAAGAATGGCTGTTCTTCAAAAATGTAGTACTAGGTATTGTAAAAACAATTACATCCCTAAAGTAGACAAATCTAAATGTAAAACTAAATTGCCAAAATGGTTTAATAGATCAATTAAAAAAAAAATCAGTGAAAAAAGGCACTTTACAGAGCATTAAAAAGGGACTAAAAAGAAAGTACACAGAAAGAGTACACCGAACTGCAAACGCAAGTCAAAAAGGAAGTTAGAAAGGTCAAGAGAGAAATAGAAATGAACATTGCTAAGGGGGCTAAAACCAATTCCAAAATGTTTTTCCAATATTACAACAGCAAGAGAACATTCAAAGAGGAGTTAAATGTCTAAGAGATACAAATGGCAAAATCGTAGATGAAGAAAAAAAAATAGCAAATATATTAAATGATTACTTTTCACAAGTTTTTACAAAGGAGGATACGGACAACATACCCCACTTGTTATCCAGTTCCTATCCAGTTTTAAATAACTTTAGCATAACTGAGGCAGAAGTGTTAAAGGGACTAGGAGCTCTTAAAATAAACAAATCCCCTGGGCCAGATGAGATACTCCCAATAGTACTCAAAGAAATGAAAGAAGTTATCTACAAACCGCTAGCAAAAATCATGCAGCAGTCTCTTGACACAGGGGTGGTACCGACAGACTGGAAAATTGCAAACGTAATACCGATCCATAAAAAGGGAAACAAAACTGAACCAGGTAACAACAGACCAGTAAGTCTGACTTCTATTATATGCAAACTATAATAAGATCCAAAATGGAAAATTACCTATATGGTAACAGGGTCCTGGGAGATAGTCAACATGGTTTTAGGAAAGGGAGATCGTGTCGAACTAACTTGCTTGATTTTTTTGAGGATGCAACATCAATAATGGATAATTGCAAAGCATATGTATAGTTTATTTAGATTTCCAGAAAGCTTTTGACAAAGTCCCACACAAAAGATTAATTCTCAAACTGAACGCAGTTGGGATTAAAGGAAACACATGTACATGGATTAGGGAGAGGTTAACATGTAGAAAACAGAAAGTACTGATTAGAGGAGAAACCTCCGAATGGAGTGTGGTAACCAGTGGAGTACCACAGGGATCAGTATTAGGTCCTCTGCTATTCCTAATCTACATTAATGATTTAGATTCTGGTATAAGTTTTTGTTTTTGTTGACTCAGAAATGTCTTTATTTAGACAATTTGGGGAAGCTATAAAAAAGGCTAACAAGATGCTCAGATACATTGTGAAAAGTGTTGAATTTAAATCAAGGGAAGTAATGTTAAAACTGTACAATGCATTAGTAAGACCTCATCTTGAATATTGTGTTCAGTTCTGGTCACCTCGCTATAAAAAAAGGTATTGCTGCTCTAGAAAGAGTGCAAAGAAGAGCGACCAGAATTATTCCGGGTTTAAAAGGCATGTCATATGCAAACAGGCTAAAAGAATTGAATCTGTTCAGTCTTGAACAAAGAAGACTATGCGGCAACTTATCAAGCATTCAAAATTCTAAAAGGTATTGACAATGTCGACCCAAGGGACTTTTTCGACCTGAAAAAAGAAACAAGGGCCATGGGTCACAAATGGAGATTAGACAAAGGGGCATTCAGAACAGAAAATAGGGGGCACTTTTTTACATAGAGAATCATGAGGTTCTGGAATCAACTCCCCAGTAATGCTGTTGAAGCTGACACCCTAGAATCCTTCAATAAGCTGCTTGATGAGATTCTGGGATCAGTAAGCTACTAACAACCAAACGAGCAAGATGGGCCGAATGGCCTCCTCTCGTTTGTAAACTTTCTTATGTTCTTATGTTCTTAAGAACATTTCCAAGGCATTAAATATCCCCTGGAGCACAGTAAATTCCATTATTAAGAAATGGAGAGAATATGGTACAACTGTAAATCTATCTAGAACAGACCGTCCTCAAAAACTGAGTATCCGGGCAAGAAGGGCACTAGTCAAGTAGGCCACCGAAAGACCTATGGCAACTCTAAATGACTTGCAGTCTTCCACGACTGAGCTGGGAGACACTGTCTAAATCAATTATTTTCTGTTTTGTATTTGTAATTAATTTAGAACAATTTGTAGATTTTATTTTTCACTTTGAGATTATGGACTTTTTTGTGTTGATCAGTGGCAACAACTGCTCATTAAATCCATTTTGATTCCATGTTGCAACACAATAAAATGTGGAAAAGTCCAAGGGGGGTGAATACTTTTGAGAGCCAGTGTACCAATTTTCACTGGGTTTCTTATACTATGGTTTACTGTAGGATTGGCTGCAAACATTCTTATCAGCTGCGTCTCCTGTTTACATTTACCTTCACTGGGCTACACCATTTTAAAACTATTAAGTTGAAACGTAAAACCTCTGCTAAGATAAAGCAAAGATGGAAAGAATGCGTGCTATAACTGAGTTTGAACTTATGCATTTCCGGTGTAACCAAGTCCTAGGAACTAAGCCAGTATAGGTTTACAGTTGAGTTTGGATAACTTAGAACAGACTTAAAGTCCGCTAGCCAAATAAAAATACCTAAAAAGCTGCCTTAAAAGCATGGATGGGGAATTAGTGTAGCAGTTAAATCCACTGCAATTTAATTTCCAATAGCCTGTCCTTGTAAGACACTTAGGAATAATATCAAATTGCTGGGTTTACATTTAGTCCTGATTAATTTCCACAGAGGGCCTTTGCATTTTCCCACATCCTAGAAACATTGCTTGAAGCATTGGCTTTAGTAAATTATTAAAATACAGGCTTTATTCAGCCTGTCAAATAGATGACAGACAATTAGTCGTAGTCTCATACAATCAGTGGGGAATCCAGCTACGGTTATATCCAAGACAGGACACATGTTATAAATAGTTTACAAGCTGTATGTTATATTGTGATTTCAATGTATCCCACATGAACTTTATAACAGGTAAATAAATAAATAAATAAATAAAAAAAACTAATAATGCATGTACTTGTGTTATGGAAAGTCAGTCAATTTAAAATTACGCCAAACCAAAATGATTCAACCACATTTACTGCATCAAAACATAAAAAGCTGAAGTTGATTCCTTAAAAAATTTTTTTTATTTATTTATATAAATAAATGGTTGGGTTTTTTTTTCAAAATAACTAAACGTATCATATATTCCATATTTATTGGGTTCTTATGGACTGCATCAAAGTACAAAAGGTGGGTTTGATAAAAATGAAAGGTCTTGAACTATGGGATTTTATTTTTAGTGATAGTTTAGATAAAGATGCCTATGGCTATTTGAAAGCCAGAGCAGGGGGAAAAGGTGACTGACCCTTGAGTAAAATGGAAAACAGCAGAGTGAAGCATTCTGACTCCCATCAATAATACATGTGTATACGTTGTCATTTCCATGATATGTAATAATGTCATCCCCACACTCACACTAAAGCCACATACATACATTATTAACAGGCTAAGGTGAATAAATTCCATAAATCAGGTCTCAGTGCTACAGTATGTTTATATTCAAAACCTTGGAGCTCACCTTTATTGTAAACAGTTTGTGTCGGGCAATTTGGCATGCTGTACTAAACAAAAAGTTTCAACATTTTTAAGGTTGTGACCTTGTCAGACTATATCGGTTCTGTGTGGGTTCCATGAAACATGTTAATAGTTTAACCATTTTCCCCACTTATATTGCTTCCCAAGCTGTATACATCTGAGCATGCAAGAACATTTATAACCACATACTGTGGCATACAACTGGAGCCTGCTTTCGAACACAGACTGACCAGGAGGAGGAGGAGGTAGAATACATAGAAAGATAAACTATAGGAGAATGTAGAAAACTGACACCAAGGAATCAGGCAGATTGTATAGTTACAAATAGTGCCAGGGATATTTACTAAACTGCTAGTAGGTTTCCAGTTCATCGTTTATTTTGAATCCCTCAGTATAGCGGTGCATGGAAAGTGTAGAGAGCTTCCTTCAGATGAGTAACGATCATGTTGAGACTCTTGAGAAAACATAGTGTACCAGTACTATGCAGTATTATGGTTGATGTGATATAGGGTAACCCCTTGCCATTTCTTGTCATACTGATGCATTCCAAAACCAGTGGTCCAGGACCTTCTTGTAGCCGTGAGGAAATCCTAGTACTTAATAAATCCTCCAAATTTATATCATTAAATCTTGCCATTTGCAAACCCTTAAACTCATATATAAAAACATTAATATGGTACCAACCAAAAACACAACAGTTTTAGTATGAACTTCAAATATACTACATTATTATTTTTTTATAACCGCGAATTTGTCAAAGAAACATCTGACAGGAATTAAATATCTTTATAGACAGTTTTAAACATTATGGACACTATTTTGAAGGCTCAAGCAAAGTCATTGTTTCCAACAATTGTAATTGCAGTTTCTTGCTGGTTTAGACCATTACATTGTTTTCCCTGCTCTATAAAGCTGACTTGCACTTGCATTAAAATAGATCCCTATATCAAAATAAATAATTGGCCACAAGGGTGACCCTCCATCACACTGGTGGTAGTAAAGAAATTGGAAAAACAAATTCTGGTTATTTGATCTCTCTGCTATAAATCATGTTCCTAGGCTGCAGTACACTTAAAATAACTGCTACTGTACCTATCAGGGTTGCTTTTAAAAAAAAAATACTCTACAGAACAAAATCCAAACAGCTTGTGAAATATACAGTGTTAGCTCATTATGTTTGTTTTTATTACAGACTTCTAATGAAAATAATGAGAATTTAATAATTCAGACCCTCGTTGCACTCTCTCAGATGGAATGTGTTATGATTAAAGCTCAAGTGACTTGGGGCTTCAGGAGGGTTCATTTTCACACACTGACTTGAAATTAAAAGAGACGCTGGCAGCCCTTCAGAGTAAGGAACATGCACTGCTCTAAGTACTTACAGTGCCTTAATCCTGTTAAGAGATGGGCACACACACACACACATCTTTTTTAATATTAATATTATTGTGGCAGTGTATCCTTTTATAAGCATAATATGAAGTGTAAATGTGATTAAAGGGGAGCTTGAAGCCCCATGGGACCCAGCCTTGACTACCAGTCTTTATCAATCATTTGTATGAGGTCAATTATTTTATATATATATTTATAATAATTTGTTTCTCATATTGTTATACTAATCTCAGTTTTGCGGGGGTCAGGCCAGGAAAGCATAATACAGATGCTGCTATATACAGGGCAAAGGTTTCATTAAAGATGCTTTGGGCTTTGTTTTTTTGTAAGATTTGGTCTTTCCTGTAGGTAGGCTACAGGAAAGATATACACTACAATGGTATCTTTAGCACAGCCATTGTGTATTATTTAACTGCCTGTTATAAACAGGATGTGTATATTATTATTGCTTCACTTCGGAGCTTAATCTGATTGGGATCGTCATTGTCTTTGTTACAAATAATCTAATTCTTTTTACATGTGTTTAGAGCACAGTTGCACTGATGTGAAACAAACAGGTCTTAAATTCCCAACTCCTATAAACAAGGACAAAACACCCCTGAAACAAGCTGTTGCATCTTCAATAATAACTACATACAAGCGCTTAGAACTCATGTTTCCTGATATCACGATAATATGTTGAAAATGCACCAAAGGTTATTTCAAGCAGCTTGTTTACGAGTGAAGTGTGACACATGCATTCTTAGTCACCAGTAGATTAGAATACAGTATAGCAAACTGATTAAGCTTTGTGAGGATGTGAACCTGGAGCTGTAGCAAGGCCCTACAAAGATGAATAGCCACTGTTGTAAAGAAGTATGTCAAACTCATTTAAAGTCTAAACATGTGTTGAATAATTTTACTGAAGTTTACTGAAATGCTTAATATCACTTCAAAAGGACTGGTCAGAAATGGTGACAAGAAGCAGAGTTGACATTATTAGTGCGCTAATACCCTGGCAAAAACAGTATTTCTGCCTACTAAAAAAACAACACTCAACAAAATATGCTTTATTTTTTCATGACTATAAAGTTACAGTACATAACATTACTTATTTCAATTTACTACCATCTACTTCCATACAACAAACTAAACATATAGTGTTTACATACTTACATGTAGGGTCTTTACTCTCCGGTCATTTCTCAAAGAAAAATCTAATTTGTCAGGAAGAGGGTTTTTTTTGTCTCCTTATAGAGCCTTATGATAGTACCTTTGTGGTTATGTCTAAATATTTTAATTTCTGAAAATACCTTTTCCATTTTTGATTTTGCTTACTAAACACCTTCACTTCCAATATAGTGACATTCTCAGACACTTTATAGACTTTGTTTGAACACCAATACAAGATGAACCGTCACATTCTCTTCAGCCTTGCACTCTTCTTGTAAAATTCTCCAGTACGACTGGTTACGGTTACATATGCATAGCTGTGTATTTACTGTGTGGACATTCATACCAGCCAAGTACCTGCGGCCCATTCTCTGTGGAAGACACAGCAGTAAGTGTGAGGAAAATGAACTGGAAAAAATATTTAGATTTTGTCTCCCTGCACTGGAATGAGGAACATTTGTTGTGTAAAACTCCCTTACTTGAACGTGGCTTGCCCAGGGTATAAGCACAACAGCTCATTACTCTGCAGAGAACAGAAACTTGCAGAACCTTTATGTTGGTGCCAAAATGAAGGCATGCTTCAAAACCTGGTACAGAATGTTCTTACAATTAAGAGATTCCTTCAAAGCATGGGAAACAAGCCCAGAGTCAAACTGAATATATGTGTTTATGCCCGCAGTGAAATATGAAATTAGTTTTTGCATGTTATTTTTCATTTTATGCATGTTATGTTATATATATATATATATATATATATATATATATATATATATATATATATATATATATATATATATATATTGTGAGCAGGGAGAGGGTTAATTTCCTCCCTGTTAAAAAAAAAAAAAAAGTTATTGTTAATTATCCCATGCACCTGGCTATCATTGGAAATTAGAGCCCGGTGCGGGGTATTTAAGAAAGGCAGCTAGTCTGTTCAGGGCTGCTGTGGAGAAAGAAACAGGAAGGTGTGTGCCCTGTTTCTGAACAGTCACAACGGTTAGTACTTGGTGTGTTAAATTGTGTTTTGTGTACCGGTAAACAGCTTAGCTGTCCGGTGTGTTAATTAGGGCGATCCTGACTGTTTAATTAATGCTCCGAGGGAGCTAGGTGTTTATTTTTGTTTATTTGGTTTTGTTTTGTGTGTGTTATTAAAAATAGAGCATCAGGCTGAAAAACTTCCATTCCTGGGTCCTGCTTTAAAGGGGCAACGAACGTGTGTGAGTCAGTGTGAGAGTAGCAAGCTTAGTTACTCAATATATCTATAATATATATATATATCATATATATATATATATATATATATATATATATATATATATATAATATAGTCACTAGACTACTATATTAATCAGTTTGAGGAGTAGTATTCTTGAAGTATAAATGGAGAGATTGGACATTTAATTTCAGTAGTTACGCTATGATCACCTTTACCAAAATGCAAGCTTAACATCAATACAATTATTTAACAAGTAATAAGCATGTATGCATATGAATATATTTTAATTGGGCCACAATTCCTAGCAAACAGGCTTGTGCAAAACATGATATTTCTGGCAGCAAGCTACTATAAATGGCATGACTTTCCCTAGGGTTTTGTTTACTTCTATCTGAACTAGGCATTTACATTTGTTATATGTTATATATCAATTCACAGCACAGTAAACTAAACAGATATACATTGTACATTCTATATCAAGATACCCATACTATACACTTCAGCAGAGACAATACAGTATTACAAGAGTTCTCTAAGCAAGAGATATCCGAGGGGGGGTTTTCTGTTATTTGGAAAAGGGACAAAGACATTTCCATTCTGTAAAAGCATAGTTATATGAACAGTGCATCATTTAAACTAACCACGTCTCAAAAACTGCTCACAACTTTAGTTTGCAACTAAAGTTTGTCTACTGTAAGCAGCTTTTTGTGAGGTTCCATGTTACAAGTTTCGGCTGTACAAGTCAGCTGCTGCTTTAGGAGCCACTGGAAACCTCCAAGGAGATACGGCTTGTTCCCATGCACATCTTATCCAATGAAAACAGTGGAAACTGGCACTTTCACATCAACACTTAAGAGCACATATGTAACCTCAGGAATGAAAGGGTTGATACCACAACCAGGCTGCAGCCTGAGGGTAATTGGAATTCCAATTGTCATTTTGAGCAACGACTGATCTGTTGAGCAAGATTATCTAAACTATGCAACCCACACCTGCGCCTCATTAGAACTCATTCATTGTATTCTTTTAAGACACCCCCCACCACCACCACTTTTACTTGCTTGTTTACATGGAGACATGGAGTTTCTGTTGAATAACCAGAACATGCCTGCAGGTAATGCTCTTGGCTTTAGAACAGATGTTAAACAAAAATAGCACTCTGGAATCCCTAACCACCTCTGGTAACTAAACAGCTGTGGCCAAGTCTCAACATGTTGCAAACTTTTTATTTTGTACACGCCCCCCCCCCCCCTCCCCACCAGTGCAGTTTGTTAGTTTCTCACAACAGTTTTATCTGTCACATGTCATTACTTGCCACCGAAGGAACCGTGATTATATTGTACAATAGCTAGTGTGTTTGCACCTCACAAAGTGGTTATGCTATCATGTTTACATTGCTGCTTGTTTTCATCACTTATTTGAATTGACTTTAATGGCACCACAGTGCTTTCATCAGCAATAGGGCTCTTGATGACACATCAGTTGCAAGCCCTCTAAAATCAAGCACTGACAGACAATCATTTACTGAGATATATTCAAATGCTTTCAATCAAACTTTTCAATTTGTGGAATTGTATTGGACTTTTAAAGCTTCTCGTTCACTTGGGAGTGAAATTTAGAAAGTGTGTCGTTACCCCCCCCCCCCCCCCCCAAAAAAAAAAAAAAAAAAAGCAATGTTTTGGCTGATTAGCAGCCAATGAATATGTCATTGGTGGACTGATCCAAACAAGAGTACTGGCCTACATAGCCCAGGGTTACATTGAACACATTTCCACATGTAAATACATAGTAAATCCTGCCACATGTGTACACTGGATCTCAAGTGGCATTATTCTACTCATGTTAAAATAGGAATAATGTTAACTTGTAAATGTGGTTCAGGGGGTGGACTAGGTCCGTGCGCCCTATCATCTTCCTCCAATTAAATCTATTCTATTTAAACCTCAGTCATCTCCATCTAGTTGTCTTGTGTTTTCGTTTCCTCCTCCTCCCTCCTCCTATAGAATCTCAAACCACCTTTGCATCAGTCTCCTCTGGGGGGGTTAGTGATTCCACTTCCTCCAACCCTTTGTTAAGAGTCTCTTCATTTACCTCATAGAGGAGGGTTCTCTGTGAGTCCCTCTTCTTTAGTATGCATGATCCTTTGCCTACTTCTCTTTCAGGCTCTGATGCCTCTATTCATGTGAGGGCCCTGAGCGGCAGAACCTCTCCTGTTTGTCGGGTCTCCTTAGCGATGAAACCCCCCTTCTATTATGTTGGGCTTTTGAACTTTGTTTTCTTTCCTGTTCGCGAGCCTCTTCGTATGTCGGGTAACCTCAAAGACGATGCCCTTCTTTGTATGTCTGGTTACCTCAAAGACGGTGGCCCCCCTCCTCTATGTTGGGTATCCTCAGCGACGGAACCCCCCTAATGCATATCTTGGACCACTGAAGAGTCAGAGCCACTTTATGTGTTAATATTACTAACCAATGTTTTTCTTTCTGGTTCGCAAGTCTTTGTTTGTCCGGTTATCTCAGAGACGGTGACCCCCCTCCTGTTTGTCGGGTTTCCTCAATGACAGATCCCCTCTTATATGCATAGGGCCTTTGAAGGACAGAGCCTCTTTATATGTTATTCTTTACTAACTTCATGTCCTAAAACATCTCAGCAGGTGGCCTTGTTCCACCTCGTGAAACATCATCACCTGGTCTGGTATTTAGCCTTTAGCTTGGTTTGTTTTATGAGAGCTTGCAATTTTGCAACACAAAAGTCTATCTGTGTTTATCATTGGATGTGATACACAAAGAGAGAGAAAAAAAAAAAAAAGATTAGGATCCAAGTCAGTTCTTGCAGATTAGGATTTGAATGTGTTAAATAATTTGGCAATAGCAGTCCTTGAGATACAATACCTTTTCCTTGGGAACAAGACATGCTCAGGGTTATGTTTGCATGCTTGTTTCTGCCCATACTCGCAGGCTGACATGAAGATTTGCCACTGTGGTAGGGTAGCATTGCTGTCAAGGCTGACCTATGGCAGAAATAGAAGACACAGAGGCAGAAGACTGCAGTTCAATGCTATTTGCACACTTTTATTAAAACGACAAAATAAAACAAACAAAAAAAATCAAAAACAGCACCCAAGCAATGCTACCACACCGATGAATCATCTTTTTACACAATATATGTAAGTACACAATTGTATCAGAAAATGGTTAATGTTAGGTTTAGATTTAGGGTTGGGGTTACAGTGGCTTGCGAAAGTATTGACCCCCCTTGACATTTTTCCTATTTTGTTGCCTTACAACCTGGAATTAAAATATATTTTTATTTGTATTTCATGTAATGGACATACACAAAATAGTCCAAATTGGTGAAGTGAAATGAAAAAAATTACTTGTTTCAAAAAATTCTAAAAAATAAATAACAGAAAAGTGGTGCGTGCGTATGTATTCACCCCCTTTGCTATTAAGCCTCTAAATAAGATCTGGTGCAACCAATTACCTTCAGAAGTCACATAATTAGTTAAATAAAATCCACCTGTGTGCAATCTAAGTGTCACATGATCTGTCACATGATCTCAGTATATATACACCTGTTCTGAAAGGTCCCAGAGTCTGCAACACCACTAAACAAGGGGCACCACCAAGCAAGCGGCACCATGAAGACCAAGGAGCTCTCCAAATAGGTCAGGGACAAAGTTGTGGAGAAGTACAGATCAGAGTTGGGTTATAAAAAAAAATATCCGAAACTTTGAACATCCCACGGAGCACCATTAAAGCCGTTATTAAAAAATGGAAAGAATATGGCACCACAACAAACCTGGCAAGAGAGGGCCGCCCACCAAAACTCACGGACCAGGCAAGGAGGGCATTAATCAGAGAGGCAACAAAGAGACCAAAGATAACCCTGAAGGAGCTTCAAAGCTCCACAGCGGAGATTGGAATATCTGTCCATAGGACCACTTTAAGCCGTACACTCCACAGAGCTGGGCTTTATGGAAGAGTGGATAGAAAAAAGCCATTGCTTAAAGAAAAAAATAAGCAACCACATTTGGTGTTCACCAAAAGGCATGTGGGAGACTCCCCAAACATATGGAAGAAGGTACTCTGGTCAGATGAGACTAAAATTGAGCTTTTTGGCCATCAAGGAAAACGCTATGTCTGGCGCAAACCCAGCACCTCTCATCACCCCGAGAACACCATCCCCACAGTGAAGCATGGTGGTGGCAGCATCATGCTGTGGGGATGTTTTTCATCGGCAGGGACTGGGAAACTGGTCAGAATTGAAGGAATGATGGATGGCACTAAATACAGGGAAATTCTTGAGGGAAACCTGTTTCAGTCTTCCAGAGATTTGACACTGGGACAGAGGTTCACCTTCCAGCAGGACAATGACCCTAAGCATACTGCTAAAGCAACACTCGAGTGGTTTAAGGGGAAACATTTAATTGTCTTGGAATGGCCTAGTCAAAGCCCAGACCTCAATCCAATTGAGAATCTGTGGTATGACTTAAAGATTGCTGTACACCAGCGGAACCCATCCAACTTGAAGGAGCTGGAGCAGTTTTGTTTTGAAGAATAGGCAAAAATCCCAGTGGCTAGATGTGCCAAGCTTATAGATACATACCCCAAGAGACTTGCAGCTGTAATTGCTGCAAAAGGTGGCTCTACAAAGTATTGACTTTGGGGGGGGTGAATACTTATGCACGCTCAAGTTTTCTGTTTTTTTGTCTTATTTCTTGTTTGTTTCACAATAAAAAATATTTTGCATCTTCAAAGTGGTAGGCATGTTATGTAAATCAAATGATACAAACCTCCAAAAAATCCATTTTAATTCCAGGTTGTAAGGCAACAAAATAGGAAAAATACCAAGGGGGGTCAATACTTTTACAAGCCATTGTATATCATGCAAAAAAATGTACACATTAAGTACATTGTAACAGTGTAACTGCAATGCTCTGTGTGACAGCAGACTGGAAATGAGAAGCAGCACATAACTGTAATGCTGTGTCTGACAGCAGACGTCCACAAACTGTCTCCATGTGTAATTGAGGTTGTATTGTTGTAAATGCAGATTTATTTGATGTTTTAGTTTTTCCTCAAGTTGAGGGTGGGAAAGCTGTGATGTGTCTTAAATTTGAGGGCATCTTAAATTCGCAGGAATACAGTAATGCAATGTATGTTTAATCTTGAAAGACAAGAAGCTGGAAAAGGTTGGCCCCTTTTCATTCCTCTTTCTCTCTCTTTTTTAATTCTTATTCTTAGTTTCCTGCTAACACACATAGAAGTGTTGAATTTGGAAAGGCTGACTAATGGACCACACATTCCCTTAGAGTTACATCACAATAGGAATCCAATCAAAATTAATGTGACTATTCAGAGTAAAAGGAGGACGGAAACAGATAACTCCAGTGTTTCCTTGCAAATGTCTTCTCACTGGTCTGTGATGATCCAAAGTCAAGGGCAGGAGAGCTTTAGGGGGTGCAGTTAGTCACTTACACAGGAAACGCTTCATTGTTCATTCAGGATAGTTACAAGAATATCCCTTCAGAAAAGAGAGAAACAGGCTGAGCAGTCCTTTTCTGGCATCCATTTTAAAAACAGAACAAACTTTGGTATAATTATGTGCTGTAAAACTATATATGGAATATCCTTAAAGTAATCTTCATATTCTACTTTTGTTATATACAGTATATAAAAAAATGGGTGGATGCCTTTTACAAACAATACAATTCATGTCATTTTTTTTTTCAGGTTAGCCTTCATTCAAAGTAGGATTTAGGGTTATTTAAACCCTCCAGTAATTAGAGGATTTCTTGATAGTGATTTTGTATCTGAATACTGGTCTGCTCACATGCTGTTGGGGTTAATGATAAGTACAAGGTTAAAGTTAGTGTAAAGCAGGTTATACAGTGAATTGATTATATTTAATGTAACTAATGGGTAGTTCAATTATGGTTTTAACAAGGATTTTCTTCCTTCCTTTTGCAATAACACTCCTTACTGCTAGAACTGCTAAATTAAAAAAATATGAACACAATTAACCTTAATGGTGCTAAAAAACTAAATCTAAACCTTAGTGTTATCAATAGTTTATAGAGATTATTGATGAAAGCATCTTATAAAATCTTCACTCTATTTAATCCCATGCCTCCAAGCTCCGCTAGTTACAGATTAGTTGCCAAACTGGCAGTGAAAAATCTTTTTTTTTAATTTTTTGTATAGTGTTAAACCTCATTCCTTGTTAAAATCTATTTGTGAACTGGCCATAACCTTTAGTAAATTTGCAGTATCTTCTAATAGAAGAAATTCAATCTCATGATGTGTGGAAGCTTCTGAAACGTTTGCCTCAAAGTCAGATGTTCTGACACTGTATTTATGGGCTTTGGGATTGTAATCTCATGTCTGCCATATGGATGTCATTTAAGTATTTATTTATATAGTCTACAAAATGTTTTTCCTGCTGTCTGACTATGACAGATCGCTTACTGCCACACATTTGTCTAACACATTTATCTTATGAAAAAAAACACACAAAAAAACTATTATTTACAGTATATTGAATGTCAGGCAATCTTGCAACAGGTAATATTTCAATTGAGAAACAAGGCGAGATGATTCTTTTTGCTGAGCCTACAACTTCAGATACTGAAACATGTCAGTAAAATCTTTTGACTCGTGTGAATGTATTTTAACAGCAAATTACACGCTACACCCCCTGGGACTTGTGGAATACACCTAGATGTGGCTGTCCTGGAGTGGCAAATAGAATTTAGAAGTAAAGTAAGTAGTGCTGGGAGGAACATGGAATTTCCATGTTCAGATATTCATTCAAGATTAACATATTTGTTTGGATGTTCGTTCATTTTCAAAACTTTATCAAAGCCATTATATGTAATACTATATTAAAGTTGAAAAATATCCCAGAAGAAACAAAGGTCTTACTTTACCCACGTTAATTAACTACAAAACAAAGAAAGCAATACAGTAGTTAAATCTTGTGTGTATTTCAAGTAAAAACAAAGAAGAAAATGCTTTTTTTTTTTTTTTAATAATCCCTGCCATTGTTATATCTTCGCAATAAACAAAATGGCCTGTGGAAGGCCCTTTAAATGACACATGGAGAAAGATGGGGTGCAGAGGAAAAAGGTTTTATTATTTACAAGCCACAAAAGTGCAATGAAAAGTTCTTAAATAAACAAAAAAATAATGGTGCATTGTGAGTTTAAATGCAGTGAAATATTTACAACGTGCAGTTTTGATAAATAGGGATTCCAGGGTGGAGGAGCTTCAGGCCGCCCAGAGAACAGCAGAGCTGTAGTTGAGAGAATCAGGTACTGCAGACAGGTAACGCTCTTCAATGGTCTGGAGCGTGGGTATACTCTTCAGTGCACTGGAGAACAGCGTACCTCGTCAGTCTGCAAAAGGCAAAGCTTTAAGCTTTTTAAAAGAGTTTAGCAGGTTTTCTTCGGGCGCACAGCCTGCTCTCCCCTGGTCCCAGGAACACTGCCCTGACTAGTGGCGAGAATGCCCCTTTTGTACACCTTAGCTTTGCCCCTACCTGTTTACCATGGATTGGATCGAGGTATACATTGTTCCCTTCCACTAGCCTCCAAGCCAGCCGGCTCCTACGGAAAGTTAATCCCGTATTTGCCAAAGCCTGCTGGGTGGACAGGTTCCCCCTGTCCCCACTGCTGGATGGACAGGTTCCCCCAGTCCCCTCTGCTGGATGGACAGGTTCCCCCTGTCCCCACTGCTGGATGGACGGGTTCCCCCAGTTCCCTCTGCTGGATGGACAGGTTCCTCCTGTCCCCTCTGCTGGATGGACAGGTTCCCCCTGTCCCCACTGCTGGATGGACGGGTTCCCCCAGTCCCCTCTGCTGGATGGACAAGTTCCCCCTGTTCCCTCTGCTGGATAGACAGGTTCCTCCTGTCCCTTCTGCTGGATAGACAGGTTCCTCCTGTCCCCTCTGCTGGATGGACAGGTTCCTCCTGTTCCCTCTGCTGGATGGACAGGTTCTTCCTGTCCCCTCTGCTGGGTGGACAGGTTCCTCCTGTCCCCTCTGCTGGATGGACAGGTTCCTCCTGTCCCCTCTGCTGGATGGACAGGTTCCTCCTGTCCCCTCTGCTGGATGGACAGGTTCCTTGTGTTCCTTCTTCTGGATGGACAGGTTCAATTTCAGTTAATTCTTGAAACATTGTTACTTTCAGTCCAGCAACATGTTTTATAACCAGTATGCTCAGCAAGGTTGGTTATTCTCTAGTTTACTGGCTAGTCTGAAACTTTTTTTTTTTTTGCTTGGATCAAGCATGTGACATCATCATGTACAGCTGTTTGTTTGCTAAAATCCAGTTTAATGGAAACCTGTTTTTTTATACTAAGATTTGCATCTATTTGGTGCGAAATTATGCAAGTTTGCTAGAAATTTGTTCATCTTGTTGATGGAAACATAGCTATAGATAGTTTTTTTGCCAATGGGGCGTCGGTAGGATACACCACCACATGCAGCAGCAACAGTGAATTTGGCAAGCAGATGAAAAGCAAGGGAAAGCGAGCAGCGGCTCCAGCAGAGTTATTCCCGCTAACGGCATCGACTACAATATATATACAATTTCACACATATAAAATAATTTCTGATGCACTGTGGCAAAGTGGTTGGTAAGGGGAACAGATGTCGCGGTGATGCGGTGCAGGAGTGATGAACAGACAACAGTGATTCAGTGAATAAGTGCTTTATTGCTCTTTTCCAGGTCTGGCGACCATCAAAAATAATAAATCCCCGGCAATACACAACAATGTGTAAAGCACGGGGATAATGAAACCAAGGGCACAGTCCTGAACAAAAACAGCGGTACGGTCACCAGTCCTAGGTGATCGAAAACGTGCAGGTGCTCAGTGCAGTGGTGCTCCGGATAGTGCTCTCCTTTCGACAGCTCCGGAGACGTGCGTTAACTGTCTAGTGCTGAATACAAAAACAGACAGTTACACGGACAGACACAACAATACAAAACACTAACACAATCCACTCTGAGAGCTCCTCTCTCAGTCCTTCTCTCTCTCCACTCGTTTAACCCAAACGAAGGAGAAGATCAGCGTTACCCTGGCCCCTATATGTAATCCCGCATGATATCGAGATAAATGGTTGCAGCTGCCTTATTACTTGCAGCTGCCTCTCGTTTACCTTTCAAATCAATACGGTCTTACAACAGAGTCGCGCTTCCCTCCAGGCTGACCCACTTCCCTGACCCGGAAACGAACTGTCAGGCCAGCCCTTCCAGATACTTCTCCTCCCGTTCTTTAGCGCCCTCACAGGTTGGGAGGAAGATTCATCACCAGAACTCATCTTTCCGTCACATATCCCACCGCTCAGAGTGGAGCCGAAGGAACACTCGGCTAAATCTACCTTCCCCATTACTCCCCCCTCCCGGGAAAAATAATCCGCATTTTGGTGGTCTTTCCCCGCACGGTGTACCATGTGGTACATGAAGGGCTGCAATGCCAGATACCACCGAGTTATCCGGGCATTGCTGTCCTTCATTGTGCTTAACCACTTGAGTGGGGCGTGGTCTGTGACCAGATCGAATGAGTGTCCCAGCAGGTAGTATCGTAAAGAGTGAGTAGCCCATTTAATGGCCAAACACTCTTTTTCGACTACGGAGTAGTTGCGTTCCCGAGGTAACATTTTTTTACTGAGGTATAATATCGGGTGTTCTACTCCAGCTACTTTTTGGGACAAGACTGCACCCAAACCTACATCCGATGCGTCGGTGTGGAGGATGAATCTCTTGGTGAAATCCGGTGTGATAAGAGTGGGGGCCTGGCAAAGTGTACGCTTAATAGTATCAAACGCTCCCTGACACTCAGCTGACCATTTAATTAAATTTGGAGCACTCTTTTTGGTGAGGTCGACTAACGGGTTAACCACTGTGGCGTACTCGGGGATGAAGCGGCGGTAATAACCGGCTAAGCCCAGTAGTGACCTCACCTGAGTCTTGGTTTTGGGGATCGCTGCATCAACCAAAGCCTGGATTTTGGTGACTACAGGTCTCACCCTTCCATTCCCCATTAAAAATCCCAAATATTGAGTCTCTGTTTTGGCAAACGCACATTTCCTCAAGTTAGCTGTCAGCCGGGCTGCCCTTAGAGACTGAAGAACGGCTGCAACCCTAGCCAAATGCTCTCGCCAGGTGGAGCTGTATATCACCACGTCATCAATATACGCTGCTGCATATTCATGATGTGGGCGTAAAACCTGGTCCATCAGTCTCTGAAAGGCAGCGGGCGCACCATGTAGCCCAAACGGCATGGTTTTAAAGTGGAACAGCCCTTCTGGTGTTGAAAATGCGGTTTTCTCTCTGGAGCTGCGGGTTAAAGGGATTTGCCAGTATCCCTTCGTCAGGTCCAGAGTGGAAATAAACCTCGCTTTTCCCAGTCTGTCTAAAAGTTCGTCGACCCGAGGCATGGGATATGCATCGAACTTAGCAATAGCGTTCACCTTTCTGAAATCCACACAGAAGCGGTTGGTGCCGTCTTTCTTAGCCACTATGACGATCGGACTGCACCACTCGCTCCTGGAAGGCTCAATCACCCCAAGCTCGAGCATATCCCATACCTCTTTGCGAACGCCACTTCGTCGACTTTCCGGGATCCGGTACGGTCTCTCTCGCACTGTGACACCTGGTGGAGAGATAATGTCATATTCAACTAAGTTTGTCCTGCCGGGCACGTCAGAAAAAACATCGCTGAACTCCTCAATAAGCTTACGCAGCTCTCTTTGCTGATCCGGAACCAATTGTTCCCCCATAGAAATCGCTCTTGTGCTCGGGGTCTCTGGACAGGGACCTAAATCATCCTCCATATTGCCTGGGGCTATAAATAAGACCTCCCTTGCCTGCCAGGGCTTTAACAAATTGACATGATAAATTTCACGTTCATTTCGGCGATCGGGCTGTCTAATTTCATAATTTACTTTCCCTATAGCCCGAATCACCTCATACGGCCCCTGCCATTTAGCACACAGTTTCGATTCAGATGAGGGAAGTAGCAGCATTACCTTGTCCCCTGGTCGAAAGGTTCGAATCCGTGCATTTTTGTTGTAATGCTGCTGTTGTCGGTGCTGAGCCGATCTGAGGTTGTCTTGGGCCAAACGACCGACCAAATCCAGCCGATCTCGTAGTAGGAGCACATACTTCACTACATTTTTAGACGAGCCTTTGTGCTCCTCCCACCCCTCCCTCAGCAGGTCGAGAATGCCGCGAGGCTGCCGGCCGTACAGGAGCTCAAAGGGGGAGAACCCCGTTGAACTCTGCGGCACTTCTCTCACCGCAAAAAGGAGGTAGGGAAGAAGCGATGCCCAATGTTTCTGCTCCTGTGTTACAAATCGCCTCAGCATCGACTTTAAGGTCTGATTAAAACGTTCAACCAAACCGTCCGATTGTGGATGATAAACGGACGTCCTGATGGGACGTATTTTTAATATTTTGTACACCTGCTGTAACGTATTGGACAAAAAATTGGTTCCGTGATCCGTCAAAATCTCCTTGGGGATCCCTACTCTAGCCATAATCTGCGCTAACTCGGTGGCTATTGCAGCTGCACTAGTGGACCTCAATGGAACTGCCTCTGGGTATCGCGTTGCATAATCCACCACTACTAATATATGCGTATACCCAGAGTCAGAAGGTAGCAAAGGGCCCATTATGTCCATTGCAATGCGCTCGAACGGAGTGGAAATAATCGGCAGTGGGACCAAAGGAGCGGGGCGCACTCGACCTGGCGCTACTCGCTGGCAGTCTGGGCATGTGGCTACATATTTCGACACATCAGTATGAAGACCTAGCCAATAGAATCGAGCCAATATTCGCTCCCTCGTCTTCTCGGCTCCGAGGTGCCCCGCAAAAGGGATATCATGCGCCAGCCTCATGACCTCGGTCCGACAAGACGGGGGAACCAATAATTGTGTTACAGGCTGTCCTGTGCCCGCGGCTAGGTTTACCCTATATAGTAATTGCCCCTTTATACTGAAATGTGGATATACTAGCGGCCCAGCGCCATCAACATCCTTACCTTCAATGGACCGGACCTGCCCCCAAGCGTGCACCAGTGACGGGTCGTTCTTTTGGCCCCACACTAGGTCCGCGCTTGAGTACCACGGGTCCGGTATATTGAGAGGGGCTGGAATAACCTCTGCCCTAGTCGGCCCAGTAACCTCGCTCTCTCGGTCGCACTGCGTTCCCACTCCCTTCGACTGGCGTTTGTTACCATTACAGCACTCTCCCACCAGACCCCAGCCTTGTCTCAAAGACGCTCCCTCCCATTTCGCGGTCCGTCTCTCCTTATTTGTTTTTCTAGGACGGAACAGAGGGGAAAACATTTCAGGATGAAAAGGAAACACATCACCAATCCGTTCCTTTTTCCCTTTTTCTGCCACGTTTACGTGTGTGGCTGAGACTGCCATTATTTGCACCAATTCTTTGAATTTTGGCCAGTCTCGGCCCAGAATAACTGGGTGCGGCAACCTTTCCGCCACCCCGACTACAAGGTGACGTTTTATCGGTCCTACCGATAAATATACTTTTAGGGTGGGGTATGCCGCCGTGTCTCCATGGATACAGGAGATGGCCACCTGACCTTGTGGCCGCCACGACATACCGCCCAAGAGAGCTGTCCTGATCAAGGTTTGCTCACACCCTGTGTCCACTAACGCGTGGGTTTTCACATTCCCTAAAACCACGTCAATCAGACAGGGCCCCTCCCAACCGTTTTCCCCCTGCTTACCCGTTCCAGGTGTCCAGTTGCATGCAGCCACGTCACACTCCATAGCAGCGGGGCATGACCTGGCCCTATGTCCTGGCTGGTTACACCTAAAACAGAGTGGAGGGACAGAGGGGGCATAGGTTAAATATCTGTCCCGCTGCTGGTAGGGCAACGGGGCAGGGGCAACACCTCTACCCCAGCTGGGGGCCATCCTCGGTCTCCATGGGGGGGAGGCAAGGGGGCCCAACGGGGTCGGCGGTCTGGGAGGTCTGGGTGCCGGGACCGAGGGTGATGGTGGTGGTGTTGGAGGAGAGGGAGGGAGAGGTTGGTTCCTGAGCAGGGCAGGGGCTGACAGGATCCCGACCCGGGCTGACGTCAAAGAGTCTTCAAAATCTTCGGCCAATTTGACCGCCTCCTCCAGGGTGTCAGGGTTGTGGCGCCGTACCCACGCCTGAGTTTCGGCGCCGACCACATGGCAGAATTGTTCCACCACAATGGCTTCCCCCATTTGTTGAGCGGTCTTCTTCTCTGGGGTCAGCCAATGGACCATGTGGTCGCACAACCGCTGTGCCACCACCCTGGGGCGTGTCTCCGGGGCTCTCCGGTACTCGCGGAACCGCGTCCGGTGGGTCTCCGCGGTGATGTTGAGACGACGGAGGATAGCCTGCTTGACTAGGTCATAGTCAGTGGCGTACTGGTCGCTCAGGGCTTGGTAAGCTGCCTGCGCTTCCCCGACCAGGCAAGGTCCTAGCTGGCTTGCCCAGAACTCCCGAGGCCATCCCGCCGCGGTTGCCAGCCGCTCGAACGCCACCAAAAATGCCTCCGGATCATCCTCCGCCGTCATTTTCATGGCCCGTGCCTTCGGGGCCGACATCAATGATGTTCCGGTAGGGGTCGCTCCTGCAGCAACGATCAGCCCTACCCGTTCAATGAGCGCCGTATAGCGCTCCTCCCTCCGTCTCTCCTCTGCATCCCGTCTGATCTCCAGTGCCTGCAGCAGCTCCGCCAGTGCGTTGCGGTCCATCCCGGATCTGACACCACGTGTGGCAAAGTGGTTGGTAAGGGGAACAGATGTCGCGGTGATGCGGTGCAGGAGTGATGAACAGACAACAGTGATTCAGTGAATAAGTGCTTTATTGCTCTTTTCCAGGTCTGGCGACCATCAAAAATAATAAATCCCCGGCAATACACAACAATGTGTAAAGCACGGGGATAATGAAACCAAGGGCACAGTCCTGAACAAAAACAGCGGTACGGTCACCAGTCCTGGGTGATCGAAAACGTGCAGGTGCTCAGTGCAGTGGTGCTCCGGATAGTGCTCTCCTTTCGACAGCTCCGGAGACGTGCGTTAACTGTCTACTGCTGAATACAAAAACAGACAGTTACACGGACAGACACAACAATACAAAACACTAACACAATCCACTCTGAGAGCTCCTCTCTCAGTCCTTCTCTCTCTCCACTCATTTAACCCAAACGAAGGAGAAGATCAGCGTTACCCTGGCCCCTATATGTAATCCCGCATGATATCGAGATAAACGGTTGCAGCTGCCTTATTACTTGCAGCTGCCTCTCGTTTACCTTTCAAATCAATACGGTCTTACAACAGAGTCGTGCTTCCCTCCAGGCTGACCCACTTCCCTGACCCGGAAACGAACTGTCAGGCCAGCCCTTCCAGATACTTCTCCTCCCGTTCTTTAGCGCCCTCACAGGTTGGGAGGAAGATTCATCACCAGAACTCATCTTTCCGTCACATGCACACAGACAATTTCTTTTGTCTTCGAATACGTGTAAAAAATGTTTGTTGGGATGTTCGAATACTTGTCCCAGCACTAAGTGAATATTAAAAGCGATGTTGCTTGAAATGCAGGGGGAGCCATGCAAGCGTGGTTCAAGTCCTGTCAAGCTGCCAGTTTTGTCAAGGGGCTCTTATGGAGCACCCAGCAGAAATGTAGACATTTAAACACGTTTTTTTTTTTTAATTCATATGACTTGTAGTCACTTCAAGGGATTTAAGGTAATTTCAAGGCAGATGTGACTTGTGGTATACAGCAGTTGTCATAGCAACTTGAAAACTAACATAACAGCTTTGCTTAAAAAAAAAAAAACGCTTACTTTTTCACTAAACCAACCATGTGTCGTAGTGGTAAGCTGATGTGGCTTTTGAATAGGGAGGTAGTGCGTTACATCCTCATTCGGATATGACTCATTGAGGCTATAGATACAAACATAAATACTTTGGAACTCGTTCGTTATACTAAGTCTTGATATCAACAAACATCACCATGGATACCAGCTTAATTTCCTCTGCAGGGAACTGAGGAGGCAGACTCGTCATGGGGAATGCAACATAAAGTAGTATAGTAATCAGTAAAACTGATCAGGGATATCCCCAAGTAAGGTGATTTGCCAACTGTAAGTGGTGTGCAAACAAGTAACAAACACAGGGCACTACTGTAAAAGCTGTATATGCAATGGGCAGTCTATTGCTGTTACAGATTATGACCCCAGCGACAGAGACAAGGTTTCAGCCTTAGTTTCCACCAGTTACATGCAGGTATGTTTAAACAGACAACTTCACGGTTCATCTCAGCCAATCAGGTTACAAGTAAACCGCAGATTCGGACATTAATGCTCAATTAACAAACATGCCGTGGAAGTTGATCTACCACTGGAGGAATACTTCAAAAGGATGATTAAAGGAGTAGTATCCTTGTAACATACTTTTACTTGTTTTTATGCAAGTAAAAAAAAACAGATGCTAAATGATTATTTAAATTAAAACAAAGTATTCTTTATATTTTTAACTGTCCAATTCGTTGTTGCTACAAAAAATTGTTTTTATGTCCCCAAACCAAGCCTGGCCCTGTTGTTATATTTAGAAACCCTCCAATTACAGAACAGGGGAGTCATACAAAGTTTGGCATCCAGTGCTGGTAATGGAAAACCCCTCATTTTAAACATGAAACCTGTGATGTCATTTCTACTACTATGGTGCTGATTTCTTTGAATGGCTTATATAATGGGGAATCACATCTGATCTGGGCTGTGTAAATGGAACACAGCTCCACTCCCACTCTGAGGGAATTCCAGCAAAAATATTTACTGGTCGTTTGTACGAGGAGGAAATGGATATTGGGGGCGCTGTTTGGGAATGAATCACCAAGGCAACTCAGAAAATATGTTCTCTGCCAGATGCTGAGAAGTAACATGTCTACTTTTAAATCTAAGGCAACGTTAAAAATGCTTGTGTGTGAGCCAAAAAAAAAAAGAAAAAAAGTACAGTACAGTACACACACTTTTTCTCTATGTTATTTACAGATATTTAAGGTACTCCTTAAATATCTGTAAAACCAGCAAGTTCTTGATTGTATAAACAGCATCAGTTGGCATATCATGGGAAGATCCACCTTAATTGTTTGCAAAATACTAAACAGTACATACTTTAAAAAATAATGTTATAACACTGTTTTTGGACAGGACAACAGCATGACTGTCGACTGTTAAACTTCAGCCCCCACACTTCTTACTGCTAGCTCTATCTGTTATTGTGAAAAAAGAAATGCAGCCCCTCCAGTCTCAGCCTTTCCACGAAAGTATTTGATGTTGCACAGGCTGCCTCCTATGAAAAGATGTATTTCAGAATTCCTAAAAAGAGAATACTGTGGGCTATGTTTATAATATACTGTATCTTCATTTATGGCACGACCAATGTCACTTATTAAATTCTAATTAAAAATTAAAATTCAACTATTTACATGTCCTTATCTTGCCCTTTGCTCAAAGTATTACTCACCGAAGTCTTTTGTACATTGACTAAAACAGAACTGTAAAAAAGTGCTATGATCGTTAGGCTCTGTTGAATTTACACTTTCAATGACAGACTTCTACTAGCACTGCAAAATTGAGTAGCAGGGAAGTGGTCTCAGTCAAGTTACAGTTGAACAAATGCAGATAAATGACAGACTCAACATTTATGGAAAATCTTGGGTATTGTGGAATGTTCCCTTTAATGCCTATTTAGGGCATATACCTTTAATAAATGTCACTTATTGAGTCCTGTCCCTTTTGATAGATCAGGACTGGCTGGGACAGTTTGGATCTGTCTGAGAGTGTGAGGTTAAAGAAGCATTGCCACCACACTGAGAAGGGTAAAACGACTGCTGTACTGTAACAAGCATTTTTAGGGTTAAGTTTTTGTGCAACGTGTGTGTTGTATGAAACCAGAAATTATACTTGATTATGTGTCGTCTATAAACAATTCAATAAAAGTTACATGAACGGTGATGACTGGCAAACCAGTGTGTGAAGCATGTGTGTTTATATCGGGGATTGTCGTGCAGTCAAGCCAGCCTTATACCTCCACCCATGTAAAAATCACACCTTACAATTGCAGCTGTGTGATGTTTGAAATCATTCTGAGAGGTTTATTAACATGTCATGTAACTGCACTTCAGTAATTGGCTTACTGCATATCAATTAAATAACAATTTGATGTCACACAAAAATAAAGTGAAGTATTAAGACTAGCAAAAAAGTTCTTGAAGAACATGACCTGGCCCTTTTCCAAAATACTTTCACTATCTCTGTGTGTTTAGATACTATGCACACTTTTATTGGGGGGGGGGGGGGGGGGGGGTCCCACTCTGAAATACCATGATAATCTCATTACAGAGTGAATAGTACCCTTGTTTCATAATAGCAGCACGTTCCTTCTTTACTACAGTTATAATAGTTTCTCATTGCAGAGTTCAACTTATCACATGTGTTAACGATAAAATAAATCTCCAACAGACAAATGCCAACGGGCTGTAACAAGAATCAGTTCTCATTATTTTTGACTTTATGATAATGCAATGCTCACAAGGAATGCGCTATTCAACATTGTGTCACCCCTTGATTGAAATGTGATTGCTCCAGGTGGCAAAACATATTCCAGCCACAAAGTCTGTATCCCAGCAGAAACAAGTGTCTATTGCATATTAAGCTTGTGTTGATTTTACTATTGAAGTGGTTTTCCTTGACCTGCCCTGCAGTGCATTGAGCTATATGTTGATGCGTTCATCATCTCTCTAGCAGATATGGTCACCAAGCTATTTAAACTGAGACTAAAGGAGCAGACCGCTCATCAGTATTTGGTCATCTTGGTATCTTACTCCCTTTGAGAGATGAAGCATTTGAAACATAATCTTGGGTCATAAAAATAAAGAACTTTCCCTGCAAGGGTTGTGTGTTAGCAGCAAGAGTTGAACCTAAAAGCTGGCTGTACAGTTCTAAATGCAGCCCGAATCTATCAGAAATACAAACATTTACTACTGTGCACTGGTAAAGTTATGTAACAATCAGCCACCAGTAAGTGCAATATTGAGTATCTCAGTTCATTTTTGGGGCTGTGCAGCGGGTTTAGCGACATTTTACGAAAGCTCCTGAGAAACAAAGTTGATGTTTCATTTTTAGACTCAAACTTTAAACTTCCTTTCAACTGTTGAGATTGTTTGCCTGTTTTGCCCATGCGAGTGTAACAGGGTGGAGGCTAGGCACAAGACCAAAGAGAACGTCTTAGCCACAATGTAAAAGAGCCTCACTCCTCTGCATTCGTGCTTACAGAGCTTTTAATCTCATTTCATCTCACTGACAGGGGACAGGACAGAATCCAAAAAGGCAGTGCATCACATAACACTGCCTGTTGCACAAGCTAGTGTAGAGGTTCATTAAAATAGGTTCAACACATACAGATTCAAAGTACATGGAAATGGCATTTTACATTTTACTATCCATACACAGTTCAGTTCTGCATAATGCTACATGTTATACTGTGTGTCTGACCTTTATACTGTTGTTTTAAAAGCGCCTTATTTCAGTTTCTATTTTCCCTTCTACATTTACACGTGACTTAACTGAAGTTTGTGTGCTGTGTGTTGTGACAAATGATATTCTAATGAACTGAATAATAAAGTGTTCTGTAAATCCCCTAACACACTTTATACCTGAAAACTGCATGACAAAAACTCTTTAGCAACTTAAATGTTTGCAAGTCAAACAATGCATAAAGTTTAATATATGAAAATAACAGTGATAGGGAAGTTGATTAAATAGTTAAGAACAGGAGTTCACAGTCCTGTTTTGTTTAGCTTCAGAGAGATTAAAGGTGTCTGGACAATAGCCTTTGGGCAGGAACCATCCCACCAACTCTTATCCCTTGATCTCACATGTGTCAGTGACAAACACATGTGGTGAGCCTGCAGGAAGACTTTAACTCCACAATCCTGCTTTATCACTGACATCCTCTGCTTCCTGAAAGGTATTAAACAAGCAGATGACAAAGTGGCTTGCTGTAATCTTGTAATGGCTCTCTACTCTTGTAAGGTTTAAGCACATTGCAGTGTCACCCATGTGTGTGTGTATATATATGTGTGTGTGTGTGTGTCTCTCTCTCTCTCTCTCTCTCTCTCTCTCTCTCTCTCTATATATATTATAATATATATATATATATATATATATATATATATATATATATATATATATATATATTTTGTAACAAGGCTTTGAAGAGTGAGTGATAACTAATATCTATATATATTTGTAACTGGGTGTCAATCACTAGTACTGAAGTTTCAGTGTGTATGCAGTTTTATTATTTACAATAACAAAAAATAAACAAACCAAAACAAAAACCTAACTCTTTGTTGTAGTGCTAACTAAACATTTTGAAGATTCTCTTACTAAACATTGACAGCTAAGTCGTTTACCAGTCCAAAAACTATTTTCTAAACACACACAAAACACTGTTAGACTTACAAAAGGTTTTACACAGTACCTTTTTTTTGTTTGACTGATGAATAAATGACTTCCAACAGCCTAGAACACAGCTCTGACTTTAAGCAGGGGTTCATTATACTAACTGGAGGCAGGTGTACCTCCTGCTGGGTCATTCCTGTGACATTCTGGGAGATGTAGTCCTTTATCCCCTCCTGAACTACATTTTCTTCTCCTCCTCAGAAAAATTACACATTACATTGTAACTATGCATAATAACGCTGTAAGTATGTGTATGTACAAGTGTACAGGTATTTACTAATTAACTACTACGTAAATACACAGTGATTAGAGACATGTCATGTAAAGTGTTTTTGTTTGTTAGTAAAAGGAATGTCAGACACAGCATGAGGATGTGCTGCAGGTATACATGCCTTGTCCAACTCTATCAGCGAATCCTGCAACCTGAGTGCAATGCAACTTCATTTAAACTACATTAATTTAAACTCAAGTTGCATTTTCTTTTCCAAAATTAATAAAGAAATTAAGTTATTATCAACCACGCAAAAGAGAGATGTGAACAGTCTTTCGTGATTCTCAAATGGATGACTATTTAAATCCGTGCTGGCTCTTGGAATAAAACACAATGCATCAGTGAACTGCCTACAGCAAAGTGTTATCAGATATTGGCAGAATTCTATCAGACAGACAGTGAGAAGGTTCACACCGACTAAAGAATGTAGAAATCAAAGCTGCAACCTTTGTTAGCTGTTAAATGCCATGCATAAATGATCCCCTCTCAAAGAAATAATAATGGATTTTATATCCTTCTTGTAGCTTTTTATAATACATGTTTGCAATGCAGTTTTGCTTGAAAATGGATGTGCACAGATTTAATTGGTAAATCTTTTGTACAGTATATGCAAGTACACAATTGTATTAGAAAAGAGTTAGAATTAGGGTTATGTCGTTCAAAAAGATTTGCACATTTTAAGTATATTGTAACTATGCATAATAACATTGCAATTATGTGTAAGTACATGTATTTACTAAGTGACTACTATGTAAACGCATAGTAAATAGAGACGCAATGTAAAGTTATGATAAAAACTTTGCCCCAAATAACTACCTTTAAATTTGGGAGTAGTTTAGGCTGGAGCAACTGCATAACCCATTGAAATCATGAAAAAGCAGCAGCTGCATTGAACACAGTAAGATACTGGATACACATTTTCTTTTTTTAGATAGGAATGCTTCAACATGCCTTTTTTAGAGCATCCCATGCTATTTCAGAATAACTTTAAGTTACTAGGAGGCAGAATGATCGTCAATTCTCCCACAAAAAAAGGCAGAGTAGAGTGTGAATTCACTAATCTGCTCGTGACTTTCATATGACCCCAACTGAGAGGTTTGTCTTATTTTATCAGCTTATTTGTAAAAGTTTGATTAATGAATGTTTGGGGGAAAAAAAAGCTGTTTTTGGAGTAGTGCCTTTGTGAATGATGTATTGTTATTATTTTTGGCACTTACTGTATTACTGTTGTTATTTTTGGCAAGCCTGCTCTGGAGAGACCTCCCGTTTAGGGGGTTAAAAGCAGAAGAGTCATTTTAGAATCAGATATAAATGTACTGTGACAGCACCTTCATCATAAACAATTGTTTGGTGTTATAATTACCACCCTATTAATAACACCATGTAATACAATTTTTGTTCCTGGGTAGTAAGTGTTATTTCCTAATTGCTTATGCCTCAAAAGTATAGAAAATGGCTATTATTCCCCACAAACTTTGCTTTTGTGACCAGGACAGCGATATTTCAAAATAGCACTATTTCCAATGGGAAAACGGGCAAAAGTGTGTCTTTTCATTCACAAAGTCAGAAAAAAACAAAATATGAATCCAAATTAACATGTATTTATATTAAAGTAATACAAAAATGACTACAAAAGATTTAGAAGTAAGTAGTTTTTCAAGATTTACGATTATACTGTAAAGGTGGTTCTATCAAATAGGGGGATGAATACTTATCTACCCAAGACATTTCAGGTTCCCCCCCCCCCCCCCCCCCCCCCCATAACTGTTGTTTCACAATAAAAATTCTCTTGCCTCTTCAAAGTGTTGAGTAAGTTGTGTAAATCAAAGGAAAAAAAAAATCCCATTTAAATGCATCAAGATTTCAGGTTGTAACACCACAAACTGAAAACATCCAAGGGGGTGAATACATACTATAGGCACTGTATGCCAAGGTGTGACAGGCTGGCGAGTAGAAAGAGGCCCAGAGACAGAGTAAAGGCAAAAATAAAGTTATTTTATTAAATAAAATAATCAAATAAACAGGCACAAGGGCCAACAGAAAGAGGTTCAAAAATAAATAATCCAAAATGAACTTACAAGAATAAATGGTCAAATTCCAGGTCTTTAAGCAAGATATTCCTTTCTTTTTAAAACACAAAACTCTTCAACACAAAAAGCAAACTTCCAAACAAAAGAGCACACCTCAAACAGAAAACACACACCACCCTCTCAGCCAAGCCCTCTCCCCTGGCTTTTATCCCCTGTGGCTGGAGCCCAGTTAATCAATAATGATTCAATTAGAGCTCCAGCCACATTCTCACATGTTTTTCTGGCAGGAATTTAACCCCCTCCCTGCCAGTTCCAAACATATTCATAGAGACGGGGAGTTCCCCGTCACACAAGGGCATTAACAAATAACCTGCATGATAGTTCAGGACCAAAGGTTAAAATTAATATCTGTAAACAAAGTGAACTAAAACAAATAACTACTTCTTCACCAAGCTTATAATTACAATGCATTCATGCTACCTTCAATGATGATAGCTCTTCCAGCCTTTACTCAATGTTTGACCATATTCAGTAAAATTAAAAAGAAACACAAATAAAAGATGACACAAATGTTTATTAAATGGTGAATCTAAAGTTATGGTGAATCTAAGTTATTCTGCATTTTTCACAAACATGTATATATTGCATGTTTATTACTGTTGTTTCTCCATGCTCTAAAATAATTCTAGTTTATTTTTCAACTCTGGAGGTTTCGCCTTTCAACTCAATGCTGAAACATGATCTCGACAATGTTACAAGGGAACACCAGTGGAAATAAGCAATGCTCCACCTACAGATTATCACATGAGAGACTGTAGGAATATGCCAGATTTTAAGAATTTACTACACTAATGGTCATCATGTGTTTGTAAACCACAGTACACTTCGATATAAATGTGTGGGGTTACTGTAGATAGAAACCAGAAAAGAAAAGCACATGACTAAATATAATTTTGTCATAAAACAAACCACAACAAAGAAATATTAAAGATAATAGTTTTAATTAAATCAGTTTGATAAAATGATGATGGTAAAAAGAATGACTGGGACCTTCAGTTAAACCAGAAGTTCAATCAAATTAGAAGGATACATGAAAGAAACTATTAATATTGACGTGTATGCTTGTATGCTCCCTAAATATGAATAACATGAACATGTCACAGTGTTCTGTGTGCTGTAGAATTTACATTGCTGAAGGATGAACTGTGAGCTAGAAAGAGAAGAACACGAGTAGTGTATGGAATACTAAAGGACTTTTAAGTGATGCATCTTATACAGTAGATAGTGCTGATCCCTGTGGGTGAGAAGAGGCAATGAGAGAATAACAATCTTAACAACCCATGAAAACCTCTTTGTACAATGTGTTAAGATTTAACATGCTGTTTGTACACCCTTTTTTAATTCAGGATTTTATTTTAAAGCTGTCTTGTTTTCACTAATGATAATAAGATACTGTGAATAACCTTCATGATTGCTACCTAGCGATTTAATGTACAACTGTGCTGAAATGCAGCGACAGCTCGGCTGAAACTGAGCCCAGCATGGTTGCAAAATTCTAACAGATCCTGACCCCTGGATCTAATTTTGAAATATTTTATTAAGAATACCTGCCAAAAACTAAGAGGAATATTTCCTCAGACAGTGATTTAGGAAGCACATTTTTGATTATGTAGCTAATGTTTACACAAGAAAACCGCTTTCCCAATCTCATATTTATAGAATAACAATAGTGATAATAATATAACTGCCAAAAATCAAAAGTCATATTTTCTAGTTTGAGGAACTAGAGCTTTTCATACAAATATGGTCTGCTGAGAGAAGTAGTGGAAAATATGCCTCTGGAGTAAAAGAAGTGGCAGGTGGTGGGTTATAAAATCTTACACTAATGTAACTTTTGCTCAAGGGTCAATAGTTTTTCACTATAATGTGAAAACATAAAAAGTCATTTTATTTTAAAAAGTAATTTTAGTTTATAGAGAACAGAAATTGAAATTACAATTTAAAAGTCATCCTTACAGATCAGGAGAACTGCAGATCAACAGCCAGCTTCCATTACTGATCAACAATCACCTGTTTTCACATACCAGATGTTACCAAGCAACTGATCCCAAAAGGCAAGATGCCAGCCTGGGATGACTCTGCCGAAACTCATCGAGAGGAAGTGCCCCATTAAATGTTTCTCCATAAAGGTCAATGCAGCGCTCCCTGTGGTTCACCAGCCAAGATTGGTCCTGCACGCCAAACAAGCACTTATGGCTTTACTAATGAGTCACAGGGTACCCTGGGGAATGTCAGATTTTACCTTTGAATTGCTTGTAAACATGAAGTTCAGCAGTTGTGAAAATGCATGTCTCCCATTTTAGATTTATAAAAAATTCAATAAACAAAAAGCTTAAGGGAATATATATTGTGTTGCTTTTGTTTAAGCCCATACAACTAGTTGTGAAGAAATACGTGCCACTGCAGCTTAAAGAGGAAGTGAGTGAATTTGGGTCAAAGTGTAAATGTTAAAGATCCAGGTTGCTTCGTTGCTATGGCAATGTGTGTCACCAGCATAGCTCTATTGTGTCCTGTCAGACTGTTCATAAACAAGTAGGGACACATACCTCATTTACACAGAAGCAAATTGCTCACTCTGTGGCAACAAAGACTACTGAATTACAGGTTTTTTGAGTGAAATGTTATCTTGTGAATTCCTACGATACTCAATAACTGACGGTAATCGTGATAAACGATAAATATGGTATTATAAAAATTAACTATTATGTGTATCATTGAACATTTTTATCACAATATTATCGAACTTCCGATAATTGTCCTAACACTAGCTACTATTCATCACATGCCCAGCCCCTCTCCAGTATTATGTGTGGCAGGTCTTCTCAAAGCCAGTCCTACCAGTGTCTTCTAGTTTTCTTTCCAACTGAGCTCTCAATTACTCAACTAAACCCTTAATTGAATCATTTGCTTAATTAGGCATTTTAAATAGTTTCAGCTCCTAAACAGTTGGTGATTATTAGACAATTGTATAAGTAACTTGAAATATGTAACTTTTTAGGAGCTGAGACAATTAAAAAGGTATAATTAAGCTAATTATTAGTTCAATTAAGGGTTTAGTTAAGTAATTGAGAGCCCAGTTGGAATCAAAACCAGAAGACAATGGGGTCCCGAGGACGGGATTGGAAAAGACCTGATGTATGGGACCGAGTATTTATACCAATTAGGACCGATCTCCATGTCAGCTATCCAGTGCCCTCCATCAGTTTTATACCAAAGCAGTCTAAGCTACCTGCTATAATATGCACTTTTGTTCTACATGTAGGTCAGATGTTCAGTAACTGTTCAGTTCCTCCACTACTGTCATGTGTAACGCTTTTAGTCATGTTTTACATGGAGTCACTCCTGGCTGCAAGAGTGCAACAGAAACCTGATGAGGAAATAGATCCTTCTGTATTGCAATTGGGATGTTAGAACATGATTACATCATACTTACACAGGATTCATAATCGTTTACCCTGTGCCTCTAAAACATAAAAACTGAATATACGTAAAAGACTGTTTGGGGGTTTATAACTAAGTGATAAGTAAAATGGAAACATATGGAAAATGTACAAGTCATGTATCTTTTAAACCATCATACTGTACATTTCAGACGAGAAACAAAGTAAAACAAATAGCAGTCGATAATTAATTATGGACATCAAAACAAAAATACAATGTGGTATATATATATTGTGTGTGTGTGTATATATATATACACACACACACACACACACACACACACACTCATTAAAACCGATGGCCGTGAATCGAGTTTTATCTGCAACAAATATAATAATTCAGTCCTTCAAGTCATGAACAGATCAGGTCTAGTAGAACTTCATCTCAATGGTTATACACCATCACACTTGTGCTTCTTTGGTGTTCCCTTAATCTCACACACTAAGGCTCTGGGTTGTGTTCACTGGAGTGATATTTCAACACTAAACTGCTGTTACATGTTCTCTGTCCTTGTAATCATTCATCTGAGCACAGCAATCACTCTTACTGCTGTTTATGAACACAGTGATTGTTAATTAAATGGAACACTGCTCAAAAATCAAAGGGAGCTGTCTGGGACATTTCTAAGCTTAACAGTCCCATTATGATGATCTTATAATGTCATTCAAACGGGGGTACAATGAAATAATCCATTATTAACTGGGAAGAACAATAAGTCTTGTTAAAATTGGGCTGTTCTACAAAGCAACACAATGGAACCATAGTTTCTCCAGTTTAAATACTTTCAGAACTGTACAGTTCTGTGACAGAGATCGAATGACGCTTGGTGTTAGATCTCCTTCTCGACCTGTGAGGGAACTAGAAAGAAGGAACAGAGTAACCTTAAGCAAATGGCAAGACAATTCATTCCGTAGGGTAGGTGGAAGTCGGCCATTTAGGAAGGGGGTGGAACTACTGCACCCAAGCTCACTGATCCGGACGGTAGATGGCGTGGCATTAGAGGATTGGAGGAGCAGATGCCCTCGTTAACCTAGGGGTCATGAGCGAGGGTATAAATAGGGGGGCATAGCTTCAGTGATCTGTTCCTTTGCATATGGTTAAGTCAAATAACCTAGAAGGCGCCTGTCTTGTGTGTTTTGCTTGTCTGTGCATTAACACTGTTTGTCTTTTGTGTCGTTTCTCACCAAGAATACTGAGCACGATCCGAAGCTGCAGCCACAGGCCAGCTGAAAAACCCCACTCACTTTTCCACTACAGGAACTGTCTTTTTGCACCACTGGCACTAAAATCACGCATGCGTGTCTGTGTTTTGTGTTTTGTGTGGGTGTAAGAACTGGACTTTGGGTTACGGGTCAAACCCGTGGGATTATAATCAGAAGTGATACAAGTCGCTGTACCACTTCCAACACTATTATTGTTTGCAGGTTCGCTATAAGGCTCTGGACATTAAAATCATTAATAAACACCCTTGCACCTGTAAATCATTTGTCTGTGTCATTAATCCGCTCTGCACTTCACTCACCTGCACGTATTCACCACTTTGCCACAAGTACATATTCAGTAGTGAACTATTCCAAGATGTCAAAGGTGGGGAGTTAATGCATGGCAGATTTGAGAAAATGAGTAGATTTTTTATTATGTTAAATCTGCAGGTTTTTGTGTTTCTATTCTTGTTTTTTTGCATTTTCCTGACCGTCTGTGAAACAGTTCTATTGTGACCTCTCTAAACTAACATATGGCTGGCATCATCACTCAAGGTGAAGATCCTGCTGAAAAGATGAAAGGTTAGAAAGCATTATATAATTTCTAGTACTATACTCCAGTCACCACGTAGTCGATATATAATATATCTATATATATATATATATATATATTATTATATATATATATATATATATATATATTGTACAATATATATTGCAATAGGTTAACGGTAAAAACGGTCTTCCCTATAGAAGGGGAGGATTCAATGGTGTTAAGTTGTCACAATGTCAACAGTGTTCAAAATTGTGATAGGTGGGCCAACCCAATATTCTGTACAGGCCCTAATAAACATGCAGTGTATACAAAACAAAGGAATCCTTCCCTCGATTTCTCTGCTGCCTTTGACACTGCTGATCACTCTGTTCTCCTATCCTCTCTCACTGACCTGGGAATCTCTGGCACTACTCTGGCCTAGTTCTCCTCTTACCTCTCCAACCGCACCTACCAGGTAACCTGGCACTGCTCAACCTCCACACCTTAGCCTCTCTCAACAGGAGTTCCCCAAGGATCACGCCTGGGTTCTCTCCTGTTCTCTGTCTACACCTGCTCGCACTAGCATTCACTATTCCAGTCATGTCTGGGCTCATGGACAGACGGCAAGTTGGCCATGAGTCAAGAACAGGTAATTGAGAATGACTCCCCCTGAATCCCCCCAACCACATAAGACACTGACTCAGGATTAAATTATTTTTTTCTTATAAATGCTGTAGAGTAGGGACTCCGCAGGATTGTACCTCCATAGTTCTTTGGTGTGTCAGGCTAGCTCAAAGAAAACATTTCAGATGTCTTATCCATCATATTTGCCATATAAATGTCACAGTTTAACAAATCTTAATTAAACCTGACCATATAGTACCATCTTAAAACTGTAAATGTCATCAAAGCATGTGAATCCCAACCCTGTTGAGTCACTGTATCAGTGTTCACCTTATTGACCTTCACTGTACATGCTTTGTGCAGTATTTCACATTTTTGCTTTATACCACATTATTTATTGGGGCATAATTATTGCCTATGTCCAGTACAGATATAAAATAAATAAAGAATTCCTTCGATTAACCAAAAGGCAGTCTTGATTGCTTTCATGATTTTTAAAGTGTGTTGTATTAATAAAAACAAAAACTTTGAAAGAACATTTTTAAAATAATTCACAAGATAATTTTTTGTGAAAAGGGACACATGTTTAATCAAAAGCAAATGTTCTATGAATGTGTGTGTGTGTGAAATGTTATGTCCTCTAATTGCCTTTGGAAATGCATAACAGCAAAGAAATGAAGGCATAATATCTAAAACAGTAGACTGAACTGTTGCATGTATTTGTGACTGCATTTGTGTATTGTGAGGTGATCAGCAGAAAATCAGAAAACCACAAAAATGTTCACAACCATAGACGTCATGTTTTATCGTTTTTATGAATAATGAAATACAGATCCACATTTCTATTTTTCTTTTTGTACTTTAAGTTTGAATTTGTGTGCACAAGCTAATATGACATTTTATTATAAATATTTCACGCACAAAAAAATTAGATCCTGCTGAGTTCAATTTGACTCTGAAAAGTTGTTCTGTGGTATCTGTTTAAACAGGCTAGGGAGGACTTCTCTGTGGGTTCTGGATGTATGTTTTAGAAAGGAAGGAAATTGCATCCTTCACCAAACACTAGGGACGTGCCTATTAAAAACAATCCTTGACTCGCTGTCAGTAACAAAAGACCTTTGGTTTTCTATAGTCACATCTTTGAGGGCATGAACACACACTTGGGCTTTATACAATGAAAATTAGTTGAAAGAAAACGTTTGATATACAGGATGATTCATAATTCACTCTACATTGTCAGATCACTGTAAAAAATGGAGGGTATCTGAAGGATGCTATGTAAAGGTAAATGACAAGTGTTGATCTCCATCTATGACAGAGACATTGAGTAACGCATCGTTTGGCCATCAGAAGATTATCTAATAATATCAACATTTTACTAAAACATCACAATTCTATAAGACATTTAAATTTCAATAACTGTTCAAAATGACCTCCGTTTTGTGTAAAGCATTGATCAATTCGTTGATACCAATGCATCCTGGCACTCTGCAATGTTGTTGCAGCAATCTGAGTAAACTCATTTACTGTACGTAGCGAGGTTTACAGCACTAACCCTAAGTCCTGGGGTGACCTCAGAGGCAATGGAATTGTTCTACATAGTCTTCCTCTCCATTGTCCTGGCAATTCATTGTCTAACGGAGATTGGACATGTATGGAATGATGCGCAAGAGCACCATCATGCTGGGACAACACGTGCTGGAGGACATGAAGTGAAAGGATGTTTAGCAGGTCAGGCCTTTAGTACGCTGCATTAGCGGACCACTTATTGCATAAATGTATTGTGAATGCCACAGCACACCATGACACTGGAAATTGTGCATGCTCCATATTCACATAGTGGCTGTCCTTATCATAACAATGCATGTTTTGGTGGTCATGGGCCCATTCAGGTGAAAAATAGCCTCATCTGAGAAGATGATGTTATCTACCACATTGGGGGCCTATTCTTTCACCAGCTCACAGAAGAGCTTAAGGCAAGCAGTATCTGCTACTGGTAACAATTGCAGAGGTAACCTTGAAAGGATGAAACATACAGAGAGACTGTAGGCATTCAGCTTCTATAGGAGGCTGTGTGGTCCAGTGGTTAAAGAAATGAGCTTTTAACAAGGAGGTCCCTAGTTCAAATCCCAGCTCATCCACTGAGTCATTGTGTGATCCTAAGCAAATCACTTAACCTCTTTGTGCTCTGTCTTTCAGGTGAGACATTCTTGTAAGTGCAGCTGATGCATAGTTCACACACACTAGTCTCATATCTTGTAAAGCACTTTGTAATGGTGGTCCACTATGAAAGGTGCTATATAAAGATTATTTATAACTAAACAATTTTCTGATGACCAAATGGTGAGTCACAGAGTGTCTCTGTTATAGCCTTTTTTCCATTTACTTATTATCCTGCATGTACCCTACAGTGCAGAGGGATGCTCCAACAATGTTGCCCAAGTTATAAACCATCCTGTATTCAGTACTTTTCACCACTTGAAAAGTGGGAATTAAAAATATTGGCACTATTCACACAGTATAATACTACGAGAAGCAATCCTTGAATACAGTTACCATAATGTTCTGTACATATATTGTGCATGGAAATTGTATGCACACCTGTGTATAAGGAAAAGCTATAGCCATATATGCAGTGGATTATACCTTGTACAGTGCTTGCTGGTGTAACACACATACAACAACTAGGGAAAAAAAATGTGAAAAAGTTTTGCCTAATGGTAACTTTGGTTCAGATCAGCAATGTCCACCAGTGGTACAATTTTTGGTTACTGATTGGAGATTTAAAAACATGTTTTAAGTAGTCTCACTGGGATTTATGTAACAGCACCACAGATAGCAACCAAAAGCAACAGCTAATATTTATGTTCCAGGTTCAAGGAAAGCACATACTGAACCATAGACACTAATAATAAACATTCAGCACTGCAACTAGACTAAATACCATAGCATAGTTAAAGGGCAAGTTGCCCTTAAGAAACATAACAGGAAAAGATTTCTAATTTACTAAAACAGAATAGCATTAATAACATTCAGCTATATATTCCAAGAAATTTTAGTGGAATTGTGATAAAGAAGTAGCACAGGCTTCTTTTACAGTTTATATCTATGACAGAGACATTCATATCAAATTACAACATGAGAGAGGCTTTCATCTTTATAAACACCTGAGGTACAGACACAAGAACTTCCTTCTTGTTTTTCAATGCAACCTTGCCAAATAAGAGACCTTTTGAAACAGACATTCAAGGGTTAAAGAATAGTCCCTACTCTTAGTAACACCAAGTGCTCTGGAAACGCTATTAAAGGTGGCGTAAAAAAGAAAGGATTATGTTCCACTGTAATGAACAGTGTCTATGAGAGGGGAATAATCCGGCCCTATTTTTCACTCCTCAGGAATGTTGCTTCTGACCTGATGGCACTTGTAAACATCCTGGTGTTTCCCTTTCCTTGTTGAAGTGTCTCAATAGTAGCTCTGTGTGTTTTCATTAGTTTTTTTCTTTTCCTGTGCAGTGCTTGGAGTGCATGCCATGGGTCACTCCTGAAAAATCTTCTACTAAGGTGGCACACAGCCTAGCTGCTGACACATATTTTGCATCAGAATTTATAACTGACTATTTAAGGTTAGTATAGTCATCCATATGAGGATGTGACTGTTTTGAAGTAAAAATGCAGGCAGAAAAGCTGAATACAAGACACCTGCCAATAGATTCACGCTTAAATTTAAGATCTAAAGGGAAGACTGACAATGATAGTTCCATTTAATAGGTTTATAATAATAATAATAATAATAATTATTATTATTATTATTATTATTATTATTATTATTATTATTATATTATAAAGAAACACAGTTCTTGTACTAAAGGAAAGGACAAATGACCCCATCCCCAAATATCCCCAAATGTTTGTACTAATCTCAAAAATTATATGTTGCAGAAAACCAACCATTATTTATTTTTCATAAAACATATATTTCAGAGCCAAGAGAAAAATTCTGCAAAATCTTTACCCGTTTGTTATAAACAACATTTTATCAAAAAGGAAAAGCACCCCTAAACCAGAATTCAACAACTCAGACAAATCATTTACAAGCTTGTAATATCTTAAGAGGCAGCTTGATATTAGTAGGAAATAGAGGAAGAGTACTGTACACGGGTTAACTGATTTACTCTTCTTTTAGTTTGGATTTAAATCAACACTTCATCATTTTCGGTTTCAATTATCACATCTTGGTGACTTTTTAAAACTCAGGAGTTTGAAGACCCCCTATTAACACAATAGAGCTCTCAGAACTATATCTAAATTCTTGGGACATTGAGTACACCATGGTGTAACCTTTAACTTGTCCAGCTGCCACACTGCCTGTAATGGATGTAGGCAAAACCACATAGTGCAAAGATAATTTGAACAAGAAGATTACATTAAGATAAGTCTGATATTTCCCACCCATATCAATTTGCTGTAAATAGTGGATTTTTTTTTTCTTTTTAGAAAAATGTGCTATTATCAAATTGGAATAAAGTTGCTTTGAGAATCTAGCTCAACATGTCTATGTAAAATGTTTTTTAATATGCTGTAGTTGATGAAAACTGAACACAATAATATACTATTAAAACTGGATTTATCAGAAATGTATGTTTGTTATGAGCATACCTTGCATTTCAAGTATTCTGCAGATGCCATACCAGGATAAGTAACTGTGCTAATTATCCAGTATTCTGTCAGGCTACATATCAATTTCCTCCCCTTAAAATAAGTTGTCTTTCAAACTAAAGAATTTTTCCCAAAAAAGTATCTGTAAATGACTTCACGCAGATTCTTACTTCAGAGAAGGAACAAATGAAAAGCATTCAGCTTTATTCTAAGATTCTTTTGTAAAACAGTGTCAGATATAGAAATCCATTACACTGTACCTCAGCTCTCAACTACATGAAACCCAGTTACTATTGCTTTTTGAATCATGCATCTTTATGGATTTCCTTGTCATGAATGATGGGGTTCTCCTGGGATCACCACAATGTACCTCTGTGAGCCATGCTGTGTGCTTCTGCTTCTCACTGCACCATTCCACTCACAATCACATCACATGTCTTCAGTTAAGCCCAACCAGAGACTGCTATGCCAATTCTTTAGAGTTAAATCCTATTATTGTGTAGGTCTGTTTTGTTAATCCAGAATACTGATCTGCTTTTCTGAGATGAAGATAGAAAAATCATGACAAGGAACAAAGCAGGTAGTCCTAATGGACTTTTTTTTTTTTTTTTTTCCCAATTAGTCATTATGCTTAAGTTTTAATCTTGGTTTGCGAGATCCCGAGAGCTTGAAATGAGACACTATAATGATATCTGCTTTGGGTAGTGGATCATCTAGCTGAGATCATGTTGCTTTTCATCAATATCTTGTATGTGTTTTTTATCAGGCACTGGAGATGTAAGATATCCTGACTTAGGTTCAGTTTCAATTACTTCATTTTTTTTCTTTTACCAGGAGCCCTATTAAGAGGGCCATCATGTTTCCAAGTATGCCCAGGAGGCAAATTACATCAAATGATGACCCATTCTTTCACATATCACATATCAGATGATCATCGGTAGCAATACAGTAGCACTGCATTGGCAGTGTTCCAAAGTCAGCATAGTTAATATGCCCAATACCTAATGTGGTCTCTTCTAAACAGCAAATAATCCAGCCTGTTGTTGTGAATTGATATTTACCTCAATGAGGTATTAGTGGTGAAGTATGGCGGTGTCTATTATTATGACCCAATCAGCTTTATTTCGCAAAGGTTAATATCATATTCCAACTGTGTGTGTACAGACCAGAACAAAAAGTACAGCATCCTCAAATGGCAAAGACACTATGAAATGTCCTATGAAAGCTGATCTATTAATAAATCTAGACATGGCACACAATAACATGAGTCAATGTACCCTATCCCATAGTATGCTTTGATGGATTACACGAGAATGTAATACAAACACAGGTCTGGGGTTGTGCTGTCTCCTGCCTCGTGCCTCATAATGAACCCAAGGTTACTGCATCATGACCCACGCACCCTGGAGTGTGCTTACTTTTAACCAGTGGTTAAAGTGATGCGGTACATGCATACTGGTAAGAAACAAAACTTATGGTATGGTATATTGGCAAAAGAAAAAAAAAATCTACCTGAACCTCTTTAGTATGGAACAGAAACACTTTGACTTTAGTGTCTCTCACAGAGCGAGTACGTTTCACCTCAGGTCATGCCCTTATTCTCCGGAAGCACTTCCCCCTATATGTCACTGTACCCACGAGTTTTATGCATTACTTATGTGTGTTGGAAATCGTACCAGTCAAATCCTACTAATAGGTTTCGTGTTGAATTTCGGCTGTTTTATTTTTGTGTAATAAGCAATTTAAGACTGAGCAATCACCGAGTGACAATTCCAAACAGTTTGGACACGAAAACATCACACCCAAAAAGAAATTGGCACAAAGCCCAAAATTAATCAGCAAACTTCTCATAAGCCACTATCGTCAATATCTGGATAAGAGCAAAGAAACCCCCACAAGTATGAATTCTGCTGATTACCCTTATTGCTGTAAACAACGATATATGGAATACAAAGAGAAATATAAATAGCTGTATTTTTTTTTTCTTAAGGTTCTGTGGTGATACAAATAAATGAAATACTGCCTATTCAAGGTGTTGCATGAGCCCCCAGTGGTTGGCATGTAGTATATTCCCATTTGGAAGCACCCCAAAAACAACAACAGCAGTCACTAAAAAAAAAAAAAATTATATAGCCCTTTTATGATGCGTAATCTGAAAGAAATTGACATTACAACAATTTAATGTTTTCATTGTATAACATTAAAAAGCTAACAAGTTCTTTAAAAAAAAAAGCTTAATAACATATTGTAGATGGCATTTAAAAATGATACATGATCTGTATCTCTGTCTGAATGTGGTAAAATCATCCAACCACATCCCCACCCCACCCCCCACCCCCATAACATTTTCTGTGCAAACTGGCACCTTTGTCAAATCACTTTAAACACTGCTTTTAACACAACACCACTGCAAGTTAATATTTATTCTAAAAGGGGAAGTCTCATTGGGGTTTTGTAAGATTCATTACATATGCATAAAAAACATATGTGAAATGCATGCCTACCGTTACGTATTATAGCTAGGCTTATAGACTTCCACCTTTAATCCACAAGCTTCTAATATAGTTTTTCTAAGAAAATGTGATAGCTATCTTCCATAGAAACAAATAGCAGGACAAGCCTTGTCTTGTTATAAAGATAATATCCTTGATTATATTCATTCTAAACTTTACTTAACCCATAAAGCAGCTTTAATTATGAATAGGGCCCAACAGCACTGCATTAGATCGTAGGTTCCTGTTTGAGGATATTGATTAACATCAGAATATGGATAGGAGATTTCCTGTAACCTGATTGGTCAATCAAGGAGGCTTAAATGTTAGTATTCAAACTTTGTTTATTCGCCATTCCAAATCAATCTGCATGACAATCTATACTGTGTGATAAATAAATAAATAAATCCGTTAATAGCTCAGGAAGAGCATTTCAAATCTTAAAATTCTATTTATAAACACAGATGTAAACCAACAAAGTGTCTAACAAACAACCTATAACTAAAAACATGAATTTTAATACTTTCGGTTAATTACTGAGCGTGACTATGACAAGTGTGATGGGAACGAAATGGATGAATACTTGTAAACAGAAACTACTCCTGGTACTGGTAGTAGCATAGTAAAGAAAACTGTAGTGGCTCAACACCACCTTCTAGACATTTTACAACAACAGACTATGAGTTAAACAGTCTTGAAGAAAAGAGAAATGAGACTAAAACTGCACAATGCACACATTGGGCTGTTTATCTATTTAAAAGCTGTCTATCAGACAAAAAAGAAATGGCTACTTTGAAAATGAGATTCCACAACAACTCCACAACAACTAAATACTACACAAACAGAATGCTATGCAACAGTAAAAACAGTTAATAAGGAGCAGTACAACATACAGAGTAATATAGGAATAAGACCTGGGATAAATCAACACCTTAATAACCCCCCCTTCAGTAAAAACTGTAATACTATGAATGACTCTGAGTATACAAGTTCCAGCAATGTGCTGAAAGCAGTGATTAAGAAAATCAGGCATGTAGGCAAAGACACAGCAGTGCATCATGATGCATTAACAAAACAAGACCTTGAAAAAAATTCAATGTTCACTTTCTACAGATACTCCGAAAGGTCTGTTGTATACAGTCTGGTATAGCATTCAGCTACATTTTGCTCAGGCAGAAACAGAGAGCATCCGAGACTTCTACCACCTAAATCATTTTCAATTATGCTAGATGAACAGAGGCTGAAATATTCTCCTTTAACGAAGAAACTAAAAATCACAAGCAAGCCAGTGATCACTTCAAGAGTAATTACTGTGGAAGGAAGTATAAAATTTGGGTAACACTTTATATTAAGGTGCAGCTTATTAATGTTTTGATAATCTTTTATATATATATATATATATATTATATAATTTATTATAATATATATATATATATATATATATATATATAATATATATATATATAACAATGTTATATGGTGTTAACAAACTATTATAGATGGCTTATAACTATGTAATAGTCATATACAGAATTATGATGAAATATCCTAAAGAAGAACAGGTGGCTAAAAACTGTTCCCTTTATAAAAACTGTAATTCTATCTATGGTTATTGTATGGTTATAAACCATCTCCAATGCTTTATTAATACTCTATAACATAATTATTAAGCATATAGATTACATTTATAAGACATTATAAAACATCGATAAGCAGCACCTTAATATAAAGTGTTACCAAAAAATGCCCAGTAAAAGCCTAAAATTAACGTATCACCCGAAGAACTCTCTTCTACAGACATACAGGATGGTACCATACACTTCCTCTTGGAAAAAACACCTTAGGAAACATGATGCCAACTTTAAGTAAGTTGGCCAACCTGACTAAAAGGTATACAAACCATGGTTTGCAGTCCAACTCAATACAACTAATATCTAATGCCAGTGTATCCCCATAGAATTCTGTATCACTGTGTGATTCCATGTCTGTGCAGGTGCAGTTTTTCAAAGCTGGACGTGGATGCATGATATTCCTGGCTCAAGTCCCGCTGTGTTCTCAAGCACTGCCATTGAGTTCGGCTGCAGTTTGCAACAAATATTGAAAACAAGACCAAACTAATTCTTTAGCAAAATAAAACAGCACATTTAACACCACTGATTTTCTACAGTACACTAAGCCTCTTGTGTTGCTAAATACACAAAATCCTTGATTAAAAATAACCTTATAAAACTGTATTTCTTTTAAAACACATTTCAAATTTATTGTTTTACTGTTCAGAAACATCAACTGTTCACATATAGCGATCTTGACCTACGCAGGCGTCAAATCTAAGGGGATACAGAATTCTATGGGGATACGGAAATTTGCATAACACAGGACATAAAAATGGGTCTTCGATTAAAAGTTACTGGGCACCGGATGAAAAATAAAAATAAACCTGGTCTCACATATTGACAGAAGGAGGAGAAAATGCTAATATTACAATTCCATCACCTGTTTTGAGTTTTTCAAAACAGACTTACAATCCATCGACTTTGCCAATTTCAAGAAATGAAATTTCGTCCAGCACATTTTCCAATATGCTGAGCAATTGTAATGTTAATGGAAACATTCACGTCAATAACTACTACATAATTCATGGCAACCGATTTAAAATACAGGCCTATTTTACTAAAATTAATTTAAAAATAAACTTACCTGTTTATCGTTCACTTCAGTGTTGTTGCTTTTCCTACTACATATAGATATAGTTTTGTTTTATTTGTAAGTTAGCTTATATCTCCATGGAAATGTATGATGACTTCAGGTTTCGATGTGTCGCAAACAACTATCGTCCAATCACATTGGCGGAATGCCGCAGCCTGACAACAACTATCATCCAATCACATTAAGCGGAATGCAGCAGCCTGGCACAATTCTAAACAGACCGCGTAACAAAATGCAATCAGCCGCAACAAAACCTAGTTCTTGATAAAATCACAAAAATACTATAATTTTTTGTCATTATTATTTCATTTGTAACGTATCCACATTCTAATAGCATTTGAGCCCTCGGGAGTGGGCTTAATCGTGTGGTAATGCCCTTCATGTTATTTTAATGGCTCGGGCATGTAACTGCACAAGGCGGGCATTACCACACAATTAAGGCCGCTCCTTCGGCTTAAAAGAAAACCACATATCTTTAATTAAATTCATCTCAGTATATGCAAAACACTTACAAAAATATAAACCATGTACAATGACAACATAGTAAAAACAATTTTGTTTCTAAAAACTTTTAAAATTTAAAACAAACAAAAATGGATTTATACATGAGACCACTGGATTCTGTCAAAAACGACCAAAAAAAGAAGAGCACGTAAATGAGGTTGATCCTATTTGTTGTCACTAGAATATGCCTGATGTTCCTGTTTCAGGCTAGTTGTTTTCTAAGTATGTATACTCTACTGTTTCTATTTTAGGGAGGCATACATAGCCTTGTGACCAAAGTGGCAAATATGTTAAATTAAATGTATTAGCTATTAAAATCACAAAGCAGGGAAAAAAAGAAACATGAAATTGATAACTTATAGTATCAACTGGAAGGCATAATGAATTACTGAAATCCAAAAATGGCTTTTCTTTCTTCCTCCAAGATTTCTTCTGATGCCTGTTGAATTTGCAGGTTCGAGCGATTGTAATTGTGGTTCAAAGTTTTATTTGTTTAAGAAAAGCCATTAAATTAAAATTCAATGCAAAGTTTTCCAGTAAGCAAATGTAAGGTTTCAATCAGTTTGAATTAAAAGAATGGGCGCAAGTAGTGTTTAAATATTTTCAGATGTATGGCTAATGTGACCTAAATGAGTTTCTGGCATAAATGTAAGACATATTTCAGCACTGGCTTGTTTATTTGCTTTTATTTATGTTCTTCACATTTTACATAAAACGATTCCATGTCATCTGTGCTGTGCTGTGCTATGTGTAAGGTTGTATTTTCTCGCAGGTATGTATACTTAATTGCTACCAAGATTGTGAACTTGTACACAAGGGTCATGGTTCAATCTCTGAACTGGACAAAAGAGGTGCTGGCAACAAAAGAGTAAAGAAAGCATTTGAAAATGATATGTTCTCGAGATATTAAAGTGCCCCTAGGGTGACCTGTTGTGACACAACACGTTGTCAGTGGAATGGTAAAACATTGTAGTTTTAATGTTTGTGATGCAGTAAGTTAGAATTGCAACAGCTTCATATAAAGAAAAAAACATGTATTAATACCATATTATGATTATGTATTAATAAAAAATGCTGCACAAAACAGGAAGGTGATAAAAACATGATTACTGCCAAGTCATAGCTGTGTCAAATAAATAAGTCTTTAGTGTAGTCGTAAAAACGAAAGAACAATTCTGAAATAATGCATGAACACCTCTAGAAACAGCAGCTGTATTTGACCTTCTTTTGGATGCCCATGTTCATGCTTTTCATATTTCTCATGTCACAGATATTATTAGAGTGCTTAATTTATAACATGCACTGCATTCTAAAGAGCAGACTTTCTGAAGAAAATTATATGGCTTTAACAAGTGATCTATTGTTAGGTTTACAATTAGAACTGTGCCAAGCATGTAGTGTCTTTTAAATCTAGTCCATGTCAAACCCTGCATAATCATTTGATCTCTTAAACTAACAGAGGAGGACTGGAGTCACTGCCATACACTTTATTACATTTATTTTTGTTTATCACTATAGATGAGGGTTGTATCTGTTCTTTTGGCTTTTTATCCATAGCAAATATAAGTTACTGACTCTTGGACTAATAAGGAAAAATAGTTTTATATAGTCATATGAACAAGTTGTTAGTACTTGTTTAAAAAGTAATCTTAGATTCTATAAGGTGCTTCCAAAGTGTCCCGTTATAAAGATGTTATGGTTCTATGCTGTAAACAACACCTGCACTAAATGATGTTGTAGATGAAGCATCTTAGACTTTTCATGAAGTCGTCAGACAGCTTTCCTGTGCCAGCAATACTGGCACATTTTGGTAACACTTTACATTAAAAATCTCTAATTACTGTGTATTTGTAAATATGTGTGTACAATGTCATTATGCATTGTTACAATGTACTTAATGTGTACATTGTTGCATGATATAACTCGAATCTTAATCCTAACCCTATCCCTAACCCTAACTCTAAAAACTAATTCTAAATCTAGCCCTAAACCTAACCTGATATAATCGTATACTTACATACAGTGTATCGTGCAAACATATTCACTCATTAAGTACAGTGTAACTGTGAATAATAACATTGTAATTATATGTAAGTAGCAAGCACACATGTATTTACTAAGTAACTACTATGTAAATACACAGCAAATTAAAAACACTTAATGTAAAGTGTTACCCACATTTTTCTGCCCACTTCATAAAGCCACATTAACATGTCTTTATTGTTGATAGTGCAGTGACATTGGGTTAAGAATTCCTTGTGACTCCTTCCATCATACTCTACTAATATGCTGCAAAGTATCCTTAATTTTGTGGATTCAAATTTAATAGATATAAATCAATAACAACAACAACAACAGAAGAAGAAGAAGAAGAAGAAGAAGAAGAAGAAGAAGAAGAAGAAGAAGAAGAAGAAGAAGAAGAAGAAGAAGAAAGAAGAGGAATTCTTCTTAAGTTCAGATATTCTTTTATTTTATATCCCTTATTATTATTTATTATTATTATTATTATTATTATTATTATTATTTTATTAATAATTATATATTACAGTGTACATTACCAGTAGGTTAAAAACATAAAGCTACTTAAAATAAAAGATAAGGTGTTCACTATAGGTTGCATCGTTTGTCTTTTTTTCTTCTTTGTAAACTATAAATTAATTAAAACTCTTTTGTTTTCATTCATCAGTACGTTGAAAATTCCTGACGATGAAAGATGAAGGTAATTCAAAATAAAAAATGTAAACAGAAAAAAGATATAATAATACAATTAAAATAACGATGACCACTAGCAAGGTTTGCAGAAAGAGTATGATTTACAAATGTTTATTAACAAAATAAAAATGTATACAGTTACAGATGACCTTTATTTTTCTGTTTTAACTCTCTATTAACAGGTATTCTCTATTAACAGGTATACAAAAACTGAAAATATTGCTAAACATTGCGATGATAAAGGGTGGATTTGGTTGGAATGTGGGCTCTCTTTAATCTGTCATCTACTCATACCGTAGTAAAGGCATCTTCATTGGGGTATGTTCCAATACGGGCATGCACACCCCTTTCAATTGGTAGACTATACCAATCAGAGCTAATTAAGTAATGGGAGGGGAAAAGCTTATGAAGGGCACCAGAAAAGGGTTTCTAAAATGCTATGACAGTAAAATAAAGGCACAAAGCTTTTAAATCCAGACCTGTATGTCTTTGCTCACACAAGCCTTAATCCATCACAGATTCAATACAAATCAAGAGTATAAACAGATTAAAGCTGTTTTACTAAGGTCAGTGTGACCTTTAAAATATTCTACAAACAAGGCAAGTACAAATGACATATTGTATATAATAGGTTTAGGACCGGTTTGAAGAAATATAGCATGTGAATTCAGTAGCTTTGTCCTTATCTATGTTGTAGATAAGGCTCCTTTACAAAACACAAGCATAAAATACACCACCAAAAAAAAGACAAGAAAAGACTTTGCAGATGTGGAATGTAAAATAATATTGGATTCCTCGTCCTCAGTGGAGTGGTGTTTAGAAGCCTGGAGAATATGGTAGCTGATAAATGGAGATGATGTGATAGGTATAGGCCATGTGAAAAGGTTCTTGATGATAAGAGGGAGAAATGGGGGGTGTTGTTACCAAATTTTATCATTTTTGCACAAGCCTAACCTAGATTTGTGATAGCTTAGTCTGAAGTGTTAAAAAATATTCATAAAATGTTAAAGCGTCCCAAATATGTATGTATGTGTGTGTGTGTGTGTCAGTGTGTGTGTCAGTGTGGTGGGAGGTTGAGGGAGAAGGGAGATGGAGGTGTGGGCGGGAGGTCTAGTTGCATTCTCAACCAAAGAAGTGGAAGCTAAGACCATCCTTTATTTTGAAATCCTGAAATATAATTTAATATTAGAGGTTTTCTCAAGACACTGTATTTTATTTAAAAAATACTGAGAGATGTGTGTCTGTTTTCTGTCTTCTCCCATGTACATGAGTAATACATTGTTACCAAGAACAGTGTGGTACCTGGTTGGCACACTGAACTACTTTTAACCAAAGCCAATTTAACTGAGGGTGGGAACTTGTCAAATTCTTCCAAGCTTTGCAACATGAGATTTCTCAAGTCTTACTCATTGGGAGTACCCCTGTTAAAGTGGTGTTTTTAGTTTAGTGTAAAGAATGAACGTTTCCAGGGGCTCTATAGCCTGCTGCAGTCTATGTTATGGACATCTGTAAATGGGTGTACGTGCAGCTGGACATGGGTGGGGATCTATCATACTGGCTGCAGCAGGGGAGAGCCCTGGGTAAGTAATATACAATTACATCCCGGTGGAAAGCACACTGTCAATCATTTTAAACTAACACAGAAAACAAACCACATAAGAAACGCAGATGTACTACTGTACCCAGAACAGAAGTGAGAATATAGTACAAGCAGATAGATATACAGTGTACGGTTATGGCATGTGTGTTTCTAAAATCTGACATGAAGTTCATTGTAAAATAAATCTTCCTCAGGAGGCTGCTTACTGGTGTAATAGGCACAGAATAATAATATAAAAACATAATATATGCACATCTATAACCCATATCCCATTTAATTACACTGTGTAACAAAAGTTTTTTTGTTCCTGGGTAGTAAATGTTATTTCCTAATTGCTTATGCCTCAAAAGTATAGAAAATGGCTATTATTCCCCACAAACTTTGCTTTTGTGACCAGGACAGTGAAATTTCAAAATATCACTTTTTCCAATGGGAAAATGGGAAAATGTGTGTCTTTTCATTTACATAAAGTCAGAAAAAAAACAACATATGAATCCAAATTAACATGTATTTATACTAAAGTAATACAAAGATGACTACAAAAGATTTAGAAGTGAGTAGTTTTTCGAGATTTACAATTATACTGTAAATACAGTATAAGCAATTAGGAAATAACACTTACTACCCAGGAACAAAAATTGTGTTACATAGTGTTATCAAACCAGACATTATAAATTATCTTTGGACCAAGAAAATCCATTTTGAATGCACCATAAAGGAAAAAAAAAAATATGTAGATAGGGCCAATTCCAGCACAATTGTCTTTATTGTTCTGCAAATATACAGAGAATGGGGAAATGCAAACATTATTTATATACTTCTTATATTTCTTAATATGATATTTAAAATAATGTCAAACTGTGAGTGGAAATCAAAATAATTAATGCTCTAATGAAATTCAGCATTATAAAATTGCTTAGGATTGGATGAGCAACAACAAGTTTCCTGTTTAACATATTTTTTGTAAAAATATAACTTTAACAGCCAGCATTAAATGTCTGACAAATAAATCTTTAATATATCTTCCTTCAACTGGTAGAATAGGTGTGGGGGATGACATCCGTAATCCACTCCATTGGGAATGAACTTTCCTCTCACTGACCTCATTACAAATCCTTTCAGATGCACCTACTTAAATGTGACATGTCCTCCCTGCCAGCTAGCACAGTCTTACACTTGAGAAGCCATATTTAATGGGTTTGTTTGTGAAGTTAGGAAACACTTAACAACGTTGAAACTTTTCCATTCCATAGTGGCAAATATATGCTCTCTAAAAGCAAACCCTATTTAAGTGTATGGCCTACCTGTTCATTTTCGAGGAGGGAGTAGGCAGGCAGTTAATTACAGGGTGTGTAAAGTCAGGAATGCCAAAATCCAGTCCTCAAGGGATCCAGTTGGGACAACATTCAACAGGCTCATTTACACACATGAAATAAAATTTTTTACAAGTTTTGAATGATACTATTTTCAGCTATAGTACTACTATAAATATTATGACTATGTAACATGGCGAGAAGCCCTGTATATGATTTATTTTTAGAACGGGGTCTCCCCCTCCACCCGTGAGTTATTTTGAGTTTGTTTATTATGATTTATTTATTGTATTGTATTTCTTTAAATGATGGCCTAGCCGCCTTTGTTTTGTTATTGATTTTAATTAGACGTGTTCTGGCAGAGGCGAGGGAGTACCTCGTCCTCTGCCAGGAATGATTAAAAACCTCATGCAGAAGGTGGCCGTCTCCCGTATTAATTAAGTGATTAATTTGTTGCTAAATTGGGAGATGGTCACCTTTATATAAACCTGCAGCTCCATGGGTGTACGGATGAGAGTATGAGACCGAGGGGAGCAAAACAAAACTGAAACGAAACTTACCTCGTAGGATCATTGAAGGCGATTTGCCCAGCCTGACAGGTTTGTTTGGTGTCTGTGATTATTTTTTGTTTACCCTTTTTATTTTCTGTTCTCTGCGAGCTGTTTTTGTTAAAACCTTTTATTTTATTTTTGTGTTTAAATAAATGGCGCACAGCACGTCTTTTCAACTGCAGCACTGCTTGTGTGTTTTCTGTTCCTGCATCTGGGTTGACGTCATTGCAAAGCCAGCCTGTCACACGTGGTGTCCAGCATGGTATCACCAGCGCCTCCTTGATGCAGGCCAGAAGAGGTACTGCAGAAATGGTACTGAGTTTTTTTTTTGGGGGGGGGGGGGGGTTGTATTTCATGTGTCATCACTGGAGTCCTACCTTCTTTTTTCCTCCTCGACCTCCTTCGTCGTTGGAGGTGTCTCCCTGGACTCAGCCTCCACAGGCAGCACACTCGACGTGGAGTGGGAGGAGCCCGAACGTCCTGCGCCTGAGCGGGATGAGCCTGAACGTCCTGCACCTGAGTATGAGGAGCCCGAGTAGGGAGAGTCAGTGCATCCACAGCCCACGAGGAAGGAGTCTGTGAGTCCACAGCCCAAGAGGGGGGAGTCGGTGCGTCCACAGCCCAAGAGGAGGAAGGCCAAACGTCCACAGCCCAGGTACCCCCGGCAGAGGGAGAATGCCTGCTGGTTCCACCTCCACCTTCGTAGGAGGACTGCTTGTCACTCCCACCTCCACCAGCAGAGGGAGAATACCTGCTGGTTCCACCTCCACCCCCGTGGGAAGACTACTTGCCGCTCCTACCTCCACCAGCAGAGAGATCATGCCTGCTGGTTCCCCACTGCAGCAAGAAGGGGAGGAGCCCCTGCCGCCTTTGCCGCCAGAAGGGGAGGAGCCCTTGTCGCCTTTGCTGCCAAGAGGAGAGGAGCCCCTGTCGTCTTTGCTACCAAGAGGGGAGGAGCTCCAGCTGCCTTCACCAGGAGCAGAGCAGCAGGAGGTGCCTCTCCCTTCACGACAGGACGGACCAGGACAAGAGGCTGGCAGTCTGCAGCCCCCTTTGCATAGGCTATGGAGCAGAGCAAGGGAGAAAACTGCCGGGTCACAACAGCAGCGAAGAGGGCCGTAGCCAGCACCACAGCTAGTCCTGGTTCCCCTCCTGCAGTCACCTCCCGAAGGTCCGCTGCCGCCGTCGCCTCCTGAGGGACCGCTGCTGTCTTGTCGTGCATTGACTGGGGATGCCAGTTCACCATAGCCCGGGGATGCCAGTTCGCCACCACCCAAGGATGCCTGCCATGCATCACCAAAGGATGCCTGTCCTGCACCGCCCAAGGATGTCTGCCTTGCACCGCCCAAGGATGCCTGCCTTGCAGCACTCAGAGATGCCACGGCTGCTCCGCTAGGGATGCCACGGCCACTCCGCTCAGGGATGCCATGTCTGGATCACCTGGGGTTGCCTGCTGCTCCTCATTGCCTGGGGTTGCCTGTTGCTCCACATCACCTGGGGTTGCCTGCTGCTCCGCATCGCCTGGGGTTGCCTGCTGCTCCGCATTGTCTGGGGTTGCCTGCTGCTCCACAGTTGGAGTTGCCTGCTGCTCTGCATTGCCTGGGGTTGCTTGCTGCTCTGCATCATGTCTGCGTGTGTCTCCTTTTTTATACCCTGGGGTTGCCGAAGGTCCCGTTTTGCCTGGGGTTGCCGAAGGTTTCACTTCAACTGGAGTTGCTAAAGGTCTCGCTTTGCCTGGGGTTGCTGAGGGTCCTGCTTCACCTGGAAGTGCTGAAGGTCCTGCATCACCTGGGGCTGCATGTGTCTCCTTTGCTTCCGCTAAGGTTGCTGCTGGTCCTGCTTTGCCTGGGGTCATGAAAGGCTCTGCTTCACCTGGGGTCATGGAGGGCTCTGCTTCACCTGGGGTCGCGGAGGACTCTGCTTCGCCTTGCGTCGCGGAGGGCTCTGCTTCGCCTGGGGTCGTGGAGGGCTTTGCTTCACCTGGGGTCCGGAGGGCTCTGCTTCGCCTGGTGTCGCTGAGGGCTTTTCTTTGCCTGGGGTTGCTGAGGGCTCTGCTTCACCTGGGGTTGCTGAGGGCTCTGCTTTGCCCGGGGTCGCTGCCTGCTCTGCTTCGCCTGGGGTCACTGCCAATCCTGCCAGGCCTCAGGAAATACATTGGCCGGAGCCCCGCAAAGGGGAGCTGCCAGTCATGAAGAAGTGGGGGGAGGTCAGGAGACCTACACCCCCCACAGCATTTTTGCTGCTGGACAGTGTGTGGTGGGAGCCCCGGAAGAGGATGCTGCCAGCCACAAAGAAGTGGGGGTGAAGAACCTCCCACGATGGCCACCCCATGGACACCATGCTTCACTTCTTCTGGCACTTTGAGACTGAGGGGGAAGGTGGCCATTGGGTCCATGTGTGCTTTGCACAAGGGGGGATATGTAACAGGGCGAGAAGCACTGTACATGATTTATTTTCAGAAGGGGGTCCCCCTCTCCACCCCTGTGTTATTTTGTGTTTGTTTATTATGATTTATTTATTGTTTTGTGTTTGTTTAAATGACGGCGTAGCCGCGTTTGTTTTGTTATTGTTTTTATTTAGACGTGTTCTGGCAGAGGCGAGCGAGTAGCTCGTCCTCCGCCAGGAATGATTAAAAACCTTGTGCAGACGGTGGCCATCTCCTGAATTAAGTGATTAATTTGTTGCTAAATCAGGAGATAGTCACCTGTATATAAACCTGCAGCTCTCTGCACTCTGGGTCATAGGCGGCACTTGAGTCTTTCGTTTGGGGAGGCTGGTATTCCACACTTTTCTCAACATAAGGTGGCCAAATAAATTCAGTTTAACATAGCACTATCTTGTGCTTTAAAACATGTTATGCCCATTTAAGCAATTTACAAAAACAGTAAGGATAACAAGCTGCACTGTTTTTTTTTTAAACGTTTAAGTCCATTAACCTGTTCTGCAGTCCTACCTACACCAATTTCGAACACCATTTCCATCACTTCACACCAATTTAAATCAATTATTAATACAGACTAAGTATTAAGCTTCTAAACTTACTATCATACTTATAATCAAGGGGCATTCAACATATTTCATAAGGTATATTTGCAAAAAAAAAAAAAAAAAACTGTTCTCTTAACGTAAACGTTTTAATATCTATACAGGGCTCAGAACGGCGGGAAGAATGGACGTTAAACCAGCCAAGCATGTCTCCTCCAGTGACACTGAAATGCACCTAAATCCTGGATCTGACTACGGTGTTGAGTTGCTTAGCCTCCCCAAGCCTCTTATACGCGCCGCCCATGTGGGTGGGTGTACAGAGGAGAGTACGAGAGCGAGGGGAGCAAAACAAAACTAAAACGAAACTTACCGCGTAGGATCAGAGAAGGCGATTTGCCCAGCCTGACCGGTTTGTTTGGTGCCTGACTTTATTTTTGTTTACCCTTGTCACAAAGATGGCCTGAGTGGGGGACGTCAGACCAGAAACAGGAACGATCAGATCAGAACACAGGTTTTGGAACAGTGAAGGCGCTGATGCACAGTTTAATAATTAAATAGACAGAAAATAAAAGTGTTGTAACAAACACAGCACACGGCAAGTGAGGTAAAAATAAATATACAAACAAAATGAGTAGACACTAACAAAACAGGGTGGACGAACGCTACACAAAACAAGTATGGTGCTGGTGCTTCCAGCACTCATAGCAATTGATATTTATAATTACGCTTCTCCTCTCTCTTTCCCCCATTCTCCACTCCCGAACAAACAACAACCCCGAGTGAGTGAAAACATGCTGCTTTTATGCAGCTGTACCGAGACTCGATTGCTAATCAATCATTCACTTGGAGTCGCGGTACAACTGCACATGAAGTGTTGTGCAACCCTCGTGCCTAAATATAAATATACATTTGAAACACTTGTGTTACACAAACCCGTTTATATCCTGTGTACCAATGACTATACACCAACATTAACACACAACATACACACAAAATACACACAGGGGCGGGGCACTTTGCCACAACTCCTTTTATTTTCTGTGCTCTGTAAGCAGTTCTTGTTTTTGTGTTTAAATAAACGGTGCACAGCGCGTCTTTTCAACTACAGTATTGCCTGTGTTTTCTTCACCTCAACGCCAGCCTGTCACAGACTATTATTATTAAATTATGAACTTACATGTTTTTTTGATTTTTTTGATTTTATTAAATGCAAATTATTATGTATCCACATAACTTATACATTATTTATACACATTGCAGTTGCTCTTGTATGGAATGGGTTACCAAATCATGTTGTTGAGGCAGAATCATTTGAATCCAAGACTGAACCTGACAAAGTTCTGAGATCAATCAGCAACTAGGAGTAAGTTAGCTTAGATAGGTCGAATGGCCTCTTCTTGTTTGCAAATGTTCTTATGTCATTTTAAGTCTTCTCACTTGTGTACGATCATCTCTGTGGGCCTTACATACTAAGAGCACATGACAGCACTAAAACAATAATAAACATTATAATAAATAATATTAAAATTAATAATAAATATTGAAATAAAATAATAATAAATATTGTTTGTAAGAGATAGATCCCAAATCTGTTTCAGTAATAATGTTTTAGTTGCAAACAAATCTTCAGCAAATGAAGATAGAATTTAACATTTGCAGTCCTTCAAGAACATTCTTTACTCTTGGGATACTCATCTGCCCTGAAGGCAAATTCCTACCATGTTTTCTCAGCACATGGTACTCTGCTGTGTACTGTTAACATCCATCCTCCCACTCAAAAGGCAGAAGGTTCTCATTCAGAGCCAAATACAACAAAGTACTTAAAAGCCCAAAGTAAATATGTGAAAGGTTTGGGTGGATCATACATTGAGGGAACTTTAAAGAGGGAACAAGCAATGGATACCATAATGCCATTCTGCATGAAAGTATAGGGTGAAAGCACGGCCTCCTGGATGAGAAGGCTAAGAACTGATGCGTTCCCTGCTTGAAACTAAACAGGAACTCCCACAGGATAATCAAACAATGGAAGAAAGTGCTATGAATGAAATCTAACACAAATTAGGAATGACCGCCATGTGTAAGAGACAGAAGAATATATAAACATTTTCATACAGTATATGTTATTTGTCCCAGAGAGAGGCAACCTTGTTTCCTGCCTGAAGACAGGTTTAAAGAATGGATTTAAATAGCATTGTAAGATCCAAAATCTACAAAGAATGGTCCTCATTTCAGTATTAGAAGGATAGAAGTCAGCTGTAAGCAAGGTATTTAGTGTAGAAAGCAGGGGTTTCTTTTTTTACATTGCATTGTATTTGTTTGGTAAACCACAAGCCCTTTGATAACATAGTAAATGTAGTTATAGCACACTTATATAAGCGGCAGTGGCGTGATATGTAGATGGCCGCAACTGGAGTTAAGCATCCTGAGCCAAAGTGTGGGCACTGACAAAATGAAGATCCATCTGTCAGACAGTAGATTGTTCATCAAGAAGGCACTATCACTGTTAGACCATTCTTGTTGCAGTAAGGAAAAACCTGTGCAGCTTGATCTGAATCGCAGCTGACGCACTGATATCACAGAAGGGTTCTACATAGACGCTTACACAGGACAGGGTGTGCAGTAGTTATAAAATCACTACATGCCCTGGGTGCAATGTGAGGGACAGGGGTTTGCTATTATTTTATGTCATTCATAACTGTATCAACAGAAAAAAAAAAAAAAAAGATTTTACATTATTTTTTATTGAATGAATCCTTCCACCAATGCAAAATAGTTCCTATACATAGTGGCTGTAGAGACTAGAAATGGGCTTGAAGCTGCTGAATAAATTGTTAATTTATTTTTGTAGACTTGCACATTCATTTGCTTGTTTATTTTTATACTGCAGCTTGATTTTCTTTTCTTTCTATAAAGTGTTCTAAAACTTCAAACATGTAAGAATAACATTTCTTGCCTGTTTCCCTACAATAATGATGCTCTGCAGCTTTACATTTTAAACACCAAGCCTGCGTTTAATCCCTACATCAGTTTCCCAGACTCTCAGGTTCAGTGCATCATCTGGACTCAGAGGGGCAGACAGGACTGCTTGCTGGATGCCACTCACAATGAACACAAACAAAACTGTTTCCTGCAATTACTGTACTATTGTTTACTCGAATGCTTCTCAAACTGGCGTTAAAATCTCAACCCAGTTGTTTTTTGTTTTGTTTTGTAATTTCATACGCAGTCTCTCTGCTGTTACAGGCCAGTTCAACCATGCTCAACCCTGGTTTTGGAAACTGCTGATTGGCTGCATTCGGTACTAAAGACCAAATAGAGATTTCAAGATTTAAAAACAAAACAAAACATAACATACAAGGAAATTGATTGACATAATTAATTCTATTTACTTTCTGATGATTTTAGACTATGTGTGATTGTGAAAAAAGCTGCCTATCTAAGTGACCTGTATTTCCAATCACCTGTGATGGTGGCAAAATTCACTTTTAAAAGCTTTAAACCCAAACGTGCTTTGATGTTTATGCAGTTAATGTAAGTTTTAAGAATGTCATGAGGCAAAAAAAAACAGAGTGCTTAGTTTGCCCATGACATTTTATACTGTTTTAATTCATCTGTTAGAAGCCAACTAGAACTGAAAGCTGATTGGCTGGTGGTACTCAATCGTTTTATAATCTTCATCATTTATTTATTTTTTTTAATCATTTAATTTTTTAAATATGGAATTTGATTGGAAACCTTTTGAGCATTTGTCAGGATCAATTTGTTATCCTCAATTACCTTGTTTGCAACGAAATGCTATATCCTGTTCTTAGCGGAAACCTTAAATCGTTCAGAGACTTGATGTCTATTCACTACATGACTCATTTAGCATGACATCAGTTTCAGTATCTGCATAAAGAATTATAACTATGAGACAAGAACACACTTTGAGATCAGTTCGGGGAGATTGTCTTTTTTGCAGTCTGTGGTCTAGAAAAGGTAATAAACTAAAAAAGAAAGAAGCTAATAATAATATAAAAATATCTATGACCACCTCAACTCGATACTGATAATAGAAAAGGGTACTTTTTCAAGTAATAAAACCTCTATTTATTTCTACCCACTATGTCTTCAGTAGAAGTTTTCTTTCTGCAATGCGATGAGGAAAAGAAAGTGATGGATAGAGAGATTGCAATTTAAAAAAATGACTGAAACATATTAGCAATGTCAGTTAATCTTGATAAAAATTCTATCATGGATTGCAACTCACATTTGAATTTAAGGAAACAGATAGTGAAATCATTTCCTGTTATCAGCTTTAACAAAACAGTTGTTTTGTGGTTTCCACATATATATATATATATATATATATATATATATATATATATATATATATATATATATATATATATATATATATATATATATATATATATATATAAGATGCACCTACATTCCTGAGCCTTTTTTTTGTTTGTTTTTTAGTTTGATATAGGTTGGAAGAATTTTTCTAGAAATATCTGTAAAGATAATAGTGAAAGCTCTGTCAATATTGCATCAGTGTCTATGCTGTTTTTTGTCTCATGTATACAATAATTCACAAAGGACAGTATCTGGTTACAGTGTCCTGTTTTATCACAGTGTGATGCACATGAACTAATGCAAATAAAAACATTTTTTACATAATTTTTATTTTTTTGCTCCAGATCAAATATGTTATTGATACTATATGTACCTTTCTTTAGCTTCTGATTTGAGACTGTGTGCTGGTATGAGAGTGCTGAAGCTAGACAGTGTTCAAACTGTTTTAGTTTTTAGCTTCTGATTTGAGACTGTGTGCTGGTATGAGAGTGCTGAAGCTAGACAGTGTTCAAACTGTTTTAGTTTTTAGCTTCTGATTTGAGACTGTGTGCTGGTATGAGAGTGCTGAAGCTAGACAGTGTTCAAACTGTTTTAGTTTTTAGCTTCTGATTTGAGACTGTGTGCTGGTATGAGAGTGCTGAAGCTAGACAGTGTTCAAACTGTTTTAGTTTTTAGCTTCTGATTTGAGACTGTGTGCTGGTATGAGAGTGCTGAAGCTAGACAGTGTTCAAACTGTTTTAGTTTTTAGCTTCTGATTTGAGACTGTGTGCTTGTATAAGAGTGGTGAAGCTAGACAGTGTTCAAACTCTTAGTTTTTTAGCTTCTTATTTGAGGCTGTGTGCTGGTATGAGAGTGCTGACAGTAGTTCAGTGTATAAACACATTCAAGCAACCTAGATGAAAACACATTCAAAATGCATAATCAAGTCCTACATTAACACTTTGGATTGTGTATTGCCTGACTAGAGACTTACAAGAGAGGGAACAAAAAGAAGGAAACACAAAACACAGCAAAATAGGTAATGACATTGTTACATCCTCCAGTTGGTATACTGGATTGGAGAGTACTAGGATTAGCCAAGTCTCTGTTTATGCCTCTAGTCCTATTGCCCTTGTCTTGGTCTGTGGACTTAACCCACGTGGGTGTTGAAACGTTTTGATATAAATTATTATTCTGGTTTTAAAAATGAAAGGATGTTACACTACAGAAACAAAAAAACACCAGCAATGTATTAATCTTGTACTCAGACACAAACAGTTTAGCAGGGCTGAGGTAAATATTTAAACTGCATTTACACATACTCAAAATAATATGAAGCGACATGTGTTATTAAACCCTGATTTCAGTAACAGATAAGGCTAAAGGACACAAACAGGAGCAGATATATATTGATTTTCAACCAGTATCTCCTCACAGGAGACTGAGTGACAGTTTGACAAATATTACATTTTATTAAACATGTTATTCTGTCTGGGCTTTATCAGATAATCATTTTTCAAGGCTGCAAAGCCACACTAAACAGTAGCTATTACCAGCAGCTCATTATTGGAGCAAAGATAAAAGATTTTCGTCTGAATATTTCCCTCTTGATGCATTAATGTACTAGCTGCTTGGAGTGTCCTTGGCGAATCTAGAATACTACATGTTCGCTTTTCAGACGTTATGTATTTAAACCACGGGCCCTGCTTAGACATTCTCATTTCCCCAAAAGTTAAAGATTAATGATGTTTCATCAGAATAATGTTTCATTGGAGACTGTGTAATTCATGAGTATTAAAAAGAGATCTTCTAATGCAAGACTTCCCCAGGCCAACATATGTTTAGTCCACTGTCCACACCGCATTGCTAGAAGAAGACGTACATTAAGTATGTTTCTATATAACACTTTTTTTCTCTTTCTTTCTTTCTTATTGGAAATCAATATGTAAATAGTATTTTCATTCAAAACAGCTTAGAGATTACAAATGATCTTTTACTTGGGGCCCAGATAGAAAAAAGTGATAGCAACCCTAGGACCAAATCATATTATAAGCGCTTTGCTTACTTTGACAAAAGTGATAACCCATCTCTTAGATGGTAAAAATCGAATACATTGCTGGTTTTATGAATGGTCATTAGTAGTCCTCATGACACATTTCATTATAGAAATGAATAGGTATTCCCTCACTGTCATGTTATATTAATATATTGAACACATTTTATCTGCTTTCAGAATCTATTGTTTAGAAAGGAATGTTCATTTCATTTCCTATGTGTAACGGGGTGACCCACGCACTTTATTTAAGCACGTTTGATTTTGTTGTAGTATATTCATGTTTTGATAACACGTTAACACGTTTATAAATCGTTTATTTTGAGTGGAGAAGGAATTGGACTCGTTTGTGTTCGGCGGTGGGTTGGGGAGAAAAATGAAAGAAACAGCCGCCAACATCTAGAGTGAGGCTCCTGCTATGCTTCCTGTCTCCCTCCGTGTGTGTGTGTGTGTGTGTTTTTAACCGTTTTAGAAATTATTATTTTAAAGGCATTGGGGTTTTAGAGAAGAGCTGGAGACGGGGAGTTTTAAAGTATTGGTTTTAGTGTTGATTTTAGTAAGCCCCCGATCTGCGATTGAGCAGCACTGCACTTTGTTCTTCTGTACTGCTTTGTTTTTTCTATTTATTGTTTGGATTTTTTTTTTTTTTTTTTTATGGTGGCAATTATTGTGTGTCAACATATATTATTCAGCCACTCTCGACATGTTTTACAATCAACATTACATGAAACTGTTGCAATTGTGATCCACTAGATTAAAAAAACAATAATGCAAGGATCTTTTTAAATAGGCAACATCGTTTAACATATGGTTGCTGATTGAGTAACAGGACAGAGGTTGGGTGCAAATCGGAGATCCTTCACACCGCAAGTGGGCTTGTCTGCATTTGTGGTTTTAGAGCTTTGCACCTCATCTCATCGACAGAAGACAGAATCCATAACTGCATTGTATCACACAGCATCGCAAGTTACAGTTAATTTAGTGAGTCTTTTGCAGTCCATTTTAGTATTGGCAGGCACATGCTTGCATAATTGGTGGGGTTGTACTTTTATGTGGCATTCTGCACTTATGATGAGATCCTTTTAAAAAAGTGGGACACGTGCATAGCAGAGGTTATTAAGTTGAGTTGAGCTGAGAAGCTGCTATTAATAGTGGTGCCTCTGTTATAGATGTTGCCCCATCCACACCCAACAGTGCTGTATTTTGTACCCTGTTGCCCCATCCACTATGCCAGAATTGTGCAAAAGGGTTGAGGAGCGTGACACGGACTTCCGTAATCTTCAACGGCCACCGCAATCCCTGTATCTCTATCCAATTCAGTATGATTAGGATGAACTTGAAAAAAAAAGCATTGGTCATCACTGTCCTCTGCCTATCCTCTGAATACCTCTCTGCACCCAATTGGTAAGGATTAGTACCCTCTCATCAGTTCAGCCCTATGTTGTGTACCTTATTTTATTGTGTTGAACCATTGCTCTTCATTAGATTCTGTACAGTCCCTATTCAAATCTGAGGGACCCAGAACCTTTGTTTACTGTTCCATACCAACAAACTGACATCATAAGTTCTCTTTGCAGACAACTACACACATACTGGATGATGAGTATACAATACATTATTGGTTGATTCATAAATAGTAAAAAACCATTAGTGTGGGACTACAGAGAACACAAGTGTATGTATTGTTTCTGTAGTGCTGTTAACTGAAAGAGGTAAATGGCAGAGGAAGGCTTATACTAAGGTAATTAGGGGACTCCAGAGGTTAAGTGGTGGATTTGGCTCTCTATTACTCTCAAAGGGGTTAGAAACAGGTTATTTATGGTAACAGGCTCCCTTTAATGTCCTCCATTTCAAAAAATGACTTCTGTGTGACTCACTTAGGCCAACACTGATAATTTCTACACAAGAAAAAAATAAAAAGCTGCTATGTCAAAGCGTTGACATCCTATTAGCCAGCAACAGCAACATTTACCCAATCCATCATATGTTTAACCTATTTTCCAGTTTGCAATATTTCGGGAAGACATCAATTAGGTATGATTCTAGATCACACTGTGACAGAAATACAATGAGTTCTTTTGTAAATCTCCCTCTCGACCTGTGAGGGTGCTAAATAGCGAAAGGAGAAGTATTTGGACCGGCTGGCCTGACAGTTCATTTCTGAGGTCGGGAAGTTGGTCAGCCTGGATGGAAGCGAGACTCTGTTGCAGGAACATATTGACCCGGAAGGTAAGTGAGGTAGCAGCTGCAAGCAATAGATGCAGCTGGAATCATTTACCAAGGGATCATGTTGGGTAGCATAAAAGGGGCCAGAGAAACGCCAATTTCTTCCTTCGCTTGGGTTGTGTGCATAAACTTGGAAGGACTGAGAGCCGCATTAGTAACTGCCTGAGAAACCGGATTGTGAGAAGAATATTCGTGAGTGTTAGATGGCTAAACACGTTTCAGAGCTGTGCTTTTGGGCCAGCACAAGCTGGAACTGCACTTCACGAACTGTCACCAAATAACCTGTTATCACCCACCATGAGCACTAATACACACACCCCGGACTGGTGGACGTGTTTTAGTATTGTGGGGCGCTAACATTTATTGTTTGGGACTATAAACCCGTCTGTTTGGCTCCACGCATTACACATTGTTGTGTATTGCCGGAGCGTTTTCTTTTTTGGTCACCAGACCCGGATTATAATTAAAACCCCAATTTTCCTACCAGATTACAATTGCTTGTGATTTCTTCAGCACTGCATCACCTCTACACCTGTTCACAATCACCAGCCACTTTGCCACACATACTCATACATTTTTTGTTTGTTTATGTCACTGTATGCATCTCTGTATATTTCCAAGTCACCTCAACATATTTGTTTTTCAATCAAATAATGCAGTTTTTTTATTGTTTAACCCAAGATGTTTTTTAATCCATGACCCCCTTCCAGGCATGTCTTGTATTTATGGTGAACATTGCAGTTTAGAATACCTAAAAGATCATCTGACCCTAGAGTAACAACATGACAGCAGTATAGAGTACCTCCTCTTCATGAGACTGGACCCTAGAGGTACTTATGTCAGGTTCACCCAATTACCCCCCCCCCCTTGGTCCCCCCCCCCCCCAATGCTTTGCTTTCATTTATTACATGCTGTGCCATCCTGCTGTAGTGAAATATTATGATTCTATGTGTTTATTTTTCAATTTGTTGTGAAAGGCACATAAAAAAGCCCACAAAAACCTTTTGTATTATACAGTAATGCTTAGTTTTCCATACATGGCCAGTACATTTCAGTTCTCACCTAGGGAGTTAATCCATCACTGGTATTATCCGCAATTAAAGGCTCTTTCATAATGCAGGAATTGCATTAGGACAAGGACAACATGAACTCTAATGGGGGCTCGTAATCAGAGTCTAGACAGAGATCATACAAAACTAAAAGCTGTCAGTAAATATATCTTTTTTATTTAAACTGTCAGACTAGAAACCAAACTGCAGAGCTGAAAGGACAGTAAGAAAGAATATGAAGAGATGGCGAGTGTGCATCCGTGTAAACTGGGTACAGGATTTTTCATATCCCTCCTGATCCATCATTCTCCACAACATGATACTCTAGAGTCTAGGCTGATAATGATAAAGGCAGGAAATGGAATGTCCGGTCCTGTGGCTTAACACAGCACAGCTTGTAGGTTGTTTTTATCTCTGCCATTTAAAAAAGTGTAACATCTATAGGTTATAATAAATGGTTAAACACGAGGTAGACGTTAAAATAATTAGAAATAACATTTATTGGTAATAACTGGAAATTAAACCAATAAAAGTACGTTGCAAAAATTTTACACAATGCATATATATATAGTATCTATATATATATATATATATATATATATATATATATATATATATATATATATATATATAATGAAATCGAATCAACGCAAGAGTTTGTGAGATATTTTCCTGGAGGGAATGTTTTAGTAGTAACGCAGTTCCACCCTCAGTTAGGAAGTGAGTGGCTTGTTGTCTCTGCTCACATATATGCAACGATCAAGTAGTCAGTGAGCTAATGTTGAACATGTATGTTGTTGAAAGTCACCCTGTTCAAGACAATAGCTGGAATGGTCTTGATTGTGTAAACCCACACAAAGTCTCAAAAAAAAATTTGATAGATAGTGTTACACAAGGCAACAACACTTGCCTCCAGGCCTGTTTTAACCCTAGAGACATTACTGGTCTGCAGCACTACACTCCAACATGATTACTTTTGCTGATCAAATATTGTCTCTCATAATGTGCACTACCTAATATTCAGCATGGACACAATAAATACAATAACAACAATACTTCTACTGCCACACTTAAGAGGACACTGAAGAAGGCAGTAATCAAAACATTTGTCTACTTATAGATTCTTCTGCTTTGAAGTTACAGATGGTGTACTACAGACAGTAGAACTGCTTTTTGTTTTCATTTGTGTGGTGCAGTGTGACTCACTGTCAGCGGCAGGTTAACACCCATAATGTGCTCATTACCACTTCTCATTCCACATCTTCCCATCTTTGATGAGGATTACAAAAACAATGATACTTATTAACACACCTACCTGTTTGCAGTTCTTTCAGAGATGATTGTGTAACATCTAAGTACTGCAACAGAGGAATGTTACAATACAATGTAATACATGTAATATATTTCAAACTTAAACAACACCATCAGTCTAACAGGCTATTTCTACCTTACTAGCTGAAGAAGGTAGAAACCGAAACATAGCTATTTATTAAAATAGTGAATGTTCAATGTATCAATTTATATATAAGCCTCCTTTGGGTTTGGCATTAAAATATATGTGCAGATTCATAAAAATGTTTATGGCAATATTCAACACCTACTGTATACACATATAAGGAAAGATTTTTAAAAAAATCTGCTCTTCCAAAAAGAAAAGCCTTGACTTTATTTATTTGGTGACCCTTTTGTCATGTTCCACGGCTAAGCTTTCCAGCAATACAGGATTTTAAACATGGATGAAACCAGACAAAAAAAAATTTAAAAATTAAGTTCTAGTGCTGACTAAGAGAACCCTATAAATGTAAACCGGACATGTCAAATGCCATTCTAATTATAATTTGCTTTAGCGAGAATGCTTCTCCAGGCCTCTGCTCTGTGTGAAGTTGCAATGTCACTCATGTTTACTGAAAACTGCATTATTTGATCTCTGAACAATATGACTGCCAGCTGATGTTAGTGGGTGCTAGCGAGGAGGTTGCTTTATGATGCGTATGTCTTTATAGAAGCTTGTTTACTGTTTAGAAAGTTATAATTTGCTTAATTACATCTTTTTAAAATTGTTTTCATCTTGTAAACAGTTGCAGATTTCAAGTTAGCTATAACATTTTATAACTTGAACTCTGCAACTGTTTAGGTCTAAAGGTCTAATTAAGCAAATTATAATTTCAATTAAGGGTCTAGTTAGGCAATTGAGTTTCAGCTGGAATGAAACGCAGCAGAAACAGCAGGTCCCCAGAATCAGGAATTGTGGCAGGCTGGCGAGTGGAAAGAGGCCCAGAGACAGACTGCAGTTCAAAAAAATAACTATTTTATTATAAATAAACACAAAAATGAAAGGGCACAAGGGCCAAAACAAAACAATTTAAACACAAAGAAAGACAAAAAGCAAAGCTTACAAAAATAACAATTTCCAGGCTGGGCAATGCCTTCACTGGATTCAAACTTTCCAAACAACCAAAAAAAAAACCAACCTGCTTTCTCAGCTCCCTCTCTCCAAATGAGAAGCAGAGGCCTCCTTTTATATCAGGTGGCTGGGCGCTGATTGATCGTTAATCAACCTAATCAACTAATCAACCCCAGCCACCTGAACATAATAAACCCAGGCAGGTAGAGGAAGTTAACCCCATCCCTGCCAATTTAAAGGGCAGAGCTTTGCTCTGCCACACACCTCCCCCCATGTACAACGTACACCGGCCGCAATCGGCCAACTCCCCCCCCCCCCCCCCCCCCCCCAAGAGTCCAATTATGTCCCTTGGGTGGGCTGTTATGGTGGGTGGTGGTGGGCGGGGTTGATGTCGGAGCCCCCAAGCCTTCTTTGGTTGAGGGGGCCCCGAATCTCCAAGGTAGCACGGCGACGGCGGCCCGGCTCCCTCTGGTGGCGGAGGCGGCGACGGCGGCCCGGCTCCCTCTGGTGGCGGAGGCGGCGACGGCGGCCCGGCTCCCTCTGGTGGCGGAGGCGGCGACGGCGGCCCGGCTCCCTCTGGTGGCGGAGGCGGCGGCCCGGCTCCCTCTGGTGGCGGAGGCGGCGACGGCGGCCCGGCTCCCTCTGGTGGCGGAGGCGGCCGGCCCGGCTCCCTCTGGTGGCGGAGGTGGCGGAGGCGGCGACGGCGGCCCCTCCCTCTCGGGCTCGGAGAGCGGCGGCGGCCTCTCCTCCCTCTCTCGGAGCGGCGGCGGTGGCTCCTCCCTCTCGGGCTCTGAGCGGCGGCGGCGGCTCCTCCCTCTCGGGCTCTGAGAGCGGCGGCGGCGGCTCCTCCCTCTCGGGCTCTGGGAGCGGCGGCGGCTCCTCACCCCTCTCTGGCTCTGGGAGCGACGGCGGCTCCTCACCCCTCTCTGGCTCTGGGAGCGACGGAGGCTCCTCACCCCTCTCTGGATCTGGGAGCGACGGAGGCTCCTCACCCCTCTCTGGCTCTGGGAGTGACGGAGGCTCCTCACCCCTCTCTGGCTCTGGGGGCGACGGCAGCTCCTCCTCCCTCTCTGGCTCTGGGAGCGACGGCAGCTCCTCACCCCTCTCTGGCTCTGGGAGCGACGGCAGCTCCTCACCCCTCTCTGGCTCTGGGAGCGACGGCAGCTCCTCACCCCTCTCTGGCTCTGGGAGCGACGGCAGCTCCTCACCCCTCTCTGGCTCTGGGAGCGACGGCAGCTCCTCACCCCTCTCTGGCTCTGGGGACGACGGCAAATCCTCACCCCTCTCTGGCTCTGGGAGCGACGGCAAATCCTCACCCCTCTCGGGCTCTGGGGACGACGGCAAATCCTCACCCCTCTCGGGCTCTGGGGAAGGCGGCTCACCCCTCTTTATTGGAGTGACCGGGGCATCTCCCATGTCTACAGCCAGGTAATTAACCACCATGAGGGCAACCTCTGGGAAGGAGGCCGGGTGGTGTTGTTCCTCCCACTGTTCCCACCTCTCCCCATCTCGACGCCACAGCGTGTTGATAACTATGGGGAGATCGTGGATGAGGTCTGCCTCAGGGTGCATCAACCAGTCCCAGATCTCCTGGGACGGTGGTGAAGGTGGTGGTGCTGGAGGTAGTGGGGTGGCCCCTGATGCCCGGGGTGAACACGGCACCTCTTCCTGGGCCTGGTTGTAGGGGCATCCTGCCCAGTTGTGGCCGTCCTCCTCACACCGGCCACACCAGTTTGCCGGTGGCACGTCTGGGCAGGACCGCCAACGATGGTCCTCCTTCCCGCACCAGGAACACCAGGGGAAGAGGCTGGCCGGGTCCTCCAGCGGTGGCTGCAGCAGCTTACATTTCTTCAGCTGCTGCTGCTTTTCCTGCCTTTGCCGCTGTCTGCTCTTCTTTACCATTTTTTTTTTTTTTTTCAAAAAAAAAAAAAAAAAAAAAATTATCCCAAAAATTCCACAAAACAAAACAAAAATACTGCTCTGAGCCTCTAGGTGGCGCTATCCCACTTCTGACACCAAATGTGGCAGGCTGGCGAGTGGAAAGAGGCCCAGAGACAGACTGCAGTTCAAAAAAATAACTTTTATTATAAATAAACACAAAAATGAAAGGGCACAAGGGCCAAAACAAAGCAATTTAAACACAAAGAAAGACAAAAAGCAAAACTTACAAAAATAACAATTTCCAGGCTGGGCAATGCCTTCACTGGATTCAAACTTTCCAAACAACCAAAAAAAAACCCAACCTGCTTTCTCAGCTCTCTCTCTCCAAATGAGAAGCAGAGGCCTCCTTTTATATCAGGTGGCTGGGCGCTGATTGATCGTTAATCAACCTAATCAACTAATCAACCCCAGCCACCTGAACATCATAAACCCAGGCAGGTAGGGGAAGTTAACCCCATCCCTGCCAATTTAAAGGGCAGAGCTTTGCTCTGCCACAGGAATGAAAACTCCTGTTCTAATACATGTGCACACTATTGTATGTAAAACCAGAGGAAAAGTAGATCTGTCCTGGTTTTCAAGTTGTCCAATCATTAGTTAGCAGAGGCGAGACATAAATATGCTTGGGTAAGCGATGTAAGAATATCTGAATTTCGTATAATATTGCTTATTATAGAGACCGTTATGGAGAATTGTATTGCGAACATCCAAGTAATATTTCGAATAACTTTTTCTAAATTATACAAAAAAAAATGTTATCAAACAACAGAGACATTGTAATAAATTTGGTTATGAATCAATTTTCAAGAAGAACTTTCTCAGAAAAAATTGGAGAAAAAATTGTTAAAAAAAAATAGGGAGTTATAGATGACAAATACCCGAACTGACACAGGTAGGGAAGGGATGTATTCGCCACTTCCAACATTCAAATTATTAAAGTTATCTGTGGCTTACCAGTAGCTGTCAATTAAAAAAAAAAAAAATGCTTGAACTTCCTTTAATTCAGTACAGAATAGGCAATATGGAACAGCACTGGCTATAGCAATCTAGGATGTCTAACAAAGTCAGCACATAAACACAAGCATTCCCAAAGTCACTTGTGAGCCACTGTAACACTCAAAACTTCTGGACAAACCCTGTTTGATGTTCAACTGGATGAGCAGAAGTGTAGGGATACAATACATCACGATGAGCAAGTAAGAAAAAATTGTGAGGTTCTTAAACACTTAATGAATTCTGTTATTTGCTTTAGAGGGTACTGTGAAGGCACCAATTCCTCAGATAGAGGCAATTATGTGGAATTTTTTCCTCTGATTTCTGACTACGACAGCATGTTAAGCAATCACCTGTCAATAGCCACAGTATTCTCGGTACCTCTTCAGAGTGACTCAATCTCTTCACTGTCTCAGGCTCTTGTGTTTTCAGGTGCATGATAGTGGTCCAAAAGCACGGTTGTTCTGTCATCAACATTTGTTACATTTATTAAAATACAAATAATAATAAAAATGCTTTTAAAAAGACCAAATTCCCATTGGGCTTATTTTTCTTTTTAGAGTCCATTGATTTTTAAGTATTAATATGCATGACAGCTGCTATAAGATCGTTACCTTTATTAAAAATGTGGACAAATTAATCTATCGATTAATCTACGGGTTAATCAACTAATGCCCATAAATTAACCAATCAAAAATGGTAATCAATATATATATATATATATATATATATATATATATATATATATATATATATAATTACAAATGGTACATTGAAATTTCATTCTGTTTGATATTTTATTTTAAAACACTTAAACTCAAAATCAAATATTGTAAGGTGATATTGGTTTTATGTTGGGAAATATTTTTAAGAAAAATTAAAAACTGAAATATCTTGCTTGCATAAGTATTCAACCCCTGTGCTGTGGAAGCTCCCAGTTTGCACCGATGAAAGAAATTGCCCTAATCCACTAAAAACTAATACCTACTGTAAAAATAGCAATGTTGTTTATTGAATAGACTGTGAAAAATGTGATGAAATAAAATATGTTGGAGAGACTGGAACAACTTTATAGAAAATAATTCAGAACCACCTTTCATTAATTAGAAATAAAAAAATGAATGAGCCAATAGTACAGCACTTCAGCAGTCAAAGACATGACATAAATGATGTAAAGTTTGTAGTATTAGAACAGCTAATGCCACATATAGAAGAATAAAAGAAAGTACATGGATAAATAGATTGAACACAATTATGCCAGCGGGACTCAACAGAAAAGAATGAACTAATTAATTCCAATAAATATATAAAAGTTAAAAATAATTAAATAAACAAAATTAATTCAAAAGTTGTGCATGCTGATGCGCTGGGGAGACCATATCAAGGCTGATCCTCACAGCCAGCATTGCATGATAATATAAATATAAGTTTATATAAAATAATGTTAATTAGAATTAATATAGATTTAAAGATATAAGTAAAAGTGATGTCACATATATAGAACACCATTACATCATGTAAGAATAAATCATGGATTTGAATATAAACAATAACAAGTAGTTGTCTTGCCGTCAAACACCTATAAACACCTCCACTGTTTTGATTCAAACACAGGCTCCCTTGAGAAAGATATGTACAACATATCGAAACGTTGGGCAGCTGGCTCTTTGAGCTAATATATATATATACACAATATATTATATATACTCTCCAATTCTCCAACTCTCCTCAACCAACAGGTTGACCCTGCCCTTTTTAAAAGGCTCCCAATTGTTTAACTGATGGCAGCTGTTCAATCAATTACACAATCACCTTGTCTAATTATGCCATCTAACATGGCCTCCTGGGAATTGAAGTCCTGCTGCGCCAGATCGGCAGGACTACATTTCCTTAAAGTGGGTACAGACTGTGCAAAATCCGTGGCCAAAATATCGGCCCTCGACCACAATGCCCCACACTTCATTACAATATATATATATATATATATATATATATATATATATATATATATATATATATATATATATATATAGGAGAGGAATCCTTAAAGACGACAAGGGAGGCAGTGCATCCTCAAAATTTAAAAGTGACCATTTTAAGAGTTATGTTCAATTGTTCAAGGTATTTAAATATTTCTAATACTATCTGTGCAATGTTGCACAAAAAAAAAAATTGTAAGGAGTATAAGCCAAAATATAATTTCCAAATATGGAGACAAAACTGAATTATTACTTTTATTCATATGGAAATTACATATCAGTACCAAATACAGTATACCCTTTTCTGGAACGAGACATCCATTAAAGTTTACTACCTTTAAACCATTAATAGCAAAAGAAGAATTCAAATTAAGTGAATCCATCTCAATGCATGAGCAGATACAACACATTTTAGTGTAATTTCCAGGTCATGAATTTAAAGTGGTGAGATTTCTATCTCCATAAAAGCTTTAGAGAACAACTGAAAGTCATAGATGAATATGAATGTATAGTAATAATAACAGTTTGCTAATTTCAACCATGGTACAATGAATAATTTTACATCATGGCTGAACACTTCTCTTTCTAGAAAAAAAAAAATATTATCTGGGATTGTTCATCCAGTATCCATTAGATGAACATCCTTTTAATTTGACAATGCATCTTTAAAGCATCTTAGCCTTTTCAAAAAGTAACTGCAAGTCATAGGTTATTAGATTTTTTACAGGATTTGTATATTGGATTCTGCACAACTATAGACAATCATATTACAGGGATATTGAAACCATCCCTAATGCATTAGATTCTTTTTGATAAAATACAGAATTCCGGTACAGGAGGGCTATTCCATTCAAGATATAATTAAATAATTAAGTTGAGGACCTGCATTAATGTAAATTGGTTCAATTCAAATCTAGAACAGAGATTGGATAAAGACTTGGGCTGGAAGGGACAACTCCTCTGCCATAGAGTCTTTCTAAATAGTCACACTGCAGTTGGCATTGGTATGAAAATACATGCAGTACCCAGCCCAGAACAGATCATTACCAGATATGCAGATTCCCACCTACCCAATTCAACACCATAAATTAAGTTAATATGTACAACATGGTGGGTATTGTAATGCACATCATAGCATAACAATAAAAATACAACATTAACAGCGAAAAGGAATTCACCAGGGCATCATTTGCATTAGTGCAACAAACAAGCAAGGATTCAGAGTTTTTTTTTTCCCCCCACATAAGAATATTAATAAAGCAATAACTTTACAGACATGAAAAACCGTGAACATGATGATTGAGCACTAAAGGAACGTGGAACCATGTTTTCTCGCATGGCAATTTCCTCTCAGTTGAACTGTTTTTGTATAAAGCTGGTTTCCAGTCAATAATTGCTACAGACAGCAGAGGATCCATTTTACAAAAAATATTAATCTGGGTGTGTAAAAGAGACAATGGATAGATTCATAGATTCACATATTCTAAAATAAGATTGGCAATTACTCGATTAAAAAAAATAATAAAATAAATAAAACATTTTGCAAAGCTCTGTGAAAAAAAAAAAAAAAACTTTTTAAATCTTTTAATTATGTATTTGTCATCCAGAGCAAACGTGTGGTATCATGATTAAGGTCTCTCATTTCGACATTCTATATTTTGGTGCCAAGGCACATGTATGCACATGCAAGGATTTCAAGACAGTGAATACAAATAACACTATGGGAAAAAAGACAGGAATATTATTATTACAAGAATGAACAAACTGCCAGCTCTGCCTTTACCTGTGTGTCAGGATGTTTGTCAAAATGCCAATTTAAAAAAAAAAAAAAGTTTTGAAAAACTGATTGAGTTCCAAGTAAGAGACTCAATATGCAGCACGCAAGACCTTCTGGTGAGACTGTTAGAACTTGTTAAAGACTCTTTTCTCAGATATGAATACTCACAACTAACATTAATAAAAAAAAAAGAGCTCTCCACTAATCTGCTAATTTATTAGAAAGGCATTTCTATTAAATATACTGGTAGTAAACAAGCTAAATGCTAAATGTGTAATCTATCCTATTCCACATTATGACTCTACTCAATTAAGATCCTAAAGGCTTACCACCAAAGGGTCAGTCTTATGCTGGATAACCAATGGAGTTTAAAAGTTACAATTTACAGGCAAGGCTTCAAAATAAATAAAAAAATAACCATGCCTCTTATTATCTTACGGGTACACTGTCACTAATACTATTATCAATGGGTGACCACACTGTAGAAAAACAAAGCATATATTCCCTTCCCTTGTATCAGGTCAATTAACATATTTCTGTCACTCTGGTAGACCATGTGAGTAAGTCTGACCAAATATGTGAAAGAAGCTATAAGATATATATATATATATATATATATATATATATATATATATATATATATATATATATATATAAGATGATTTTCTAAAACTTAAAATCACAAATACACGAGTACGACGAATGCTCATGCTGTCCGTGCTAATAAAAGGCACGTTTCGTTAATTATGTAAGCAATGAATTTTACTAATGTTTGTGAAACAAACGAAATTTGTGTGCTTTATTCTTGTTCTTCACCAAAGTAACTTTTTTTCCACAATGATAAAAAAAAACTATGACTTTTTGAGTGATTACTTAATGGATTATATTATAATTATTAGGTAATATAATAATAATAATAATAATAATAATAATAATAATAATAATAATAATAATAATAATAACTGCAATACCTATTTGAAGAGTCTTTTTTTATTCCATGTTGCAACTAATGTTAATAACTACACAGGTATTTATATTCACACAGTTGTGATTGTGGCTTTTGAAAACACAGACCTGTGGCAACATGCAGAAACTACGGAATGTTGTCCAAAACAGTAGAGGACATGCCAAGTCTCACTCATCTGAACTCGCTCGTTTTAGAACCTTTTTTGACATCAGTTGCAGCAGTCTCACTCTGACAAGAAAAGAAACAGCAATGCGTTCTATTCCCAGGTCTCACTTCTAACTGCTTTAAATCTCACCTCTTGGATGGTCTGACCTCGGGATCTCTGCACTAGGTTATTTATTTTCAATAAAATAAGCTGGTTACAGATTTTAAAATATAACAATTGAAATGTTAAACACCAGTAGCTCCAATGTGAGATGATAAGGAATGAGCAACGTTTGTAACTTTGTGTTGAAATTCAAAGAGAAACGTAAAATGCTGATAGCTGCAGTGTGTCCTGGCCATGAAGTGATAGCGACCTATAAAAGAACATGGTCTTACTGATATGTTGCATGTGTTACCAGTGAAATCAACTCGCAGTGGTGAGTATTATAAGGATCTATATGTCTAGTCAGCAAACTGCAAAGTCTGTCATTGCTGGCATAGTGCAGTGGTCTCCAGACTTTTCTAATACAGGGACCACCATGGTGTTTAAGGATGTTTTCATTGACTGCTACCAGTTTGTGATTAAAAAAAAAAAATGTATTTGTCGGGTTACCATATGTACACAAGGACAGTTTGGGACAGTTCAGTATTTTCAACTCGCATCGCAGTGCATTCTGGTGCATTTTACCTGTGTCATGTACCTTTCACAGCAGGACTATACTTACCAGAATGCATTGGGGTGTCAGTTGAAAAGCATGGCCACTTCCAAATTGTACAATAGCACATGCAGTCCATACAACAAACCTATGTATTTGTACTACAAACTACCACAGTATCGGCACATGTGATTTTGAGAAATATTATATATTGATACTTTTGTGCAAAATGTCAAGAGTGTTGAGTATATTAGATTAATGGTCTTGGAGAGCCATTTCACTCCAGGGTTAACAGGTTCAATTATATAATTAACTATTTCAGGGTCTGGATAGTTTAATTGGTGCAATTAATAAATATAAAACAGGTCTTCAACAAAGCTCAGAAGTGGAAGGGCCAACTTTGGCTACCTCTGGACTGTGATACTGGGTTCTCATAATCTCATAAAAAGCGTATACTAAATCAGGGGTAGGTAACCTTGTCTATTCCAATCCATTCCACTCTAGGACTTTGTTCCAGCCAGACCCTTCATTATTTTATTGATCCTGTGGAATGGATTGGAAGAGCCAAGATTGCCTACCCCTGGACTGTTTTAGGTAAGGAAATGAATGAGTACATGTAGAGGTTTAAAATATTCATATACAATCGGATTATAGCCGAATGCAATCCACCAGGTTTATAGGAGGCTAGCAGTGTATGATAACAATGTGCTGAAGACAGGTGCAACATGAAGGCCATTATCGAATTAACCCAGAATGGTGTCAGTCTATAAAGGTCCCCATTTTTGGAATGAGGACCCTAAAAATGTAGACTTTCCAACACAAATTTAAAAAGGCTGTTAAGTATATATATACAGCAATATACTCTGAACTGCACCATAACGAACGATTGCAGGGTGATTACTGTCAGAAAATAATTATAGCTATGCTTTGACACCCCTAGTCTTCCCAATTGTCACGTTGAAAGGTTACCAGCTGTATTGCAGATTTCTATATACTTTATTTTGTGTTGCATTGCCCCTATAATGATACCTTTTACTTGTAAACAAAGCATTACGAGAATACCAACCTTAAAACCACATCATACACACATTTCGTAACCAGACTGATTGAGAAATCAGTGGTTTGCAATGTGAATAAAAACAAACATCACAAAAAAAACAAAAAAAAAAACTGCTTTTTATGGATCCAAGTTTCAAATGAATGGCAGCGATTGCAATTGCAGATGATTTATGACTTTGAAGGGCGCTCAGGGCCCAATGATTGTGTGAGCACTCAGGGCCCGAGTGAAATATAAATTTGGCCGGAGGTCTTGTCCACGGTTTCCCTGCGGGAGCCCGGCTGGAAATACATGAACAGTTACATGCATACCAGTGCTGCAGATAGGATGTGACTATTGGCCACCTCCCCCCAGAAGATGAGGCCGTCAAACCATGAATGGGGAATAATAGTAAATAATTAACAAAGCCCACAATTGGTGAGATAAAATTGGCCAGAGGCCTTGACCGTGGGTGCCCGATGGCTACCTGCATGAGGCCAGCTAGAAAAACATAAACAGTTACATGCATCCAAGTGAAGCAGATAAGAAGTGGCTGTAGCCAACTCTCCCCGAAAAGACTAGGCCGCCAAACCATGAATGACTGAATAATGAATAATTAACGCTCTCCACAGTGGCACTCTGCCACCTAACCTCCAAATATTGAATTTAATGAAAATCAGCAGCTGTGACACGGCCCGTGCCCCAGAGCATGACTGCGCCGAGGGAGAGAGCCCAGGCTCGACCACGCACCCCGCAGAACTAAATACGAACCGCTCAGCACTCAGGTAAGGATAAACCCCCTACTCACATATTCTTTACTTCTAGAAGGAAACCTCAGGGAATCCATGGCTGAGGGCAGCCCTTCCTCCAGGCTCTAAGTGGTCACTCCCGTTTCGGCTACCTAGCTCTTGACTGAGCAGCCGAAACAAAAAGAAGCGACAAGGAAGAATAATACAGAGTTGATGATAACGTTTTGGTTAGGTGGATTCTCCTTCCAGAAAAGCAATCAAGTTTACAAGTTTTGTACTGGCATCAGTGAAAAATAATTTTTTTAAACATAGCATCGCTATAACCTGTGACCTTCCTTTTTTGACCTGAAAAAAACCTGTTCTTAGTTAACCTGTCACTGCTATATTAAAGTGCATCTTGATTGTTTAAAGTGTTTAAAAAAATATCATCCTGATAGCTTGAAATAAACCAAAATTCTAAAAGTTTGTACAGGTGTAATGATAGAAAGTAACCTTTGACATCAAAAGACCCAGATTTGTTTCCTTTACCTCATTGAATTTTGGTTTACAACTCAGTAAAAAAAAAAAAAAAAAAAAAAAAAAAAAAAACACTTTTAAAAGGATCATTGCTGTTTGAAAAGCCAAATCACATTAAATCTGTTGAGAAATCACAGAAAGTGTTAACACACTCTGAACATTACAAAGCAGTGGTACTACAGTGGCAAATGCAATGGTTCTGTACTAAGAGGCCTTAATAATGCAAGGATGGGAACAGCTGAGCCGGTGGTACAATGGTAACATTGAACCATGTTTACACACCCTGATCTTACAACCTACTGAAGTATGCAATTACTATTTTCACAAGCATACAGGACACCGCACTTTAAAACAGGGAAAACATAGTTGTTGATATAAAATAAGGGGCTGAATGTTCAGGGCACTGTGTGTGACTGTGGGACTTTTTACTTATGGAACGCTCTACTTGAGTGTATTGTGAGACTAAAACAAAACCGGTGTTATCAACTGTGTCTGGTGTGGTGTAGCTAGGATTGTATTTGAGAACCTGAAAATATTACATTGTCCTTTTTAAGTGAGCTAAAACATATCAAATATATTTACAAATTATAGATGTTTGTCATGGATGTAGCATTATAAATTATTTAATATATATGAAAGCACAAAACTCACTGGTGATTCGGTGCAATGCTTCTTTTCTGGCCTTAAAGATGTCATATTGTTTTAATGAGCTAATGAGTGATTAAGTGGAGTTCCCAAAGCTTCAGACTCACTTCCCTGCAAGCATGCACATGAATAGTTCTGTACAGTCATTTAATTATAGTTATGTTAGATATTTTCTACTCATATAACGAAAAAAGGATATTACTTGTAATAAACCATTACATAATCTCTAACCAATCGGAACACTCCATTACTGGAGATTATCTCACTGTAAACTACCATTTTAGATGACTATATCATAAAATGGTCTATAATTACATTGCATTATATCTCCAATTATAGTATATCTCAAGTTCTAATGGTCGCCCAGGTCTATGTTACAAACAAATAAAATCTATTTTGGGTATGCAAACTTAAACAACCACCCGTCTACACAAGATCAGAAATAAAACAATGAAAATGCAGCCTATACAAACTATCACTAATAAAACAGCTTTTCCCTCCAGGCTTCTGCATCATTTATTATGGCCTGGAGAACTACTGTCTCTGCATATGAACTCAGGTTAAATGGATCTGGGTTATCTATTATAACATTGTTTTGTAGCATTATTTGTTTTATTTTACTTTGTCCAAAAATGATGCAAATTGGATTTTGTGTCCTTACTGAATATAAATGCATTGTTGGGAATATGCGTTATTTTACTAAGAGAGTGTAGCAGAAATGGAAGGAATAGCAGGTTTTATAGGAAATGTTTTATCTAACTGTTTCCATTGATGAGGGTCTTGTTGTGCAACCAGTGGGATATGAGAAGTTACGTAAAGGCCATATGACTGGCTGCTGGGCAGTGGAAATAGCAGACAACTTGGAAAACAGCCAGTCAGGATCAAGATGCATACGCATGTGCTGGAGTTGTCAATAGGAGGCAACTCCGTAAATACCTACTTGCAAAGAAAGCTACAAGAGATTGCTGCTTGAGATATGTTGCACTTCCAAACTGGGTCAGTGTAGCACCATCTGTAGAGAGCCTTGTTCTGTAGGCAGTGCCATCCCTCAAATGATATGGTAAATATTAAGTAGTTTCAAATGCATCTTAATGTCTATGTTGACATGTTTGCCATCTGTCTGAGTGGTTCTGGATTCTGTTGCTCCAATATTGAGTTTATTTTATTTTATTTTTCCCTCTAAATATGCAGTTTACAAGCTAAATTTGACTGTACAAGCTGGTGACAGAACCATTTGGGTCCACTAAACTGCAGACCCTCACCAATTTTAAAAATACTGGTCGCTGATTATTCAAAGTTAACTAGAGCTTGTAAAACGTGTGTAAGCCTACACATAGCTTTTATTCAAAGCACTGTCAAAACACAATGAAATATTGGAGTGGGATCACTGCCAAGTGAACATTTCTCAGCAGATTTTAAGCAACTAGAGGCATTGACGGTGAGTGAAGGGTTTACTTTTAGTTAACAGGGAATTTGCCTCTCCTTAAATTTGCTATTGAAAAAATCCACACAATTCTTAGCGGTATCAGTTCTTTCCGTTTATCGTGATAGTTTACAGGTTTGTCTATAGCAGACTCAGACAAGGCAAATCTATGTAAAACACTTTATAACACAGACATCTTATTCAGCATTTGTTTTATAACTAAATACATATTAGGCCTATTACGTTGTTATCTTTCCTAATGTATTTCCTAATGCGGCTTTCTCCAGGAGATAATACACTTCAGCTTTGCTTCAGCCCCGCTTCGGCAACTATACCTGGGGCGAGCCCATTCCCTCTTCCCCTCTCCCAACCCACTCCTTCTCGCACTTGGTTTGCTCATCTGTCATTTCGAACTGAACTTTATAGTTTAAAAACTGCTAATTAAAATGATCCATGAGTGGAAATGTAACTTTTTTTTGTTTGTTTTTGTAAAACATATAGTGTTGATTACATGGTGCTTTATGCATGTTAATTCACAGAAAGTTACATTTTTACGTCACAATATGTGCATTATAGAGAGGGAGTAATTTTATTTTGTATTTTAGTCAGGTGTGTGTTGTTATGTGTCCCGCGGCGCCCTCACCCCCTCCGCCATTTATAACAGTCTTCAGTTATAATGCTCATATTGTGTGTTCCCCGACACTGTATATAACATTGTTTTTCAATTTCTTTCAAAGTAGGGGTCCAAGGAAAATATATCAAATAAATACCTTCCAGCAGTGAAACCATGGAAAGGAAAAAAGACAGCAACTCCCATCAATAAACTAGCAGATATTAATAAAATTTAATAATTTTTCTTTATTCTAGTCAAAAAGGATATATATATATATATATATATATATATATATATATATATATATATATATATATATATATATACACACACACACACACACACACAGTAGAGAGTCAATTATCTGAACTAATTGGGACTGTTATTAGTTTGCATAATCGATTTGTATGGATAATCGAACAGTTATTAATAACAATTACTGTATCTTTAGTAATATATAGAATACAGTTAACATACACAAGTACTTGGTACACAAGTATTGTGAAAGATTGCGCCACTTTCACAGTTCTTTGCCCCTTTAAGACCAGACCCAGGACACGGAAATGGATTTTGAAGCGCTTACGCGCTACTTTTAATAAACACAAATGAATACAAACAAAACAGAAACAAACACAAATCTCTCTGTTGAACCTGTAACTTACATTAACGGGAATGTAACTAAACATTCAGGACGGCTAAGCCGCTTACCTGACACCAACACCAAACAGAAACTCACACGGGCTTCACTCAGTAGTTCGCCTTCAATACGACTGGACACACACGCACGCACACACAGAGTCAGGCTCTTCACTAGCCCATTCACCCACAGTGCATTCTCACATGGATTTAGCAGGGAGGAATTGTAACCCCCTCCCTGCTATCTTACTACTGATGATATATACTGTAACTAATAACTTATTCTATCACATTAAGCATACACAATTGCAAAGCTTTACAAATTATTAAATTAATGCAATTCAAATTTTAACACCTACAGTTAAGGTAATGAAATTCTGAAATTAAATGTACCACATACCAAACTTTGAAAATCATCAAAGAACAGAATTCACTACACCTTTGACACATTAGAGAACTTTAGGAATCATTAGACTTCAAAAATTCAGTAAAACGTTTCTACACTTTGATACTTGCTGTTAAGGCATTGTAGTAACATGCAATTGAAATGAATAAAATAGAAGTTCTTAGCTGCTCAATAACATGAAATATAGGACAAATCAAGAATGATGCAACTGTTTTAATTTGCTTAACTGCAGCTATCTAAAGCACACAATGCTCAGTCTAAGGTTTTGGTGCTCTGAATCATTTTGTAATTTTCATTTATCTCAGCCTGCTGGTCCATTTTTCGGCAGCTAAATCTCAGAGCATTTTAATAGCAGAAGCTGTGAGCATAGTACACCGCACATAATTAATCATATAACTGCAGGTGCATTCGGATGATTAGACAGTACAGTTGATCAAATACTGAATAATTGACTCTCTACTATGTTACAGGCTGTAATCATTATCAGGCAGGTACCAGCAAAAATGTTTGTGCAGGACAGACTCCAGTCTGTGTGAAGTGAGACTGTCACGGCAAAAAACCCTGTGTGATTTTAAAGGTACTGTGTGAATGTTTGTTGTTTTGTTTGTGTGTAACTCTACTGTGTGTTTTGAAACTGTTAAACAGCTTAGCTGTCCAGTTTGTTAGTTTAGGTTCCTGAAAAGTTTCGTTAGCATTCCTGTGTGAGTTAGGTTTTTGTTTCTGTTTGTTTTCTTTTTTTAATTGTAAATAATAAAAGTGAGCTAAAATCATACATCTTGTGTCTGGGTCCGTGGTTTTAAGGGTGAAAACGATCTTGAGCCATGAGGCTCGGTTACTATATATATATGTGTGTGTGTGTGTGTGTGTGTGTGTGTGTGTATATATATATATATATATATATATATATATATATATATATATATATATATATATATATATATGTGTGTGTGTGTGTGTGTGTGTGTGTGTATATATATATATATATATATATATATACACACACACACACACACACATATATATACACACACACACACACATATATATATATATATATATATATATATATATATATATATATATATATATATATATATAGTGCCGAGAAAAAGTTTGTGAACCCCAATGATAATTATGGAAATTCCATAGTTTTACCATGATAGCCTTCTTGAATCAAAACCAGTCTTTTCTTAAATATCCAGTAGGGTTTATATTAACCAATTCCATGTCTTTTGAAACAAAATAAACAAAAGTTTGACAAAACCGAATGGCTGCAGAAGAAGAAATTCTGCGTTTTAGAATGGCCTAGTCAAAGTCTGGACCTAAACCCCATTCAATTGTTGTGGCAGGACCTGAAGCGAGCTTTCTGTGTCAAGGACGCCCCCAAATGTCACCAATGTCACGGTATAACCAAACAGACTCTGTCAATGCCAGGCCACGAACTCGGAGACCAACAGTCACAAAACCTGTCCAAGATCGACAGATCATTTAAAGTCACTGCACCTGCTCTAAAACGGTTTATCATTTTTCGATCACATCTAGTGAATTTTATTCAAATATAAGTGATAAGTTTCTTTTAATGCTCACATATAAGTGGTACGTTTCTTTTGATGCTCAAATACTGTATAGGTGATTTGTTTCTTTTGATGCTCAGCATATCTTTATTTGACAGGCCAATGGGCTTCAGAGCTGTTTTTTGTGCCTTTCCTGATAAGGGCAATTTCTTTCTCTGATAAAAGACCATTCCAATGTATGTGAAGGGAAGTTAAAAGAAGCTCATGTACCACATAGGGTCATTTCATGATATGGTACATTTGTTGTATAATTAATTAATTGTGGCTTATCAGAAAGTTCAGAATCTCCAGACCTTTTGCAGTTGTCTCAAACCTAATTACAAATTCTTAGAAACCCTTTAAGGCCTTGTGAACTGGCACGTGGCTCTGTTAGAGAATAGTAAACAATGACTCAGTGGTGCTCTTAGAGATCCAGGATGTTAGCAGTAAAGGACATGTGACATATAATTGGTTCAGTTTTATAGTTCAAGCAAACAAATTATCTACATTTAAAGCCTTTCAGAAATTGGTTTCTGTGACAGGAATGCACTTTAAAACTTTAGGAGAAGAACAACAACCATTTAACTCTTACCTCATTATTTTATATGATAAAGTTTGATATTTAACAGGAGCGGTGAAAAAATGCATGTGAACCATGTGCAAATAACCGATAAAACATTGCTTTATAGTAGTAGCCTCATTAACCTGTGGTTGTTCTCCGTGTGCCACTAAACCCATTACCTATTACAAAACATATACGCAACAACTTTCTTAAATAATGTTAAGAAAAAAAACAACTGGCCTGTGTTTGAATCAGCTCAGGTTAAATCACTTGGTGGTCTCAACATTACCCTGCCTCTTACCCATAGCAGACATTAGTTCACATCACAAAACCACAACCACAACCTCTGTTTGAGAGAGGCTAGAACGAGGTACATTTACTGGGCTGTGAGAGAAAGCTCTTACCTGCTAGTTGTCGTAAGCCAGTCCCTCACATTTTACAAAGAGATTTAAAGTACAATGATCGGTTAAAAGATGCAAATAATGTACTTTTTTAAACATTGCATTACTTTCCAATTCCAGAGCCCAAGAATGTATCTGACATGCCACAAGTTACACTTTGTGACTGTGTTATCACTGAGGTTGGACTGCAATTTTAGGTCAAATTTTAAGGTTTAAGCAAGCTTTATTGTATATATATATATATATATATATATATATATATATATATATATATATATATATATATATATATATATATATATATATATAAAAACCAAGTTTTTCTGTCCACCTTGGTAATTATGTAGTCAGTGTATTTATTGAAACTAAGGTTGTTGTCTAGCCTAAAACTAACCATGTTGCTGGAAAGAAAACAAGTGTGATTGGTGCAGGTTTAAGTGCCAAGATTCATTTGGTGATCTTCATTAAGATATATTCTTGACACATTCCACACTAAATATTAACGGGATTGACTGGCAGGGCTAGGTGACATAGTGTGTTAATTTATGAGCCTTTAGCTCTAGACGACTGGGTTTAAATCTGGTCACAAGTGAAATTAGTTTGTTAGTCTTAACTGGTCTCTCAGCATGGTCCATAACACAAAAGCACCAGACAATGAATCACATTGGGCTCTGGTCATGGAGAGTGAAGTCCTCCATCATCTCATGAGTGTGAACCCTGCAGGGGGACTTGAGGCTTGTGGGGAAGCCCACATTGTCAATGATATCCCTGATCGCTGAAAAAAAACAGATATACTCGCTCCTGTCTTCCATTCTGCCATTACGTTCAAGAGCACCAAAATCCATGCCAAAGAGCTGAAAAAAAGATCAACACTTTATCAAAAGAAAGAAAGAAAGATTAGAAAGAATGAATGAAGAATGAAAGTTAGTGCTTTTTTTTTTTTTAAGTGGAACCAAACTGGGCATATCTGGATACTATGATCATAGGAATTCAAAGAGTGACCTGAGAGAAAAGTTGGTCAGAGTAAGAGGCAATTAATCAGCAATGTTGATTGTTGTATAGAAACTAAAGATGAAAGAGAATTAGACACCAAAGAGGTGTGCACCAAATGGAGAGAGAACTTCAAATAAACATGACAAGGAGGAGGATAAGAAATACAACTTCTGAGAGTAGGTGTGTGATAAGACCAGGATAGATGTATGCTGAGAAGATAAAATAAAGTACAAAATTAAAGCTCTCTGGTAAGAAAAAAAAAATGTAAATGCATTACAACTTTAACCCAAACTTAGTTAAGAAAACGTTCTTTGTTGTAAGTTTTTTGAAACTCAATAATAAATTATTTTCAAGAGCAGCTAAGAAAGGTTTCATGAATACCAAACTACTACATTAATTAAAACTGTTTTTTATAAACAAATAAATGTCTTTAAGTAATGTGAATAAGGTCCTATAACTTATTTTGGTTCAAATTTTAAAACTTTTTTCTATTAAATGTTAACTTTAAAGTGGGGTTCGGGGTCGGGAGCTGGAGCTGGAGCTGCTTCTGTTTTTTCCTGCTTATCAAAGCTATCTGACTATTTAAGCCAAGTCGAAATCTATGTTCCTTCTCTTGCCTTTGCTTTTCTGCATACGTTGCAGGAAATCTCCCTGCCGGATTCTCCTCAAAACATCTCATTCATTTCTCAGATGGACCATCTACTTCTAATACAGACTTTTACCCAGCACCCAGACCTGCTGCCCCATCACTACGAAGATAAAAAAGCACCCGCCAGCAGACTCAGCCTCCGGAGCAACTATTTTATATATTTTATAAGAATCGGCCACTCGCCAAGCTTAAAAAAAAAAAAAAAAAAAAAAAGCCCTGCATGACAACAATATCAACATCCTAGCTGAAAGCGAGCATATGGCGTTGCTGAATAATAAATTGTACCTTTATGTCTGCTTCATCCATGTTGTCTCCTTCTCACAAGCACGCTTCCGCAAACTCGCTCGCACAGAGTTCCAGGACAGGCTGCAGCAGCCCCTCCTCTCAACCAAAAGATGCACCCGAATTTATCCTACAGCTTCATAACAGCATTTTCGAGGACATGAAGTCCCTCGTTCACCCCATTGTCGTCTCAATTGCCTCAATTAATACACGGCTCAACAATATGGACAAACGGTTGCTCCTCTATTACTTCAAGCCAGTATTCACCACCAATCATGGCCACTGTCTCGTTGGTCTCTTTCAGTCCCCACAGCTGACGTTCCAACTTACAACTGGGAGTCAGCTGCCCTCAGTGGTCCACAGCAAGCGCCTGTAGTCAGGAACCAAGTCCAGCCATTACATATGGTTTCTACTTTTGATATTTGTGCAACATTGAGGGTTAGATTCTCTAAGCTATTTTCATTTTACTTTCTGAAAGGGAACATTTTCAAGCACAGCTTGCAAATACTAAGAAATGGCTGATTTGTTGTTCCTGTCAAGTTTAATTTTGGGAAATAGGTTTGTGATGAGTCAAAGGGGTTTCGGTCTGCAATTCAGCCTCCCAACAGTAGAAGGCATCAAACCAACTCGGGACTTCCCTTACCAAGGTCTTGTGACCATGACAAAAGTCATCTTTTTGAGGGGCGGCACCTTGGTGAGGGGCGGAAGTATGAGTATGTAAATTCCAGCCACTGGAGTCAAGTGAAATTAAGGAAACCTGTCAGTTTGGGATTGGTGATCTACTGACTACCGGGGCGGGGTTTGCATACTAAAGGGAAAGTGCTACTGTGTTCGGGGTTGGTCCTAAGGAATAGAGGCGGGGGAAAAAAGGCTGGAGGGAAGTACGTGGGAGTTTGGACTGTGTCACGAACCGAGGCTTTATTAACTTGGCTTTTTTCTGTTTTTATTCCTTTTTGTTTTATTTTTGGATTTAAGCAGAACGCGAAGAGGACAAAGAGACTTTCGTTCCTTTATTTTTGATTACTCCAGCACTCCCTCCCTCACATCCTTCTTTATTATTTTTCTTTTTTCCGTGTAATATTAAATAAAATTTTAATTTTTACATGTAAATCACTGTCTGGAAAATCCATTTTTATTCGCACGCCTCACAAGGCTTCATACTGCTATTTTACTGGACTTTCCCATCCTGTACACTTCCAGTTTTCACTGCTACTGAACTAAAGATATTTTCATCATTTTGATTTTACCCCGGCAAAGCTGAATTTTCACTCGCATCCCGCCCCTCCTCGCTCAGTAGCACCAGCAACACCTTGCCAGCAATAAACACTTGTTTAGAAGACATAGACAATTGCTCCAGCACCATTGCACTTCCTCCTACAACCTCTCATGTGCCAATCTCTGCCCTCTCTTTCATTATATCTTCTGTTTCAGCGGCTCTATTGATCGCCCCAGCCTGGGCAGCACCGGCCCCGCCCCCATATATCAGCATTCTGGAGTACAAACTGGTTACAGCATCTGCTTCAGGCTCCCAATCAGCAGCCGCCATCAGAAGTCACACCCTCTCCCTGTTGATCCAAAGGCAAGTAATAGAAGAAAGCCAAGTTCCACACACGAGACACACATACATTCAGCACCACCCTGAGGTCACAGATGCACACATGCGCTCTGCACCGTCCCGCAGTCACAGATGCACACATGCGCTCTGCATTACCACACAGTCACAGATGCACACATACATACTGGACCGCTCCGCAATCACAGATGCACACATACACTCTGCACCACCCTGCGGTCTCAGACACACACGCACTCTGCACTGCCCAACGGTCACAGACCCAAGACTAATGCTAATCCCCATCCAATATGTCCGCTCATCTCTCAAATACCGCAAGCATTAATATATGGTAAGAGACGTGGTACGAGACAAGAAATCTGTCTTAATTATGAGTTAAGGAGTTCCACTATTAAGAGAATGACTGGAGTTGTGAACCCAAATCTTTAAATGTGAGTTCACCTTTTCTATTCCAAGCAGACATGATTGTAGCAAATCGCTTATCGATCCTATATTAACTAACACATAGGATGGTCAGTATCTCATCTCTCTAGACATCAGAAATTTCCCCAGTTCTACCATCTCATATTTAACTAAACCCATCAATCTCCAATGTACTGTTATTTGCAATAGAATATATGTCATCAGCCCTCTCTGCATCTACCAGGTCCTCCTACGCTACAGGTTGGTCATCATTCTCTTCTTTCTGCGCCCAGAACCGAATATCCCCTACCCCATAATGAAAATAGGATTGTAGCATTCGTCGTCCACGCACGAGACATTCTTCATCTTTCACCAGCATCCATAAAATTGTAAATCTCAGGTATCCAATTTCATTATTGTAGCTTATCTATCCCCTCACCGATACTTCTTTCAATCCCTGCAGTGAGCATCACATTCAGAGGAATCTCCAAGAGCCTTCCCCCATCATCTCCAGCCAGACTACCCATATCTACAGATGTCCTTTCCCAATTAATTTCAGTTTTGCGCTCAGGATGTTTCAACCCATTTGACGACCTGGTGATGGAAGCTACGTGCCTGTTGGCTTTCTTTGGATTCTAAGAAGTACAGAATTCACAGTATCGTCACTATCCAGTTCCCTAGATCCCCTGTTTATTGATTGCTCCCATAATGTCGTTACAAGACACTGGTTCGCAACTCACCTTGCTTCTCTTATCTCCAGAGCAGGTCTCTCTCCCAAGTTCTATTCCCCGCACTCATTCAGGATTGGTGCAGCCTCATCAGCAGAAAAAGCCAATGTTACTCATCACCTTATAAAAACTATGGGTCGCTGGTCATCAACAGCCGTCCACTCCCACATTCATTCTCTTCCTAAAGACATCTCAGCAGCTCACCAATCTATTGTTAGTATGCCCGGAGTGGGGACACCTTTGCCACCAGGACTACCATAGGTTTCCTCCTAACAGAGGGGGTTTTCCTCTCCACTGAGCAGAGGGTTGCACATAGCCTGTATTACTAACTATCTTTCCCTTTGTCCTTGTTTGTCCTTCCCTGTTTTTTGTTGCAGATTGGCACGCTGTCTTTTGTTTGTCTTCACAGGTGCGGTCCTTGCTGTGAGCCGGTGGTCCATCCTTTTGGGAGTTAGTGAGTCTCACTTCTCTTTCCTTCCTTCTTTCCAGCTTATGAACCTTTCCACCCTCGAGGTCATGAGGCAGCGCCACCAAGGATTATCCGCAGAGTCAAAGGATTTCTATGTTTTCAGGGTGTCTCGTGGGCCCAGGGGGCCGACCTCTGCAATACAAGGTTCTTGCTGTATAAAGTCTGGAACCCATCCTTTGCCCTGGCCCGAAGGCCACTAACAGTAAAAAACAAGCACTCATGGACCACAGGCCATCATCATTCCCTGAAATTAGGTATCAACAAAATGTTAGTTGGTTTTTGCCAAATAAGCCGATTTAACATGGCATTATTGAAGATGTTGGGACACATGCCGGGACTGGCTGTTTCATGGCGAGCCACAGATTAAGAAACTTGCAAATTGACATGCATCATGAAATAGTAAAGGACAAATACATTACATTAATCACACAAGGGCCACACTGGCTGCAATACTGAGTGGATGGCTTTCACATAATGCACCATATATGTAAAATCATGTTGTGGTATTGTGTGGTATTCATAAAGCATTAGCACACTGATGAATGCAAAACAATGCAACACAGTTCTGCTTAATGAATAGGGTAATTTGTATTAACAGTGCTTTGTTCTGATACAGTTGCCTGGATGAGGCATATACATTTTAATTTACAATATGTGTTTATTATAAGACAAAAGACAGATGACAGGTTTTTATTTAATTTTGTAACTAAATACTTTTGCAAAATGCAAATATTAAATTTGAGATATACACTCAGTGCTTGCTTATACAATTGCATAGTTTCATTAAAAATACTGGAACAAAACAACTTATTATTCAACAGCTCTTAAAAACCTGTTTAGCTGGAGGATAATTGGCTTTAAATAATATGTGACTAAATGAAATTCTTAAAGGTAAATTTAATTAAATTCATGTTGTGCTAGTTCACACATGACCATGCTGAGACTGCTGAAAGGTTTTTGCATTGGTGTTGTGAAACCTGTACTCAGTGTAAATGCACAGCATGTTTTTCTTGTTAACATAAATATTAAAACACAAAGTCTTTGAAGCTAACTACTGAACTGCTATCTTTTCCTTCAAACCATTCAGTGTGGTATCTCTTCCTGTCATCTCTTCTCAGATTGAGTCAGTCCACCAGTGAAGGGATTGCTTTTGTGCAAGATGGCCTACAAAGACCCACGTCTGGCTGTGACCTAATAAAAGGTGTTTTAACATGTGGTTTGGTGTAACAGGTTAAAATATGTACACTACACTCTAACAAGTATTTTTACAGTTTACTGTACGCCCCAGGATATTGTAAATGCATCTAAATTAACTTTATAGAACAAGTCAGACCTGTTGCACTGCTCCATATTCTTATACAAATATTTGAAACAGATCCTAAGCAAAATGTTTAAAATGGGTGTTTACATCGTAAACAAGTGAGCCTTGATTTTTGGAAACATCACCATCTGCATGTTACATTATGACTCACTTTTTTCCCAAAGTCGTTAGCAGAGGATTCACCATGGATGATCCATTGCAACAGATATACTTGTTTAACTGTGTTGCAACTATGTGCACATACTCAACACCCTATGATGTTTGATTGTAAAAATGTGTGTGGATTTCTTGATTTCTTACGAATGTATGTTAATGTTATTTTGTGAAATATTTGGCCCAATTCATAACTTTGTGAGTTAATTAAAATAATATAATTTTCAAAGTCTGTTTTTTGTGACTGAAAGATATTTTATGAATCAGTTTCATTAATAAACAACTAATTCACTTTGGAAAAAGCAAGCTTGCCAACTGCTGTCGTAAACACACATACATTCATACAAATAAATATGAATGAATAAATAAATAAACTAGTACCGGCACCGTCATACATGTCCAATGATTGACTAGGACAGGACCTTTTGAAATAGCATAGGCAAATAAATAAGTATGTGAGTGGAATACTATAGGGCAACTTGACTGCAAACAAGATCCCAGGCAGTTAAGAGCCTTTAATTTTAATCAAAGTTAATTTCTTTTAGTTTTACCCAGAAAGCAATGCACATTATTTTCTTGACTTTCACAGTAGTGTTTGTATTTAATTGTACATTTTAGTGAGTAGTTGTCTGAATATACAGTATATGTTATGGTAAAAGTCTGAATATTGGGAAATACTGTGATATATGTTGACATTTAACAAGCAAAATGGTAAATGTCCGAAATAAACATAATAGATGCTGTTAAATCTCAAGAATAACTAAGTTGCTTTGGTTAATGAGCGAATGTCCGCTTTCACACGTTGTAAGGTTTCAGCAGTCCTGTGTAATTTCAAGTGCCACAAGAGTCTACCATGCTGCAATAAGTGCGTAAATATATTTATTCGGTACCTGTATTTGTTGCGTTTTGTCTCATAACCAAAGTGTGAAGCAGATCCCAATATTGTTCAGCACCATGTTCAATTGTTCAATTGTGCATTAATGTAAACTCGTTTTTTGTTTTTTTTAATGGAGCATTTGTATGGAGGAATACATATAGTGTTAAACATTAATGATTATTTTGTTAATTGAGAATTTATATGCAGGAATAAATATATTCTTTGATGACATACCTGCATTTACCAATACGCTTTGGTAAATCATAAGATTAACCGGTAAATGTCCAAAAAGCAATTTATTTCTTCATAATATCAGAAAGTTACCACCTTGTTTGGTAAATGTTGACATTTACCGGTAAAACTTAAGATGGACCAGATTAAGATGGATACACACGTGTATGGTTATAAGGGGTTTTAAAACAACAGGTTTGCACTATCAGATGTATGTGACTCTTGAGAGAGACAATCAAATAAACAATTTAAGGGCAGTGGGGTTGACACTTTCCCCTTTCACATTTACAAAAATAGTTTATTTAGAGGTTTACTAGGACTGTCCCAACTGATTGATCACTTTGTAGCTGTCTTGGCTGTTACAGTATTCATTGGCAGATGCACAGTTTTGAATGGAGCTATCTTTCTTATAGCTGTCTGCAGTATTAAAATATTTTTCCCCTTTACCTCAAAAAGTAGAGATTCCCGTTCAGCACAAATGGTCTGTCCTCTTAATGAGATTTTGGTTAGTTAATGTTTATTTTGTTAATGTAACATTTGTATGCAGAAATACATATATTAAGTAAATTATTCAACATTGATTGTATCTTTTTCACCAGTTACATATGTATAAGGTCAATTTTCTTTAAAATTCACGGCAGTGTCACGGGTAAAGTATTGTATTTCGTGGAATGTGTACTGAACTATCTTGTGAAACGGTGTTGTAATTAACAGACTGCAGGTAGTGCCTGCAAGGAAAGCTTTCAGTTCTAGTACGTCAGGTGCATGTTCACTATATAGGTCTTGCAAAACAAATACAATATGCAACCCGTAGTGATCTTGAAAACCAGTCGTCTCATCAGTGTCCACTGACAAGCAACCAGACTGTTTTACCAATTTCATAAACTCCTGCTTGTGATTCTCGACAACTTTATGTAAGTATTCACATCTCAGCTGGGCTAATGAAGGAATTGCTCCACCATTTGCCACATTCAGTCAGAAGAATTTATGTGACTTTTTGATGTCCAATTTTTCAAGAGGTATATTTGTGCAAACAAATGCCTCTGTCAGGTCAAAATGTAATGTGTTTCGTGCTTCGCAGTTTTCACTGGACTTTTGGAACTTAGATCATCGTTTTTTGTTTCTTTGCAAGGAAATAAGTCAAAGTACTGTTCTGGATTTCCGCCTTTCTCTTTCGGTGAATACTTGAATCTAAATGCCTGTCAGCAGTCGATTCTCGGTAGTGATCTACAGTAACGTTGCAGGACGTACAGAAGAGCTTCCCTCCATCACTGTGTAAACTCCTGCTGGATACTGCTTTACGTGATCTGCTGCAGAGACATTTTTAGCCTTTTTAGAGACATCCCTCTTCTTGTTAACAGTATGTAGTATTTTAATTTCCTGTCTAGATTGCATGTAGTCATATGACATAATCACTGCACAGCACTATGTGCATGGAGAATATTACACGCAGGCACATAGCAGAGCTGCACAGTTTCATTAATGTGATTTTTTTTTTCTTCTATGAAATACAAATAATTATTAAATTATTTTTATTTCTTAAAAATATTGTAAAAATCGCGGTATTGGGCAAATTTCACAATTTCTGCGTAGTCTGTGAAATTGCAATTTACACAGGGCCTTACTGTACATAAAACAACAAGTAAAACCATCTGTGTCAGGCAATGGCTGAGCGGTGACATCAGTCCAGAGGGAGGAACTGAAAACACAGGTAACCGCTGTTCAAAAGAGTTCAGTTTTAACACAAAATAAGTAAAACATTTAAACAAAAACAAAACACTTGCTCACAGAGCACAAAAATAAATAATTAAACCAAACAAAATCTCGAACACAAATAAACCAGTCACACTGGGCAATCGCCTTCACAGATCCTATGTTTATTATTTTTCTCTTTCCTCTCGCTGTCCCATTCTCCACTTCTGAACACCCACCCAGAGCAGGGAGAGCTGCAGGTTTATATACCATGGATGAGGGGTTTAACTAGTTCGTAAGTATTCTATTACCCCTCGGTCACAATCTGCACAAGTATATTAATTGTGTGACTGCCGGCTAGTTTAATAACACATTAGCCGACCGCCACACACTAGCACAAGGTTTTTAAACAACAAATACACTGCTCTCACCATCAAATACAATAACAAAAACAGGCGTTCGCCGACATTTATACCAATACATAAACACAAATAAATATATCATAAACAAAATAATCTGCACAGTGGCGGAGGGGGAGACCCCATTATAAAAATAAACACTGTACAGTGCTGCTCGTCCTGTTACACTGCCTTACAAATGTAATGTTTCATATTTGGGACAGCATTATGTGGTATATTTTTATTAGTTAAGCCCATTTTTTTTTATTCCTGTTATTGTAAAGGGAAAATATCTGCTCTAATATTAGAATATGAGGAAAAATAAATAAAATTAAGAGTAATTAAGGACTAGAGTGAAAACATGCCCCATTTAGTGTCAATGCATGTATCTTATATTGACAGCTGTGAAGGTCCTAATAAATGTCCACAGTATGGTAGAAATGTTCAGAATATTTAATCTAAGAACACTAACCAGAGCTCCACATCTCTCCTCACAGTCCTTATACCTAACATGTCTAACGTGTGCCCTCACATGACATTTAGCAGAGCCCTGACAATTAAACTCATCTGCTTGATGGGAGAGTGTGTAACTAGAATCAGTCTTGTGGATCTCCATTTGGCACAGACACACACTCACACACTTCACATCTTAGTGAGAACAGGGGCCCCTACTTCTCCTTGCTATCAGAAACTGTCACAAGCCAATACTGAGGAGCATATTCTTTAAATGTAAATAAAAGAAATATTCCATTTTGGTGTATGCTTTTTATCCCAAATGGTATCATTATCTGTATATTCTGCACAGAAAAGCAATCTCCAATCTCAAATGTTTACAATCAGAGATCATGCTATAACCTCAAAATAATTGACATTGTTACCTGCCCAAAACCAGTAATGATGGTAAAACGTCACACATGTGCAGCCTCTTTCATCTACAATGGTAGAATTGTGTACATTACAGTACACACGTGTATGGTTATAAAGGGTTTTAAAACAACAGGTTTGCACTATCAGATGTATGTGACTCTTGAGAGAGACAATCAAATAAACAATTCAAGGGCAGTGGGGTTGACACTTTCCCCTTTTACATTTAAAAAAATAGTTTATTTAGAGGTTTATTAGGACTGTCCCAACTGATTGATCACTTTGTAGCTGTCTTGGTTGTTACAGTATACATGGGCAGATGCACAGTTTTGAATGGAGCTATCTTTCCTATAGCTGTCTGCAGTATTAAAATATTTTTCCCATTTACCTAAAAAAAAAAAAAACAGATTCCCGTTCAGCACAAATGGTCTGTCCTCTTAATGAGATTTTGGTTTGGCTGACGCTGGTACTTATGGTCAGAGGCTGATGTGCTTAATTGCAGTGCCGAGTTTTGCAACATAATGAGACTAAGTGCCACTTACATCTATGAACCATATTTTTACAGATGCACATAATTTGGTTCACTTCTCAATTATCTGTAGAGCTCTTTTAAAAGTGCTTTCTAAATGAGCAGAATCATCAGAATTCAGGGATAAACTTCACTACACTTATCAACATCCGAGTGGTGGGACTTACAGAGTGATGCCACTCTTCCGACTAAATGAGGTTTAGGATTTCTGTAACATAATTGCTTCCAGAGAGAATAACAATATCAGTCTTTATTTTCTACATACACTGTAGATTTCCTGTCACCTGAAAAGGGCAGTACATGAAATAAATACTTGAAAACGTACAACTGAAGCAGGATGACAGGAATACCGAATGTTAACCCTAGTGCCTATCACAGTGTTTCAACATTTTAAGTTAAATTCTGAGATTCTTTGCATCTACGTACAGTAATGCCTGGCTTTTAGGTCATGGCTTCAGAGGGAGTAGAATGAATGCAGAAAAGTCAAGATGACTCCAGGCATCGTAAAGCTGCCTCTTGAAATTCTTTTTACCCACAGAGCAATAAAATGGTCTCACATATTTATGGTAGAACCCATGAACTCCTGATGAACTCTTAAAGAGGTTGCTGACATTGTCTGCTCATAGGTACATATATTTAATTCACAAAAAGTTAGGGGGCAATAAATACTGCTTTTGAATCAGGGAGCAGCTTTTGAGCAATAAAACATTTTAAAGACAAGAGGAAACCACCCTAACTGTATTTAAAAAAAAAAAAAAACATATTAAAATGCCTTTCAAAAACACTACAAAAGTGTATACCTGAATTTAGAGCACTGCTGACAGTTAATGTTTACATGTCTCACAGTCATTTTCCACATGAAAAGAGATCTAGATTGTTGGAACCCTCAAAGCTTTTAGGTAGTCATATGGAAAGGAGGCATGAGAAGACTACTATTCCTGTTACTAAATATTGCACAGTTACAATCAGTTACATATCAGTGCTGTGCATATGAGGAAAACAATATATGCGACATATACTCTATGGAAACTTTATGTTATAATATATTGTAGCGACCTGGGCACCGTTCTGTGTCTGCTGGACTTTTATGTTGTCCCGTTTGTTTGTCTTGTCCTGTGTACGTGTTAAATGTATTGTTAAGGGGCCACCACACCATCTAAAATGGAAGACGATAAGGGACAGACCCAGTTGGTCAGTCTGGGTGAAGTGGGCGGGAGCAGCGGTGGGGGGGGGTATCGGGTGGTATAAGAGTGAGGGGAAGAAAGCTGAATGAAAGAGTAGAGTGGAGCCTAGCTGGGGAGCTCTGGGTGAGAGCGTGTGAGAGAACAGAGCCCGGGGAGATGCGTAGAGCGAGAGATAGAGAGTGGGGGTTCAGACGAGGAGTGGAGCCTAGCTGCGGAGCCCTGGGGAAAGACAGCCTGTGAGATGGGAGCTGGGTGAGAGCGTGTGAGAGAACGGAGCCTGGGGAGATGCATAGAGCGAGAGATAGAGAGTGGGGGTTCAGATACGGAGTGGAGCCTAGCTGCGGAGCCCTGGGGAAAGACAGCCTGTGAGATGGGAGCTGGGTGAGAGCGTGTGATAGAACGGAGCCTGGGGAGATGCATAGAGCGAGAGATAGAGAGTGGGGGTTCAGATACGGAGTGGAGCCTAGCTGCGGAGCCCTGGGGAAAGACAGCCTGTGAGATGGGGCCTGTGGGAGACTGGAATAGGAAGGGGCCTGAGAGAGAATGTGAGTGGGGTAGAGTGAGTGAAGGAAGGAGTTAGGGTTTTATTGTTTTTGTGGCGTGGTCTTGGCCCGAACAAAGACCATGCTGATTTCGCCAATAAAATGGTTATTTATGGCACCCTGGCAATGTGTCTGTCTTCTGCTTTCTCCTCCAAGGGCATGGGTCATTACACTATACATGTTAATTATTTAAATCTGTCTACAAAAGTAGTCTGCAAAACACAGAATGGAAGTGGTGTTGTTAAAAGTGTAAACTCTCTTAGGAAATCCTTTACATAGCCAATAGGAAACACTGACAGTATTAGTACAGTATTATCATATTGACAACCAATATATATTGTGCATATTTATTGCAGTAATGTTGTATACTATAGTAATATTGCTCAATTTACTGTACTGGCATTTAGTGTCCTGGGAAGGCATATTGAATTCCTGGGACACCTCGCTCAAAACCGGGATAATCCAGGGAAAACAGGGACAGGTGCAACCCTAGGTTTATCCCTTAATCACCATCACTAACTCTAATACAAAATACAGTACAAAGAAGTTTGATTTAGAGTGGGTTCACAAATGTGCAGTCATATTTAGATACACCACTCTTTTTAATTAAAATAGACCACAAACAAGTTAGTGTAAGTTGTGTAAGTTAGCAAGACATATGTTTCCGCTTCTACTCATTTTAATTGTAAGGATGCCGGTTTTGCTGTTGCTAACCTCAGATGTGAGGTTTGGAGTTAATTTGCCACATCCAATTAGCCTTTCCGTGAGAGGAGTTCAGCAGAAAGAATAATCCTTTCACTCGTTTGCCCTCCAGGTTTCCGTAATGTTTATGACAGATTAGGTGTTCAATTTTTTAGTTTAGAAATGGGAGTACATGAGGTGAGTGAACTAAATAACCTAGCAACATTAAAGTTTTACTTTCCAAAAGTATTTATTTTGAATGATACAGCACACATATGAAGCCTTAGCCTTCCCTTTCACACTGAATGTGTATGTTTGCAAAATTAAATGTCGGGTACACTTAACACTTGTACATAACTGCCAAAAGCAAATATACTCAGTACTATATCCTTCTACTCTAAATATGTACTGAAGTGCACATAATATTTATAAAAACATTGCAATATCTGTTTCACACAACTTCATGTGTGAAGTAGAACACACACAAAAAAAAAAAAAAAAAAAAAACATGGGGCTTTCTTATTGTACACACATTAAAATAATTCAGCAATAATACTGCAACATTATTGAGTTGAATCCATTTTCAGGAAGAACTATACTACTATATATATATATATAGTAGTAATATATTATGATAGGCTATTGTAGATAACCACAGGGTTATTATCATATTGATTGCAGCAATATGTCATTTTCACACCAACATTTTTTACTGTAACCATTTGCTCATGTGAGTCGATTATGCTGACATACATTCACTTAGAGATTGAATCAGTTCACTCTAGTGTCCAGAGTGCTGTTTGTTGACACACAGCTTTATGGCCATTGTAGCAATTTCCTAGAATAAAAATATATATATTTCATACAGAATAAAACTGAAGTATGATAATTTCATGAGGCAGGAGCCAGGCCTGCGTAAAGCGACTACTAAAATAAAGACAAGTGCTTGTGATTTTAGCAACAGAATACGTGTTTCCCCATAACTACTCGGAGAACTGCCCTCGCTGAGGTGTGGCCTCCAAGGCTGGGAAGCGAGGAACTAAGGAAGGATAGAGGATGAACCAAGGTCTCCCTGGCTTACTGAGTCATCTAATGGAGAGAGGTGAGACTCAGCTGACACTCCAAGGCCTCATGGAGAGGCTGTGATCTACGCAGGGAGAACAAAAGCGCTAGAAAAGAGAATACAGAAATAAGCACTTAAACAGGGTTGCCCCCTCCCTCTCCCCCACAGCTATAACAGCCACCTTTGATAAGTTGAGACAATAACGGCTCAACAGTTGGGAGCAAGCTTTGCTCTCCAAAGAGGGAGACTTGGACAGGTGCATATTAATATATTTAAGCAGGAGAATGGAAAATGAAATGTATTTAAAGTTTTTGGGCCAGGGGTCCCCTCTGACCAACGGAAACCTTCCTCTCAGAGGGCGAGATGATGTTGTTGGCCTGTAAAGGGAAGTCATCTTCACTTGTCTGCAAAAGAGGACCCCCGGCTCCCCGCAACTGTGCAACCAATACAAAGAAGAGAGCAAACTGTTAGTTATAAATTATAGTTTGTGATTAATTGCAAATATTGTTTTAATTATATATTTAAACTAATATAACCGCTCAGCAGAGAGGAAACCTCACCTCCTCCACACACACACATACATTTTTTTTTGTGGGAGAAAACCTCTGGTGGTCCTGTCGGAGAGATGGCCCCCACTCCAGGCATGCTTCAATTCTTAATTGCGCGGAAATACTATAAAGGAGAGAAGAGCGAATGCAAGATTCCAATGCTGAAGAAGGACTGGTTGATATTAACTTTGGCTGCTGATGTTGCTGCACCTACAAGTACTGAATGGGAGAATATGATTGGGGAGGAAGCTTTAGAATGAGCTGAAGGCAGAAGATTGCAAAGGTATGAATTTAGTTGAAAATCAGTTAGCTAAATGGAGAAATGGATAGAGGGAAAGGCTGAGCTGAGGGAGCCAGACGTCAGTGGTGTTATTATTGATATCTTGTCGTGCATATTCACCTTGTACATCAACGGTTTATGTCACAACTGTGACATTAAAGAAAATACCCATTATAGCTCATAATGTAATTACTAACCATAATAAACACAATACCTCAATAAGAACTAAGTATCCCTAGATTCATGATGAAAAGCGATTAACAATTAGTATTATGTATGTTTAAGTATTTCAAATCAATCATACTTGTGTATTTGTTATAAGACAAAAAGAAAACTAACAATCCAAATTATTATTACATTTATTCATATTCTCAAAGGAAGAAGACTAAAGGTTCAGCTTCATAGTTAAAAACATATGTATAAAGAAGAAACAAAATAAAACATTCAAGGAAAAGTAATGTGTTGTTAAATGCTCATAATTAATCATTGATGTGCTCTCTGGTTGTAGTTCTGCATTAGTGAAGCAGTCTTAATAGTTCATCACGCATTGTTCGGTTCAGTCACGTATTACATTTATACTTATACATATATGCGCTAGCTTCCACGTGGCTAAGTACGCATGTACAATATTCAGCATATAATTGGATAGAAGCACATTTGATACTTATTCTGTTGGTGCAATGTTTAAAACAAAGTCTTCTTCACATGGCCGTCCTCTCTGTAGAAGTTAGCTGTGCAGCAGCACAGTGCAGTATCTCTGTAGGCAAAAAAATGTATAGTTCTGGAGGCAGCCTGTCTTCTCTGGGACAGCTTTGAAGATTACATCATTGCATCTTCGTTGCAGAACTTCGGAGTTTGATGAGTTGAGAGAGATGAGATTCAAGAAAGAGCGAATCCAGTAAGAATCCAGAGAAAGTCCAGCATCCAGAGAGAAGAGCATATAGTGAATATCCTTGTTTTGAGTTTAAAAAACACAATGTATAGGCATTCTCTTGTACTGTAAACAAGTATTTGTCGGTCCTTCCATTGGTTCACAGTATTTGATAGACAGTTGCGTGTCACACAAAAAGGATGTGTTAGAAATGGAATGTATCCGTTTATTTTGTTATGAAAGGATTTTATCATTTAAACCTTCTATTCAATATAATTTTAGTTACATTCATTGGAGAAGCATATGAATTTCAGTTTGAATGAATTTTCATGACTTTGAAGGCATAGGAAATGTTTACTTTAGCTAACCAGGAACCCCGTCCTGATATTTTGATAGAATGGATAGCATCAGATGTGGTGATGTAATGAAGAGAAAAGTGATCCGAGAGAACGAGGGAATTAATGCTGCTGATAGAAGAGCTGCAAGGTGCTTCTTGCTTGACATTGAGGGAAGGGATGAATGAAAATGGGCTCTCTATGAATTCCTTTGAGATCTCGGAATTGATGAGAGAATCGACGACTTCTGATTCTTTTATAGCAAAGAAGCAGGATGGGCGAATTTCTTTGAGAGTTTTTTCAGTGGGTTGTTTGTTGAAGGAAGATAGGCCAGAAGGAGAGAAAAATTCTTCATCTGAGTCTGATGAAAATGAAAGCTGCCTCAGGTGAGTAGTCATTTTATACCGATTGAAAACAAAGGTTTGATTTAAGATTGTGTCTGCAAGTCTGCATGGTAACTGCAAACTGAGAATTAAGTAAGAAAGGAAAAAAAAGAGACACTTTAGATTAACGTTAATATCCATACCATGTGACAAATATTTAAGTGCATATTCATGTTCAAATGTTCAGTTTTCTGCCACATTGCAAACAGGCAGTTACCAGCGTGAATCATATTGGATGTGCACACTAGAGCCAAATTTAAAAGAAATAAATAGATACATAAATAAATAAAGCCACAGAGATGGACAACTGTAAGATTATCGCCATGACCACAGTGTCCACTGACCCTCTATATATCCCTCCGATACTGTGATTTAATAGAAACGTATGCTATCCATACTGCATAAATGCATACAAAGGGGCTGATGTAAGGATACATGCAAAGTGATTTGCGGCTGCAAAACACCCATATTGCGGCCAAAATCGGCATTTTGACCATGCTAAAAATGGGGCATATGTAAAGAACGGCTTCACCTGGAGTTCTGCACCTGCTATCAAATTAGCACTTTGCCATCATTAATCTATTTAAATGATATTTAAATGCATTCTAATGAAGAAAAGAGCATGGTATTGGGCGGGATCTGGAATAGTAAGTAGACAGGAAACATTATAATGAGATGTAAGGATTTTGCCTTGCACTTGGGCAATTTCTGACCCTCCAAAAACTTTACAAGGTGCAAAACATTGTAGAAGCTTTTCTTTTTTTTCCCCTTGTGCGCTAAGAGGACTTTGTTGTCCTTCCTCTGGCATGTTTTTTTTGTTTGGTTTGATTTTCGTGCTCCACAAATCTCATACAGCACCTACTGATCTGTACTCCTAACTCATCTCACCTCTGGCTGTAAGTGTGGCAACTAAATACCCTGATGCACAGGCGGCCCTCACTGCAACCCTCATTATCATGATTGCAGCTCATTATTTGTGCATGTTGAGTTTACAGCCACAATTGTTTGCACTACGCCTATTCTTACATCAGCCCCAAAATGTTACACTTTCATATTATAGCAGATTTTCCATGAAATAATAATAGTATTTGTCTAAATAAATATCTATCAGATTTAGATCTTTATAAAAAACAATCTTGAGCAATTTCAGACAAAACATTGTAAACTTCAAAGTTTGTAATTGGGCCCCAAAATATTCCATTTAAATGAATAAGCCTTACACTGTGTCAGACACTTTGTGGAAATTATGCATCTTTATTAATACCACCAAATTGAGAAAGTGGCATTCAATACCCTTTTTGAAAGAGTTTAGATTTGACAGACATGTGTTAAACAATGACTCAAATCACTGATAAAAGCCAGCTAAGCTGACTGTTTGTAAAGGTGAATGTGCGGGCAAACACTGCCCAGCTTAATCAAAAAGAGATCATTTGTAAATGTACTTTGTACCACGTGGTCATTACTTAGTAAATATTGGAAACACCTGCCATTACTCAGACAGGAAGGCACTGAATTCACATCAGATAAGATGGGAGTGGAAATCTTGAGGCTTTTCTGCTCATGCTCTTCTGTGTTTAGAAGCGCATTTGTCATCCTGAAACCTTCCATCTCAGGCATGGAACAACTGATGTTTAAATGGGGGAAGAGATAGATCTGGCCATCCCCCTATTGCTGTGAGTTTTAATGAGAACCAGGCTTTCCTTAGAGGGCTTGTGACTGTAATGTGCTTTGATTTTAAAAGCGTGCTCTGTGCTAGACAAAGTTCACTGCCACCAAATATTACTTGTCCAAGGCAATTTGAGGTTTATTTGTCAATATGAATCTGTTTTATTGGAAACATTCCTAGACTATCATAGGACTGCATGACTCATTGGGTCACTGTGAGCAAGGAAAACAAATACAGTAACCTTACTAAACAAAAGCTTATACTTATGCTTATTTCATTAGAAAAATCAAACAAGGATATTTTGTTGACAAAACAGGGGTGGCCTAAAAGCACACAGACTATTGTAACTTTATTGTTACATAATATTCTTAACTGAACAGAATACATTATGAACAAACCTGGATCTGAGATTCAAGGAATACACAAGCCCAACATGTGTTAGTATCAAATGAGGTAAACATCTTGTCATAAGCTACCTATTTTTTATACTTTACATGCATTTCCATGGCAATGATCCACAGGCTGAAACATGTGGCACTCCCTGGAAGCAAAGGTTTTATGGTATCAAAATGTAGGTAAAGGAAACTGATTGCAATTTCCAGGGCTCACCCTGCTGAACCGTCATCCGAAAGGGATGGCGCTGTCATAAATAACCACATTACGATATTAAACATGTTGCAATTTTAGGGATAGAGGGCAAATTTGTTTAATTTATGGCCACTCCTTTTGAACAACATTGATCAATGAAATACAATCAATTTTGTTGCCAGGAGAATATGTAACATGGGTTAGATTTCAGAAAAAAACTTTCTGAGATCTAACCCATGCATTACAGTTGTTTGTTTTGTTGTTTTTTTTTTTTTTTTTAATGTTAGGGTGTCAACTTATTTGCCATGGCTACCACTGCTTATGAACCCAAATAGCACAACATGCTGGTCTTACTCCTGATGCATTTCCTCAAACACCTCTGGTCCAATGCTGAAGAATGTTTGGTTCTTCACTTGTATTTTTAACTTTGAAACATGAAAACATAACAAAACAAACAAACTACCAAAATGCTTTATTCAGATAAGGAGATAAAGAAAGATCACCCATATCTGATGCTGGAGATGTGAATAGCAGCTGGGAGCTGCTTGGTTCTGGAAGAAGTCTGATAGTACAGAGCTGGTGGACGCAGGCTACAACAAGAGGTAGTTGGGAATTGGCTGATGCTGTTGACATCTGGGGATTGGCTGAATCCAGAGATAGTTGAAGAATGCCTGGCATGGGAGGTAGCAGTGGGCCGACTGAAGAGAGAGGAAATCCGGAAAACCCAACATTGCAGCTAGAGCTATTCTCAGAAACTAGGCAGCTTATTCATTCATACAAAAGACAGTTACTATAGCTGCATGGTAGAATCACAGGATACTGCATGATAAACAGCAATATATCCAGGATATATTATTTTGGCATAACAGGCAAGTGTTGATTTGTACATCAAATTCTGGTATGTCTAACAAAATGCCGATGTATGCATGTAATTCCACCTGATGTCTGAAATCTGAAAAGCTGGTGGTCAGGAGGTGACTGCATTGGAGATTCCTAAATACTTCAAAATCTGTCCCACTTGGCTAACCTTTTATGTTTCAGTTGCCAACTTAACAGAGAATGCAACTTTTCTGACTTTGTGGCCGATGTCCATATAATACCAAATATTTAAACTATGCTGATAAAGACTTTGCACTGAAATGCAGTCTGCTCTTAATGGTATCTATCCTGCTCAGTCTTCACCTAGGTTTACTGTTAAATACCTGATGCTATTTAAAGGCCCCTAAGTCATAAGGGATCATATTATATACTGAAGGATTCCTATGAAAATTTAATGTAGCAGTGTAACTCACCTAAATTCAGATTTGTATACAACCAGAAAATGAACATGTAGTCATGACATTCACCATCTTAGGGTTATAGAGCATAAGATACTAGAGACTTAGCAGGTTGTAAACTATTTTGGCAGTGAGCAGCCCAAATACCGTCAGCTCTGGAGAAGACACCACTGGCAAGTATGTTGAAAAGAGGACAAAATAAAAAAAAAAAAATCACAATTACATGCAAAAAAAAGAGAACTAAACCCATTACTCTAAAGTATCCCCTGCAACACGAGTACATAATTAGCACACTTATTCTGCTTTTCTATACCAGATGGAAGCCGTCTTGACAGTTAATGCAAATGCACTTTGGATGCTTATGCTGTTGTCTCTCAGCAGACTGTTTAAAACAAAATAGGCTCCTTTTCCCGGTGGGATATTTATTTTTAAAAAGTCTTGCCTTCATTTTAATAAATGCCACTTCTGTTTTTAAGTTAATTGGCTGCTATGAACAAGATAATTGTAAAATATGTTTCTACTGTATTGTCATACTGTACATCCATCCATTATCAATAACTGCTTAATCCTTTACTGGTCAAAGTGAGCCAGAGCCTAACTTGGCATACTACAGGACTATACCATGGATGGGATGCACACTCACACAAGAGCAATTTAGAGTGACTAATCAGCATGTCTTTGGACTGTGGGAGGAAACCAGAGTACCCAGGGAAAACCCATGTGAACATGGGGAGAACATGCAAACTCCACACAGACAGACCCCCCCAGGCCAGATTTGAACCTAGGACCCTGGCATTGTGAGGCAGAAGTGCTAACCACTATGCCACCATGCCACCCTCCTACTGATACATCACATAATGCAAACATGAGGGCAGCTGCATCATGGGTAGACCGTGATGATTAATTAAGTCCAAGAATCAGCAGGAAGAATTCCACAATATGTTTATTAATTACAGGTTCAGTTAACTGTAAGACATGGTAATGCAACTGACCCTGTCACCAACTAGAGCCTGAAAAGCAATATGAAGCACCCAGTGCTTTCTCCAGATGCAGTCCCTCATTCCTGGGCTGGGAGCCAGAAGGGAAAGATAAGCTGAGTCAGTCATTCCCATCACTTAGACAAGTGCTATTTTTCCAGAACATGCACAGCTAACCTCCGATTTCCCGCTTCACAATAATGCAGCCATTCAAATTCAGCTTAACAGTACCGCAAAACCTCTTACGGGGATACTTGTACCGAGCCCAAGAAACTGAGACAGATTCAAGATCATCTCTGTACACTGATCCTGTGCTTTGTTTCATCCAACTTGGAAAACTACAATAAGCCATATTTAAGCCACTTTCTATGGAATACAAATACATAGAAAACTATAGAGTAAATATCATTTATGAACTGAAAGAACACAGTTGTTCTAAATGTTCTGGTTATCCTGTTATTCAATAACATCCCAGAACTACCTTGCCTGTTAACATGCTTACTGTGTCTTCTTTTTAACTACCAGGCTTGTCATTGTGCTTGTACTGTGGGAATCACAACCCGATAATGGATGGTGTAAAGCAGAAGAAATAGAAAAACACATACACACTTATTAAAGTTAGAAAGCGGTCATCGGTATATGTTTGTGGTTTAGCAACGTACTGTAATCACAATTCGGTATAGACGCGCTAGTAGGCTGTTGGATGTGAGCTGTTCCTATATTAAGTTCTTGTAACAGCTTGAGAGAGTCAGTTCCAGCTCATATGTGGATGGCACACCAATCACAGTCTCCCGCTTGATGGACCATGTTCTTTTATTGCCTGTTACAGCCACACTAGTTCTGCACTCCAGGCATGCATTTAAAAGAAATTACACAGAAGATTTGTCTGCATTTGGCAAGGATTAGCTTCAGGTCTTATGTTGTTAGTCATCATTCCCAAACTTTTTTTTTTTTTTTCAAACAATGTTTTAGTGAATACCAGATGTCATTCAAAACAGCCAAAAGCAAGGGATAGTTTAAATTCGTTTTTTTACATATGTATCTATAGAATCACATGTTTTTTGACAGTCTTTACTGCTAGTTATTGAGAGTATTAGAATCTTGACAGGTTCCTCCCCGGGGTACATCCGAAGATTAAAACTAGAGATACAGTAAAGACACTTGCACATACAGTGGCATTAGGTCACTATGATATACTTTGTCAGGCATGTATATGCTGATAAAATACTTTATTCTGGAACTGAAATCCTTCACCAAATTAGCCATTTTTCACTGATTATTACTTTATATTAATAATTGTAAGCATTTATATATAAAAAACAGTCCTTGCTACAGACCAATTAACCAGTCTGGATGAAGGATGATTACACTGTGTAACAAAAAAAAAACATTTTTTTGTTCCTGGGTAGTAAGTGTTATTTCCTAATTGCTTATGCCTCAAAAGTGTAGAACATGGCTATTATTCCCCACAAACTTTGCTTTTGTGACCAGGACAGTGATATTTCAAAATATCACTATTTCCAATGGGAAAACGGGCAAATGTGTGTCTTTTCGTTCACATAAAGTCAGAAAAAAACAACATATGAATCCAAATTAACATGTATTTATACTAAAGTAATACAAACTGTATTTACAGTATAATTGTAAATCTCGAAAAACTACTCACTTCTAAATCTTTTGTAGTCATCTTTGTATTACTTTAGTATAAATACATGTTAATTTGGATTCATATGTTGTTTTTTTCTGACTTTATGTGAATGAAAAGACACACATTTGCCCGTTTTCCCATTGGAAATAGTGATATTTTGAAATATCACTGTCCTGGTCACAAAATCAAAGTTTGTGGGGAATAATAGCCATTTTCTATACTTTTGAGGCATAAGCAATTAGGAAATAACACTTTCTACCCAGGAACAAAAATTGTGTTACATAGTGTTACCATTCATGTCATAAAGTACATTAGTTAGTAAACAGATGTCTCAACAATTAACAACAATGTCTCATAAAAGGTTAACAGCTTGTTGAAAGGGCATGTGGGTATAAAAATCATTCAACAGCTTCCATACCTAATTAAGCATCGTAATAGTAACAGACCTCTTCCTGATGATTTGACTAAAATTGATGAGCCCAGATAAGTGCACTCCACTTAATCTGTCAGTACGACTCGGTGGACATGAATAAAAACCAAGGGCAATTAACTAGTAAAGGTACTTGGCATATTAAACTGCTTGTGCTCACTCTCTGATCATGGCCAATGTAGCCTCTCATTTAATTCTGTTAACAGAAGCTCAGATCCATTATATTCACTGAATGCACGCCGGTGTTGCTAGAATTAATCTCCATGTGTCTGAATGTACCGTAACTGTCAGGAAGAAAAAGCACAGCCTGTGTATTTTAGGCACCGTGTGCTTTGTGCGCATGACTGAAAAATTCAATTTAACACCCCTTATATAATGCACACCATATGTAAACGCACATCAATTTTAAATGGAGGATAAAGGTCATAAACTTTACGTGTTAAAATGGGAGTTTTATTGTCTACCAGTAAGCTCAAGTCTCTATATTATATAATCATGCAGCACTATGCATTAACTCATTTCACCAATAAAACATATAACTGCCTAAAGCTACTCTACTCTGTTTCAATAAATAGGGGAACTTCAGCATATTGCGTTTTGATCTGTTGCTTAAATTATTCATAATGGAAATCCACGCTCAGCTTTAATGACAATGGACTATGTGTAACATGAAGATATACAGATTTTTTATTAGTGGAATATTTATTTGTGTTTAGGCTACATTAAAATGATGCACTTCAGATATTCCCTCAGATGAATCCAGAATGGATACAAACCTACTGTACTACAATCAAAAACATTTATGCATAAAATGTGCAAGTTGCTATACAGCAAAAATGGGAGCTATGTGTTACAAACAAAAAATAAATTTAAAAAATCTATAATCTCATTGCTTTGAGACTTTCTGAATAAAATGTGCAGATAGTAGCTGCTTTCTTTAAAATCCAAATAATAGAAACCTTCAGTTTTAAATAGACTATTCTAGAATTACAAGGTGTCTTGTTTTTCCCATTTATATTCAGAGGCTTTATTGAATGACCTATTCACATGCAAAAGTGATTTGGAATTGAATAACATTAGAGCAAAGAGAATAGCATAAATGCCACTTCAGTATAATAACATGGGAGTTACTTTTGATGATACAGTAATTGTTGCAGACTTTTTTTATGCCACATATCTATGCAGATGTATAACATTTTAAATATACAACAGAAAGGTGCACCTCTATTTGGTGCCTGGGAAGTCTGGAATTTAGCACATGTCTTACATTTTATATAGATCATAAATAATTAGAGGACAAGATTCCTTTTTTCCCCTTTATTTAAAATAAAAATCAATAGCAATGCAATACAAAATCAAACAAGCACATAAAAAACACAAAAACAAAAAAAAACAAGTAGAATGAAATACAAAATAACACACATTCATTATAGAAATGAGAGGAAATGAAGAGGAGAGGTAGGTAGAGCAATGGATTAAATAAGAGGTGGTTGTTGAGGGTGTCTTTACAGAACATACAGTGCCTATATTAAGTATTCACCCACCCTCCCTTGGACGTTTTCACGGTTTGTTGTGTTACAACTTGAAATCTTGATGCATTTAAATGGGATTGTTTTTTCCTTTGAATTACACAACCTACTCAACACTTTGAAGAGGCAAGAACATTTTTATTGTGAAACAAGAGTTAACGAAAAAAACAAAACTGAAATGTCTTGGTTGAATAAATATTCACCCCCCCCCCCCCCCCCCCCCCCCCCCCCCCCCCCCCCCCCCCCCCCGAGTCAATACTTGGTAGAACCACCTTTGGCAGCAATTACAGCTGTGAGTTGTTTTGGGTAAGTCTCTACCAGGTTTGCACATCTGGATCGTGCAATATTCGCCCATTCTTCTTGGAAAAATTGTTCAAGCTCTGTCAAGTTGGAATACTTCCTATAGGCACCTTAGCTGAGGTGTGACATTGGGTACTGATCATTACAGCAGATAGTGATTGGAAATGAGTATGATGGGGCAGATCTTTATTATTATTTTTTTTAGTTTATGAATGTGAAGGGGTCCCAGACCAGGTGAAATTCAGTGTTTTTATTGTTAATTCTTTTCAAGTCTTTTCAAGTGATGGATGTTCAGTCATTAAATTCATTATGACAAATGTTAAAATTGTAAATGACAAGCTGGTCCTGCTTTTCCAGTTTTATAATATAACCTGATTTGCTATCATAAGGGAAAGAAGCAGAAACTTTGACTTATGGGTGGGAAGCTCAACGACAGAGAAGTCTTTAATTAAATACACAACTGAGGAAAAAGGAACACTCAGGCTCATAATGTCTGATATAGCTTTCAGAATCTTACATTAGAATTGTTGAATAGGTGGACATTGTAGATAATTGTCTGGGACCCCTTCTTCACAATGTATTAGAGACCCATCAAGGAATAATATACTGCTAGTGTAGTGAGTCCTATGAAGTACCTTGCATTGAATGAGTTGAATTTTGGGGTTGTATGAGAGTGAGAAGGTCTGGATGCAAATTCCTTTCCAGAAATCTTCACTGCCATTTATACTGAGATCTCTGCTCCACTTACCTGTTACAGATATCAGCATCTATTGCACTTAACAGTTTATAAATCTTGGAAACTATATTATTTTGTTTTGTTAATTGTAGTATACCAGTAGTGAGGTGGGGGGGGGGGGGGGGGGGGGGGGATAGTGCTAACAAGGTGAGTATTAAGTTTAAATTGTAATCCGTGTCTTATTTGAGAGTATTCAAGAAAGCAGCTCTCTGGAAGGGAAAACCTCTCTCTCAGCTGATTGAATGAAAGGCCATTGTTTTCATAGAACTGCTGAAGATGTTCTTTCCATGCATGAAATAAGAATGATTTATCTGCAATTACCAAGTAGGGGAAATGAGAGATGGGGAGAGTTTATATTGTAGTTTTTTATGGGCTTTCCACCATGTTTCTAAGGTGGTAGATATGCAAGGATTCTGAAAACAGTAGTTCTTTTTAAACTCTATCCTATATGCCCAAGACCTTCTAAAGGGATTTAAGTGCAATGTTGTTCAATGTTGATCCATGCTTGATTATTGTCATTGTTACAATTAAACCATTGCCAAAGATTTCAAAGCTGTAATGCATGAAGATATTACAAAAAATCTGGTGCTGACAGACCACCATGAATTTTACTTAAAAGCTTAATTTAATTCAAGGTAAGTCATTTTTCCAATAGAACTTATTAACTAATTTATCAAGTTTAGTAAATCAGCTATTCCTGAGAAGGACTGGGGTTATGGAAAATAAATAGTTGAGCCTTGGCAAAATGTTCATTCTAACTGCTACGACTCATCCCATTAGAGACAGATGGAGCCCATTACATCAAAGGGCCAGATTCTCAAATATATTTAGTATAAAATCTCATTAGCACTATTTTTTCATGAAGGTAATACAGTTTAGTATATTTTTAAATCATGTCTTCATGAAAACGGTAAACTTTTTCATCCTTGTATACTTGATCAACAACAACTTGATGTCAGTGTGGTCCTACTGTATTTCAAAACATTTATGAAAATCTCTGTTTGTCATAATAAATGCCAAGACACTGAATATCCCACTAAATCCTTCATACTGCTGTTGGATTTCAAAACATGCCAGACTATACTATACAATGCCAATAAATGCTATATGTTGGATTATTGTCTATACTTCAGGGATGTCAAGTCCTGTTAGTTTCCCATCTGTGGCTTCTGTAAGATAATTGCAAATGCTGGAACTGAAATCCTTCACCAAATTAGCCATTTTTCACAAATTAAGACTTGTTGGTATTGTGGCATTGCTCTCCAGCTGTACAGGTTAATTTTCACAGAACGATCACATCAGGATGTATCAATCTCACCTTTCCTAAAGAATGATAATAAAACTGCCACTTTGTTGAGGCTCACAGGGTAAAGCTCTTGCTGTGCAGCCCGCTGAGGGAGTCATTTCATCAGATGTTGAATTACTCTAGCCAGATTCTGTTCTGCAAATAGCTCTCCTACTTGAAATTAAGGGATTGTGTTCAGAAATAAGAATTGGCACTATATTCTACCTTAACTGCCAACTACAGTAAACAGAATTTTTAAAAGAATACTGCCTGAGGAAGAAGTTGAATGTTGCGCCCCCACCCCCCACAATTTCCCCAATACCTCTGCTTCGAAGTGTTTTCTGCAGCTATAAAAACCTAGTTTATCATTATGAGGAACACAAAAATAAGTTGATATCCCATTTTATTTGCATCACATCTTTGAAATACTATAAGTCACTATCCTTTATTCATCGTAATAATAGATAATAGGACAATAATAACATAACATTCCACTTCACCAGTGACCTATAATACCACACTATTATCTCTGATCCTGCACATACATGTACTTCTCTATATATACACGGATTACAACGTCTAGCTTGAACCAACTATGGAAAACAGTTTAGTTTCATTAAATATGAAATGAATATACAGTATTTATGCAATAAAGTGATTAGACTAGCCTACTGTCACATACAATCTGACAACACAGAAATTTGTGCCCGGTCCAGAGTGTTTGGCCCCGGGACCTCGGCTATGGGTACAGCGGCAGGCACCTGCCACTCTGGACCGGGCGGTGAGTTGGCGGAGCAGTACCAGGCAGCGGAGCCAAAGCCTGCGAGACTGCCTGAAAGGAGTGTGGTGACTGGACCATCCCCTCCACCTGCCCCGGAGAGGGCGAAGGGACTGTGGGCACGGTGGGGTTACCCACGGGCTGCTGCAGTGTCAGACGGGGGACTTGCGTGGCCACCTTATCGGCAAACTCCTTTGATGGCTCCGGTGTACCTGCCTTTTGCTGAAGCTCCGAGGTGAGAAATCAGTCCACCGAGGTGTTGGACATGTCGGGAGGTGGGCCACATCGCCCGGGATTCACCTGTGATGGGTGTCACCTCAGCCGACCAGGTAAGCACGTTCCATTACCTCAGTCACTTCAGCAGACGGGTTTTGTTATTCCTGTGACAGTGGATGGTACAAAAACCCAGGCTCTCCTGGATTCAGGGTGTGTTCAGTCTTTAATACAGGAGAGCCTAATCTCACCGGAGCATAAACATATACCGGGACAGGTGCACATTAAATATATTCATGGGGATATACACTCCTATCCCAAGATTAGTGTAAATATGATTATTGGCCAGCAGAGGACATGGGTGCAGGTAGGATTATGTCCTTAATTGCCAGTGTCGGTAGCTCTGGGATGGGACTGTGGACAGTTCAAGGATTGGATAGCTGCCCTGACAGCCCTGTCTTTCCTATTGGTTGAGGAGGAAGTAATTGGCGAGATATTCCACTTCCGTGACCTGGCTTGGTTTTGCCATTGATTTAGACCCCGGAAAACTAAACGGGAATGCCGCTAGTGACATGGTTCTTTTGGCTGGGGCTGGATGGTGAAGTCAAACGGTTTTGTGAACGTTGTGGGGAATGTCAGAAAGTCAGCCCTAGAGCCATCCCACGAGCTTTGAGCATATTGGGATGGATATAGTTGGGCCACTGGAAAGGAGTGCGGCAGGATACACCCACCTACTGGTCATTCTGGATTATGTTACACGTTATCCAGAGGCCATTCCCCTCCAATCTATGTCCACTAGGTCTGTTGCCGATGAGCTTGTGAAGGTTTTCTCCCGGGTGAGGATCCCCAAGGAAATACTAACCGACCAAGGCACCAATTTTATGTCTCGGCTAATCCACGGAACATGTAAGCTTTTGGGAAATAAGACCATTAGTACCTCATTGTTTCATCCTCAGACTGATGGTCTTGTGGAGTGCTTTAATAAGACCCTTAAGAGCATGTTGCACAGGTTTATTCTAGTGATGCACGTTACTGGGACCAGCTGATTCCTCCCCTTCTCTTTGCGATCAGAGAGGTACCCCAGGCTTCCACAGGGTTTTCACCATTCGAGCTGTTGTATGGGTGGAGACCCCAGGGCATGCTCTATCTGGTCTATCTCTATCTGGATATGTGGGAGGAACAGTAGGATAATTCGACCAATACCGTCCGGTATGTGTTGGACCTGCGCAAACATCTTGAGTCTGTTGGGAAATGGGCGCATGACAATTTGCAGCAGGGGTAATAGAAGAGTCCCAAAGTGACTGGAACAGTCCTGTGGTTTTAGTAGATAAGCCGACCGGTCAACTTGGTTTTGCATTGATTTCAGGCGAATCAATGAAAAATCGAAGTTTGACACGTATCCGATGCCCTGGGTAGATGAGTTGCTGGAGCATCTGGGCACGACTCATTTTATGATGACACTGGATTTAACGAAGGGGTACTGGCAGATACCCGTGACCCCAGAATCTAGAGAGAGGACGGAGTTTTCGAATATCTCCCTTTGGTTTATACCAATTCAGGACCATGCCCTTTGGGTTGCACGGAGCACCAGCCACTTTCCAGCAGATGATGGATCTCATCTTGTTGCCCCATCAGCAGTACGTCGCTGCTTACATAGATAACGTGGTTATCCACAGTGAGGATTGGCCGAGTCATCTGTGTAAGATGGCGGCAGTGCTGCAATCCTTTCACGAGGCTGGGCTTACTGCTAAGCCAAAGAAATGTGCCATTGGGAAGAGTGAGTTGGAGTATTTGGGGTATCGAGTAGGGGGGAGGCCAGATCAGACCATTGATTGCCAAGGTGAAGGCCTTGGCTGACTGGCCAGTTCCTACAACCAAAACCCAGGTGCGCTCTTTCTTGGGACTAGCGGGCTATTATGGGAAGTTCAACTTCGCCACGCTTGCTGCTCCCTTGGCAGACCTCACCCAGAAGGCCGCCCTAAATACGATTCAGTGGACGTGGTGGTGCCAGAGGGCCTTTCTCACCTTGAAGCTGAGGCTGTGTAGCAAGCCAGTGCTGTGCAATCCGTATTTCGGTAAGAGGTTCACCCTGCAGACAGGTGCATCAGAGACAGGCCTCAGGGCAGTGCTGTCTCAGGAAATTAGCCCTATAAAATAATACTCTGCTCTTCCCTCAGCTCCTCCCTTTTAGACGTGCTGAGTGTATGGAAGTGCTGTTCCAGGACTAAGAACGGCCGGGAGAAAACACGAAGGATACCAAACAGAGTCTCTGGTGAAGAGAACACACAGAGAAATACAAGACCTGACAGAAACCACAAAGGATACCAACCAGTCATGCAATTGTAATAAGACAGAGGCTGGGCAAACCAGTCAAACCAAAAGAGCCAGGCTTTTTTAACCTCATCTCATCTCACCGACAGGGGGCAGGACAGAATCTGTAACGGCAGTGTATCATACAACACTGCCCATTACACAAATGTACCACGTACAATTCCAGGCAATTCAAATGTTACCACTTTATAAGGTAATGCAGCTGCTTTATGTGAACTCTTAAGTGTTGCCATGGACTATTCTGTATATACCTTCAGCAGTGACTCAAGCCTCTTCAATAATGTTCTCGGTAACAAACATAGCCCAAATACAAATGAATAAGGATTAATGATATAGTTGCGATAGATTTACATGAGTTTGAAATGGAACAGGGGCTCATTAACAGTTTGCAGTAAACACAAGTATTGTGAAAAAAGAATTGCACCCTACAGTACAACCACTATTAGGTTGTATTAGAACAAGAGACTATTTGTTGCTAGTGAGCAAAATACAAAATATGTTTTAAGAAAGTTGAAATATGTCTGTACACTCTGGATAGCAAGAGGCATATGATTCCAAAATGTTAGTATATCAGAGTCTTAGTCTTATCTCAAGAAGATAATTTAGCAGCAGACAGGTATGAAATGCATGATTACCAGATTACCTTAACGACCAAAGTGCACCTGTACACCTCAGGCATAGCTTTGAAGTTCATGAATGCTGTCCTTCTTGCTATTCCATCTGTCAAGCAAAAATCAGCAGGAGTTGTGGCTTTTTGTTGCTATTAAACAAGCCTGGATACTAACTGTTCTTAATGGTACACCAAAGTCAAAGTTTTATTTCTAATTTAATTCATACTTGTATTCTAGTCTTTTGCCATGCTTAAAATTTTTAAATGGCCATCACCTGGAATGCATGCTGGAATACTGAATAGCAGAGTAGATGTTAACTGTTTGATCCAAAACATGGTAATGGTTATTGAAAAAATATTTAAGAACAAGTTTAAAATAGCAATTAATAAATGAGCCTAATATTACTTGCCTAATCAAGATCATCATGCAGCTATTTTGCAATACAACTTCACAGAAGCAGTGAATGAAATTCTGTGAAACGGAACAGAATACAGAGCAAGTTGCTATGGAGACAGCAGGGCTCCAAAATGACTTGCTAAATGTATTTCAATTCATTAGAATGAACGCTTTTTATAACTAGAGTAAACATGCACCATCAATGTCAATTCTGAGTGAATCTAGTTACAGCTGATGAAGCATGGTTTGTTTACTGTGCTCTGTAGGGTTCATTTGAGGAAATACTCCACAAATATCTAAAATCGACAGAAAATAACAATTTCCAGGACTCACTCTGCTTTCTTATGTTACACACAAATAGTGCCATATAATAGCATCAGGACTGTGGATACAATGCACCACAAAGGGCCTGTTTACTGAACCAGTGAAACAGGTCCAACAAGATAAAGGCTGTTAAGACTGAAGTAAACTAACCTTAAACACTTTTTATAACAGGGAATTTATGTCTGTCACAAAAATATCCTGTTTTGTCAAGTTATTAAACTAGTTTATGCTAAATACACCCTCAAACAATATATTTTTGTTAAAAGTAACCAGGTTTACAAAAAAGTGTATTGTTTCTTGTTTGTTGGTTTTTATCAAGTGAAGAGTGATGACCATCTCCTAACCATGACTGGGGAGTTATCGTCTTTCAAAAGTCAGCATGCTAAGAGTGCTCAAAGCTATTTACTCCAAATCAAATCATCATTGCCACCTTTATTTCCTGAATGGAAAAAAAAAAAACACAAATCAAGAAGAATCTAAAAGGAATAAGAAAAAATGTAATACTTCATTCAAGTCCCTGAATTCAAAGTTGTGGTTGTTTATTTCAGGTACGTTATTGGGTGCATTTCCAACTGGTTCACTGAATCAAACATCTTCTTCCTATGCGGGCCAACCTTTGACCTTCTCCGGTGGTGTGGCTGTGCATCTTACAAACTCTGCAATGCACAATAACTATTTCAATGTAGTTACCACAGTACAGTGACAAGTTTTAACTATAACAAGTCAAAGAATCATAAACTGTATTCCGTATTAACAGTGTGTTATTATTAGTTTTGATGTAAACAGTTAAGTCACTTATGAATTATGCATTAACTAATAATACATAATTTGTCATTAAATAATATTTTAAAAAAACAATGATCATTGAGGTTGTTGATAAGCCATCCTTGTGCACCAAACCAGTATAGCATTTTAAAATAATATGACAGTATACGTATTTATTTCTGGTACTGAAACAGATATTGTGAAAGGGCTGGATCAGTACTTCAATGTCAAAGGTCTTGATTGAGCTCTGTTTAAATATTTGGTTCAAAGCCAAATTTATCTATGCCAACCTTTCCTTGGAACTGTTTCTCCTATGTAAAATAGAGCAGACTGTTGAAACAAGATATGGCTGTTTTACTGGTTGCCCATTCTATTTTAATAAGAGATACTGTTGCTTATGAGACTTCCAAAAATAAATGTCAGTAACAGTGGTCAAAGAGGATCAGAGTCGTTTTATTTTCAAGTGGTTAATAAGGTTATGTGTCTGCTACGAAGGTAGATTAATTTTACATTGATGTGGAAACCACAACAAATTTAGAGAGGGTATTAAAAACAGACAATATCAAATATTCCAGCTAAGGCAATCTGAATTAAATACAGCAAATAAAATATTTATGTATATATACATATATCTATATATCTATATATATATTAATATATTATATATATATATATATATGCATATATCTATATATATATATATATACGTGAACCTGGAGATTAAAACAAAAATACAAACAAACCAAAAAAAATTCTATCAATAGACTCAATTTACGATGCTGATTATAAAGCACTACATCTATATTGTGCTCCAGATAAATTCACTGGCCATTTCTTTCTGAAATCAAAGACTAAGGTGCTTCCTTAAATCTGGAAGGAATGCCCACTGAGGAGGGTATCAATAATTATTGGATATCATATTAAATTATATAATAATTATTATTATAAATTATTATTATTATTATTATTATTATTATTATTATATTACTATGTAACACAATTTTTGTTCCTGGGTAGTAAGTGTTATTTCCTAATTGCTTATGCCTCAAAAGTATAGAAAATGGCTATTATTCCCCACAAACATTGCTTTTGTGACCAGGACAGTGATATTTCAAAATATCACTATTTCCAATGGGAAAACGGGCAAATGTGTGTCTTTTCGTTCACATAAAGTCAGAAAAAAACAACATATGAATCCAAATTAACATGTATTTATACTAAAGTAATACAAAAATGACTACAAAAGATTTAGAAGTGAGTAGTTTTTTGAGATTTACGATTATACTGTAAATCACTTTCACGAATCAGCCCCCAAATGTAGTCTCCCATCATGTTCTCGTTATACTGTCCTTGGTAGCGGCGTTCAAAGTCCAGTATATCCTGGTGGAAGCGCTTGCCTTGCTCCTCCGTGTACACTCCCATGTTCTCCTTGAATTTATCAAGATGAGCATCAAGGATATGGACTTTGAGGGACATCCTACAGCCCATTGTGCCGTAGTTCTTCACCAGAGTCTCAACCAGCTCCACATAGTTTTCGGCCTTGTGATTGCCCAGGAAGCCCTGAACCACTGCGACAAAGCTGTTCCAAGCCGCTTTCTCCTTACTAGTGAGCTTCTTGGGGAATTCATTGCACTCCAGGATCTTCTTTATCTGTGGTCCGACGAAGACACCGGCTTTGACCTTTGCCTCAGACAGCTTAGGGAAGAAGTCTTGAAGGTACTTGAAGGCTGCCGACTCCTCATCTACAGGTCTGACAAATTGTTTCATAAGGCCCAATTTGATGTGCAGTGGTGGCATCAGCACCTTCCGGGGGTCCACCAGTGGCTCCCACTTGACGTTGTTCCTCCCCACAGAGAACTCGGTCCGCTGTGGCCAGTCCCGCCTGTGGTAGTGTGCCTTGGTGTCCCTGCTGTCCCAAAGGCAAAGATAGCAGGGAAACTTGGTAAAACCGCCTTGGAGACCCATCAGGAATGCCACCATTGCAGCCTCTTGATGCCATCTCAGAAAAATGCAGATATGTATCCACTTAGGCAGCTGGAACTAAACTGAACTGGTGGGCTTAAGGCCCCTGTATTTATACTACTATTTATGTTACTGGAAAGTTCTAGAAAGTTCTAGAAGTTACTCCAAGTTTACTCAGCACAGAATATATCTGGAATGTTCTGGAAAATAGGTAAATTTCAAAATATCACTGTCCTGGTCACAAAAGCAAAGTTTGTGGGGAATAATAGCCATTTTCTATAATTTTGAGGCATAAGCAATTAGGAAATAGCACTTACTACCCAGGAACAAAAAAAAAAAAAAAAAAAAAAATGTCACACAGTGTTATTATTATTATTATTATTATTATTATTATTATTATTATTATTATTAATAATAATAATAATAATTTTTTTTTTTAATACTAACCACTTAACTATATTTAGCATTAGCCTGTTCTTACAATTTAGGACATGAAACTATATAAAACAAGTCAGCTATAATAAACAAGAATGAGCAAATCGCTATGATCAACATTTAAAATATGCCACAGTATAACGACATTGACATACAGACAGATATATACACCCAGATTATAAAGAATGCCTTCATCAAGTTTCATCAAAGCTGAATAAGGCATTCTCTAGATATCTGTAAAAATGTGTGTGTGTGTGACATATGGACAGATTAACAGCCTCCATAACCTCCCAGATTACAATGTTATCAACAGAGTGCTTATGAATGGCCTTGGCAAGTGTCATCACAGTTAGACAAGCGGCTCTCTGTGTGATAAAAGAACACACAGACATACTGTATGTACGGGCCCCTCCACTATATCCTTGATGCTGAAGACTGAAGCAACTCGGAATCTAGCGCTTCTTGATATTGTCACTGAAGCGATGTACATGAAGATATGAGGTCTGTTTACTAACTTCAAAGAGGGGTTTAATAAGCCTTATCAAGAACTGACAACGCCACTGCGAATTTAAGCAGATGAATTCCACAAGCTTTCTCCAGGATCTCAGCAGATTTATTGAGACATATATAGATAATTGAGGCTCACTGAAGCAAAGCGATTGATTATTTACTGATGCAATTTGCTTTAGAATGGCTAAATGTGACAGTGAAGTAGTTCATCCATAACTTCAAAATTACTCACTAATAGATTATAAGAAAAAATTGTATTGGAAAACTAAAACTTTACTTTTGCAACTCATCCCGCTCCTTAACCAATATTTGATGTATTTCAAAGAATAAGATTTATCTATTAAAATAAAATAATGAAAAACACCACAGTTGTAAAACCTTTTAAAAAATGTTGACTACGCTGCAAGAATTTGTCATGGTATAAGCTTGAATTATGCTTTGTATGCCACAGAGCACCAAGATGACGTGCACTAAAGCATTCTGTAGCATTCAGAAAGAACAAAATTCATTTTTCCATTCCACGTTTATTTTTTTTGAAAAGTTACATGTTGATTAATCCTTCAGCTACTGCTTTATATAGACTTTTTTCTTGGAACCCACTAACACGAGTTACATCATCCCTATTATAAAAAAAAAAAAAAAAAAAAAAAAAAAAAAAACCCTAATTATTCACTCATTAAACATTAAGTAAAACAGAAAGTATAAAACTTGCCAACAGAAACTTATTTCAAGGAATACTACTTTCACTTTAAACATGTGTCAATTTCTTTCATTTCACAACTTTTTTTTCTGTGATCTGCACAGCCCCCCAGTCTCTAATGCATTCACTCTGCTATCTAATCATCATCCTGGATATTGTTTACATCATCGCTGGATAAGAGGCTTTCTTGAAAGAGAACTGAGGTTCCCACAGAGAGTGGCCTGAGAGAATAAAATACTTAACATTCCATTTCTTTAAACAATGGCTGCAGCAGGGGTTCCGGGATGAAATCACTGAGCAATACAACATCGCCTCTGAATCATCCAGTTTCACAGAATGACCATTAAAGAGCCCTCACCTAAAGATTTGAAGCTGTTTTGTTTTTTTTTAGCCTATTTAAAATTCAATCTTTCCATGCATCATCACAGCAGAGCTGTTTAAAAAGTAAAGCCTTCAACTCTGCACTTCCTCTTCTTGTATTAAATAAAGAATGCTATGTCCAAATGGAATGGGGGGGGGGGGGGGGGGGGTGGGGGGGGGGAGGAGTATTTTTTTCTGAATATTTTTAACCAAAGTTTGTGATTTCCCCCTGAATTTTATTTAGGAAACTACAATATTCAACATAGTTTATTAACTGAAGACATTTGAAAAACACTGCTATTCAAAAAGTTTATCATTTAAGTTATTTTGTTTATTTTAGAAATTCAATTTATAATCCTGAAAGGCTAGGCTTTAAAATATTTCATGTTTCTTAGTATAGTCAAAACATGTTCGAGATAAGCACATTTATTCTAGGAAAACCTTGAAACCTTACCAACGGCCAAACAAATGTAATTACAATGGAATCCTATTATGTGATTGATGCAGTATTGTTGTGTTCTAAAGCAATACAATCTTTGTTTTATTTGCCTGTTACATCCAGCATATATCCACATATTTTCTGTCTCAATTAAAAGTAACAATTGCTTGAAGAGCACAGTTCAAATAAATGCTGCAAACAATTTCTTTCAGCTTTTATTTATTTATTTATTTATTTTAATTTCTGGTGAGTTCATTGTTCTATTATAATCTTTGCATAATACAATGATATCATATGCAAGCAATCTACAGTACTGGTACAAAGTTTGGAAACAACCAATGATTTAGAGCAAGAGTAGAGGTGGGGACTATATTGCCCATTTTTCCTCACTCAGATGCCTTATATATACACAATATATTTTTTCCTTATCTACTTAAAAGATCAGTTTTGGAGTGTATTTCAAAACATGACATTGTTTACATCATCTGCAGCACTCTTTAAAAAAAAGAAATAAAAAATGTCTGTATATTGGTGTATAATCGTTTTGAGTGCAGCAGGTCAGTTAGCGTGATTGCAGCTAGACCACTAGAGTGAAACTGAACTACGGAACAGGAAGTGATTTCACAGAATCAAGTAGAACCACTTTGACTTGTATTGCTTCTTTGAAATGTCTGCATATTCCACATTGAAGTATATACAAGCAACAACAAAAAACAATCTCTTCAACAGAACAAAAAGAGGGGCTAGTCATAGCAGTGCTGGTGCAAATATTTTTAACCCCCTTTCATGGTAGTAAATCAATAGCACTAATTTCAATTTGAAGAGCACTGACAATAACTGAAATCAAATGATAATGATTACTGTATGTGCATATTCCACCTCTTGAGAGATGACTTGATTTAGTGCAACATAAATTAGCATTAATACTCTACATTGGGGTTGAAAAATCAAGCCTTTTCCATTAACCCTGTTGCACTACTGTGGTCTTGGAAATCCTCCAGAATGAGCTGTAAATGACTGATGTATTACTTGTGTAGTGTTTACCAACGGTGTGAGCCAATGAATGACACCTTTGGCATACAGTATGTGTTATCAATGAGTAAGACCAGGACTTTGGACTTAGAGGAGCTAGTTACCTGTATTTCACGGTATCTGTTTTGAGAATGATGCCATGCGCAGTAACTAGATTACGAGGCCCTGTTTGAATGAGGTGTGAATGTTTAATGTTGATTAAAGAAATGATTAAGCAAGTACACATTCGCACAGGATTCTGGTTTCAGATCTGTTTTATTTCTACCTTTCTAAAAATACAGGTACAGGTACTTCCTGAAATGTGCAATCCCAAACAGACACAAGAGCAAATATTGAGGAACATTTTTTTATAAATTGGATTGGCTCCTTTCCACTTGGGTACACTTTCATAGGCTGCCTACAAAAATAATAATTATCAGATTCTAATGAATGCTTAATGGTGAGAGTCCTATTTACTTCTTACTTACAATGCAAGACTTGAAAGGATTCTTACTTGCATTTACAAAAACGACAGATTAAGAAAAACATCTCAGTGGTTAGCATACAGTATATCAAACAGCCTTTACGAACTACATAGGGTAGAACAGTTACTAGATTTGAATTCCACATTCAGGAAGAATGTTTTTAGAAGTATTCTTGTGATTAACTCTGTGCCTGCATGTGACATTGATAAAACTGCAAACCCAACCCATACTGCCATGCTATCATATAAAGCCCTTTTATTATATTCAAGGACTATACTCCCTAAGAATGTAATCAGAAGTCTTCAAGACTTTTTTTTTAAATTCAAATGTCTCAAAAAAAAAAAAAAAACTTGATAAGCATGCAGACCAGTAGGTAAAATCTGAAAGTGACGTTGTATGCAGATCATAAATCCAATGAATAATGTCAATTCAGTTGTGTATTAGCTTACTAGCTAAACAATGTCTTTCCCAGTCTCTAGGTGTGTAATAGAGTGCAGACAGGTGTGTAATCCGTCTTTCCTTTGTGTGGTGTGATTTGTACAATGCCACTGCACCTACATTAAATATAGTATGACACATTACTTGTGTGTAACAGGGTTTATGCTTATATGTCTGTTCTGATTAAACTGCATTTGAAAATCTGAACTGACAAGTAGCATACTATCACTTGTTCCACTTTCTGTTGCAGGTGTTACATCAACAAACTTAAACGCTAATGACAGCAGAGACATGAACGTAAAGCTGCTTGTATATAAACCCTGCACTCTGTTTATCTTAAGAGATCTCACACGATCAGAATTCAATATTGGATTCTGAGTCTCCTTGCCTAAGAGAACCTCTCTTAGGAACTGTCATGTTGACTGTGTGTGACCTTTTTGGTGAAAACAACAAAATAAACTTAAAGTCTCATGTAATAAAACACCCAATATAGCCATAAACATACTGTAACCAAAAAATGCAGTTCATTTCCAGCAAATACTACAGATTTTACATTTCCTCTACCCTGGCAAATTTCATTGTAAAATCATCAATCCCTTTCTAGCAGTAAATAAGAACACAGGCATCCCTTATATACAGCTTTGCATTCCCTTTAGATGGAACAAAAAAACAAAAACAAATGTATTGCCATTTTTAAAGTTTACATTTCAAACTGAAGGCAGACACTGTTCCAAGTGACTTATTTTATTTTTATATTCAGATGACAAAAGCAATTGCAAAACTATTTTATTATGCAACCTTGCTGTGCATAGGAAATAGCTCAGGTTGTTGATATGCAGGATTATAAACGAGTTTTTTCAAAACGTATGTATTTTTCAACATAACGAACCAGATGCCCCACATCTTCTGTGCGCTGCTGGCCATGCCCATTCCATTTATGTCAATGAAATCTGGCAGTATGATTTTTCTTTATGGGCATTTTAAAATCAACAGAAGTTAACAATTGCTACTTTGAGATCATAATTGTAGAATGCACAGAAAAAGTAAATATTTATAATATTATCATATCTATATAAATGAGATGATTTGCACTTTCTAGCAAGTGGAATTATAATACTGCCATTCCAATGGCAACAACATATGACAAAATCATACATTGAGTTACAAATATGCCTGGAGCTGTGTACTGCAAAAAAGACTCAGTTCCTAAGCGGTTAGCACAAGACTATACTGCTGGATAAAACAAAGGGGTTCTGTTTTTGAAATGTTGTTTATCAGTTTTCTGACTATAGTTGCTGTCTTCATTCCATATCATGCTCATACAAGTACAGTATATATAAAAAGTATGTTTCTGTGCCATTATATAGAGAATAAAGTTCAAGCTACTGTACATAATCAGATAGTAAAAAGCCACCAAGGAGTTCCGTGACATCACAAACCTATTGAGATTGAGGAGGCTTTTTATTATCTGATAATGTACAGTAGCTTGTACTTTATTTTGCATAATACTGGCACAAAATAAAAAAGAAACACACACATAAAATTAAACACATCTTTTCTTTACTAAAAAATCACAAACTATTTATTTTACTTTTTTTAAAATAGCAATAATTAGGTGCAGTCGGTTAGTATCTTGGCTTTTTCTTTTGGCTAACATCAGATTAATAAAATTTCACGCTGACTTTTTGAGTTGTTAAAAATGCGGTTATTCCCAAAAATGGTCGTGTTTGTGTGAATGGCCTTTGGGTGGCGCTGCAACAGAGACTGCGTCACAGTTTACTGACTTCTACCAAGTATGATCCGAGGATGGCGAGATCAGAGATGGTTTTCCTTACAGTGTTGGTATCTGCTGTGCTACAAAGTTCTGCCTTTCAGTCTCTGACACAACAGTAAATAGTGAGGGCATTATTTATGTATTTATTTAACAAAAAAGCTTTCTATTTGAAAATTGTCTACTTGAACTTTCTAAGCACATTGAGACGGTCAGATCATTTTAAAAAGTTTTTAGAAAATGTTAATTCCATTTACATCAGATCGTGCCTACAATCAGAAATATCAGCGCGTTCTGTCGTCATAATAGGGATTACAGTATAGTATTGTCATCACAATAGAGATTACCTTCTGTCATCAGCAGTAACCTGTAAACATAGAATAAAAGAATAGGGTTTTATAGGGAAATTACACTGGTATTATATTGCTACAATACTATGCCAATACATAGACATAAACTGCTTCTACCTTGTTTTCCATTTGGCTGTATAATTATGCAAAATTACAGTTCCCACATTACAGTTAAAACTGAATTCAAGCACATCTCACACTTCCTACCGATCAAGAGCCAGCATTCAATACAAGCTTTAAAAAAAAAAAAAAAAACACTCTTAAGGAATAACCCAATTGCAGTTTAGTTAAAAGAACAGTACCACTTTTGCAATCTATAGTTCACTGTCTATGTTGTGTATTTAAATCACATGAATCTGCCATTAAAATACCCTTTAGTCTGCTTTCAAATCCACATGCTTTCCATTTGTGTTGGAAACAAAGCAGGGTTTAAAACAACACTGATCTGTTTTTGTAAGTACAAGATGTCGTGCTGTAATGTCCTTGAATTCTACACACTGTATCTCTCTCCTCTCAGAGACTTGTGGTTAAATCTTGCCTCGGTAAAGATGACGGTAGTCCCTCTATGTCAGTGAGATAAGTAAGTTTACACTGCAGATCAAGAGATCCTGCAACACAAAAGACTACGCTGAATACATATTTTCAAATATACACATTGAATTTTAAAGCAGAATTGGATCCAGATCCTATAGACTTATTAGAATATCTTAAACATATTTCAGATGACATCGTTGTCAGAAAAAATCCAGTTGTACAATGTTGAAAAACAGAAGCTTAATTTCAAGACTTGTCATTTTTTTCAGACCTGTCTTAATTCCCTTGATATTTATTTGAAAAATCTTCCCTTGTTCTATGTATGAGAAGATAACAACATCACTGGATAGTAGTTGCCATAAAAAATAGCTAAAGGCTAAATAACTATAAACTTACATCAAAAAAATTGAGACCGACTTCAATAGTGGCTAGGTCCAAGTATCTACCAGTGCATTTCAGTTGAAAGGTGCGTGTCTTGTCTAGCGTTGAGGGTTTAATTATAGCAATTTGGGACACTGTAGTAGGCGGTATCTCTTGCTTGTCACAATACCTGCCTGTGTGTGCTTGCACATTGATTATTTGACGATATCACTCTCCAGGATACTAGCCACAACATTTTACTAAATATAAAAGGAGGCATTTTATCTTTAAAAAAAAGTGTGTATATATACAGTACCAGTCAAAAGTTTGAGTAGACCTGCTTGAAACCAGGTTTTTCATGATTATCTATGCTTTTAACTGTATAAACTTGTCTAGAAACACTTAATATTTCATTATATGACACATGTACTTATATAAAGGTGTTAATCATAAGTGAATTGCATTCAAAAAATTAATTTTTAAATGAAAATGTAAATCTTCTCAATTTCAATGAAATGGTCACCCAAAGCAAGGGGATTCAGTTTGAAGCCCAAGTATTGTTAAAAGTCTGAAATGTGTATAACACGGTGTTAGAACAATGGCCTAAGTATAAAAGTGTCTTTGTTAAATGTTCTCTGACTTAACTAGCATGTTACCTAATTAACCTTTTGTCACCAATTATTGTTTACAGGTGAGGGTCCATGATTACTATAAATATAGGTAGCACATGCACAAGTTTGTCATTCCTGAATGTAAGTGAGCAGAAAATGGCAAAATACACTCAGTTAAGCAAAGAAAAAAGACAGTCTGTAATTACCTTAAGAAATGAAGGTCAACCTTTAAGACAAATCGCAAGAACTTTGCAAGTGTCTGTAACTGCTGTGGCCATGAGAACCGAACAAAGTTAGGCAGGCCAAGGGTGACCTCAGAATCAGAGAACAAGTTCATTCGAGTCACAAGTCTGCAAAACCGGTGATTAACTGCCCCTGAAATACAAGCTCAGTTAAATGCTACTAGAAGTACAGATGTTTCAACATCAACTGTTCAGAGGACAATGCGTGAAGCTGGTCTAACTGGAAGAACTGCTACAAAGAAACCATTGTTAAGAATGCAGAATAAGAGGAAGAAACTTGTCTGGGCCAAAAAACACAGAAACTGGACGTTTGAGGAGTGGAAGTCGGTCTTATGGACCGATGAATCAAAATTTGAAATATTTGGGTCCAACCACCGAGTATTTGTAAGACGCAGCGAGGGTGAGCGCATGCGTTCTGCATGTGTGATTCCCACTGTCAATCATGGAGGAGGCAGTGTTATGGTCTGGGGTTGCTTTGCTGGTGACAAAGTTGGTGATCTTTACCAAGTCCATGGCAAGCTCAACCAGCATGGCTATCATAGCATACTTCAGAGGCATGCTATTCCATCAGGCTTATGGCTAGTTGGGCATTCCTTCATTCTTCAGCAAGATAATGACCCAAAACACACCTCAAAGTTGTGCAAGAACTATCTGGCGAAAAAGGAACGTGAAGGACAACTCAATCTAATGACCTGCCTGCCCAGTCTCCAGACCTCAATCCCATAGAACTTGTATGGGACGAACTGGACAGAAGAGTCAAAGCAAAGATACCCACAAGTGCCCTACATCTCTGGGAATTGCTGCCGAAGAGCTGGGAAGACATGTCGGGTGATTTCCTGCTGAAACTTGTTAACCGAATGCCTCGAGTTTTTGAGGCTGTTATTAAGGCAAAGGGTGGGTATTTTGAGGAATCCAAGATTTAGAGACAATTTTCAATTTTCTTGAACATTGCTTTGATACTCCTTATGTTTTGTTTTGTATATTGTAACATACGTTTTCATTTTGAAGTATTTACAGAAACGTATATGATGTAAAACATTGCCAATTATGAAAAAAAAAAATAGTTTCCAGCAAGTGTACCCAAACTTTTGACTGGTACTTATATAAAATTTGTAACATGAAAATCACATTTGAAGTCCCTAGAGTAAATATAATAATCACTGGACAGCACATGATTGTGGGATGCATCAGGAAATTCATGGTACTCTAAGTCTCTTGAGAAATTCTGGACTTACATCATAGAAGCAAAAACAGTGTAACCTCAGTCAGAAGCACTTCATATTTGTTATTATACAGTAGGATAGCTTTACAACACAGTAGATGTAACATTTTGTTAATTCTCTCAGGACACAGTACTGCACATCTTTAAGCAGAGGTAACACAGCCAGTGTGTGAACTGTGCATAACCCATTTCTATACTGTGCATTGTTTTAATGAAAGCTGGGCAGAGCTAATGAGCTGCTTTGATCTGTGAATACAGAACATATATGTTGGCCTGCGAGGTGTTAAACATCACAATGAATGCAAATCTAAATACAAACAAGAGCGTATTTATGTGCTGTCAGCAAAGGAAAGCCTTGAACTTGCAAACTTTTGAGTTACCAGATTATGGACAAAGTGTCTGCTAGCAGATTTGTAGCTAAAGCTGCATGTGAGCCACATCACAAGAGAAGAATGCAGAGGCTTCCCTCAGGAGAATGATCCGTCCAGCATTAGAAGCTGGTTGCGGTTGTGTGCTTTGAAGCACAAGTGTCAAAACGCTGTTAAATGACACTTCTTAATTTAACAAAGTAAGCCTCTTAACCCTTTCAGTCATCTGTTAACATATGTGGTTGGAAATCACGTTGGAACCTCACAGTACTCCTAGATCCCAGTCTGAGGTACTGTCTGTCTGTGTGTGTGTGTGTGTGTGTGTGTGTGTGTGTGTGTGTGTGTGTGTGTGTGTGTGTGTGTGTGTGTGTAATTTAAAAAAAAAAGTTGGAACCACTGTGACTTCTGGTTTTCATTCCAACCGAGTTCCAATTACTTAATTCAACCCTTAACTGAACTAATGTGCTTAATTAGACCAGTTGAATTGTTCTCAGCTCCTAAAAAGTAGCAGATTTTAGTTACTTATAAAACTGTATAGTTAACTTGAACTCTCCAACTGTTTAAAAGCTGAAAACAAAAAAACAAAACAAAAAAGTTTAATTAAGCTAATGAGTAATTCAATTAAGGGTTCAATTAAGTAAAGTTGTAAAGAAAACCAGAAGATACAGTGGGTCCCCAGATTGGAGAAATCCTGCACTAGATGATCGCAGAATTCAAATAGAATGGACAGCTTTAATAAAAAAAAAAAAGAAATCTAAAACAGTAAAATGGTATGGTTTACCAGTTTCGAATCCCTGACATGGTCAAGTACTAGATAGTAATACTCTAATCATGGTTTTATTGCTTACTTGAATGACCATCTGTTTGTGTTGTAGAAAATGATGGCACATCAACTTTTGAAACACAGCTACTGCAAATTTAGCTAGAGATAAGACCAAATGGGGATCGGTTCTGCTGGGGTTATTCCTAAAAACAAAAACTGTACATCTGATGTGCTCCAATAAGCATGATTAAGATACAACTAAAACAGTCTTCAGTAATAAAGTGATGACCACTTCCTTCCTCACTGTGCCCTCCTTAACTGGGAAGGGTTCCAGACAACTGGTGTATTTACATTTATCAAAAGTGTTGTTTCCAATACACTTATTTAGGGAGGGGATAGTTAGACACACAAGGCATTACAAAGTCATGTATTTAAATGTACTAATAATAAACTAATTATTAGTTTTAATAGTTTATTAAAACTAATAATAAACTTTAACACAAGCTTTTCATTTGCTTTAAATTAAGAAATGTTTAAGCTAATACAGTACCTCGACTTCTTAAATCAACAAACTGTAAGTTAAATGGCCGAGATCATGCTAACTTACCATAATTTCGAATCACGTAGTATGCGAAATCTTATTTATAGCTGTGAAACATTCTTGGCCTGCTCTACATACCTTCTCTCGTGTTCACTGAATACATGCTGCTAAGCTATCGAGCAGTACTGTCGAGCTCAAAAGTGATGTGGCGCTAGGTTTGGCTCCCCCTGTGGAATTTACTTTCTCATTCACTGTCAAATAAGGTTCAACGACATGCATGCAACGAAAAATAAACAACCATCATATTTTTTAAATTAATTTACATCCATTTAGGTTTGTTCTAAATACTGTGTCGCTTTACTATATTAGAAAACTCTGAAAACACTGGGTGAGTTATTACGTTTTTTGTTTGTATCTTTCCAACAAGAAATTTTGCTATCCCCTAACACTGATGTTATTATACTACAGTTTGGACGTTTTCTACGTTGTAGGATTTATAAGAAATGTACCAGGAGGTTTAGATCACAAATGAATAAACGTAGGTTCTTTCCTTTAAAACAAAATAAATAAATAAATAAATAAATGAATGAAATAACCCTCTTTCCCTCTTCAGAAGCGCTCCCTGTGACAGCCAACCACAAATGAAAGAGAAAAAAGGCTACAGCCGGAGCGCACTGAGCAAGAATGAGTTTATATACTGTTCTAAAAATAGAATATACAGCTTCCAATAAGAGAGAGGGAACCCCAGATCAAACTAACCAATACAAACAGCATAGAGGACGAGTTTGTGTCAGGAGACGCTTACCATTGGTCGACGGTGATATCATAGGCGCGCGGGCAAGCTGATATTGGGCCATTGGTCGACTGTCGACTAGCGTAATGTAGTCACGAGGGGTAGGCTGTCTGGAAGGTTTGAATAGGGAAGTTTACAGAGCTTCAGGTTTTGCAGTTAGTTCGGTGTTTGCAAATAGAGTACAGTGGAGGAAATTGCAGTTCTGTAGCAGTGGAAGCAAAACAATATTTAATTGCTGTGCAATTACATATGCAAGTATTCCAATGTTACTTGCGTAAATACATTTTAAAAAATCTATACATATTAACAAAATAAATTAGTTTGTGAGACATATCTTTGGGATTAAAAAATGGATGTTCTACCTATGTGCAGCATCTTTCAGGAGCTCCAGATCGTCCACGACACCGGGTACTTTTCAGCTTTACCATCGCTGGAAGAGTACTGGCAGCAGGTAATACTTGCCTATTTTGCTGTTATATTTAAACAATCTTCGCACAGTGTACGGGTTGTTACATTGATGCCATGTTGTTTTCAATGCATGTATTCGTGCGTCTTGGTAGTTTGACTTTAGCTGCACAAGCTGTGTACTTGCTGCTTTGATCGTTGTCCGTTGCATTTACAAGGGGCACTTACTTGATTCCAGTTGTTGATTATTATTATTATTATTATTATTATTATTATTATTATTATTATTATTATTATAAGTTTATATCTAAAGTCATAGATGTATCCATTCCAGATGTCACATCTGGCTTTTATCATATGTATAGACACACTGTTTTGTTTTGGTTTAAAAGTAAACAGTATAGTGTCAATCTTGTTAACTCCCCAGCGCAGACCGCTATATGTAACGATTTCCAACCATTCCAGACTGTTGATACTAATATAAATGAACTGCGCGATTTGAATGAAAAAGTGTGTTGTGATTACATTTGCAAGATGCAGCCCCGTGATGGAAGCACGCGCGCGCGTACACACACACAGCGGGCACATTCTACAGAACTTGTTTTATACTAGCAGGGATATGGTACGTCAGCTGCTTTGATCGATTGCGCATAATGTTTTCCACTTGTTATATGTGATCGTTTTGTGGAAGGTCGTTTAGGGTCTATTGATGTTTGTCAGAATTAAACAAAACAAATAACTCCAAGTAAAGGCACAGACGCTGACAGTTGGTTTATATTAATCGTTATTTTACACATACATGTCTCAATATATACATGTTCACCAGCATGACCAAGTTGTATGCATTTTTATTTCAAAGAGACTGTTGCAGTTTGTACGTGATTGAAATTGATCCAAGTAGTTTCCTTCAGGCATCTAGGATTTGGGCAAAGTGCCAAGTTCTTCTTCACTGGACTTGGAGGCATTTAAACTGCCATACAGATGCGTTCCACGCTCCACCGTCCACGTAATGGACAGTTTGCATTAGGCTTTTTATTACATTTTTAACAAGACCCTAATAAAGGTTATTTTTTTGTCCACTGGTAGAACCATAAATAAATGTAGATATTCTCTAATTAACACCATTTGTACTGGTCAGTTTAAAGTTTAGTATGGGCAGTTTTCTATTGTATGTTTTCTTGTGTGTATTTTTTTTTTAAAGAAAGAAAGAAAAAGCAACCTAGTTTGTTATTTTTAGGTTAGTATCAAAGCACTGGGCAATCATCACTGCTGTCTTTGTCATTGCCAGTGATAATACAAAAAGCTAGTCTTTACCTCGTGCATGTCAAGATAGTAAACCACAGTACATGTGGACTATTTTACAAATATGCAGTGAGTGTGTAAAGGACTCTTCAGCTGCCTGCCAGGGGAAGCAGCTTCCTTTTGCATCAAGCAACATGGTTAGCAAATCCCAAGTGGTCCCTGGTGGCCAAGCTTTTGCAAAGCATTGTCACTTAAATCAGGTTGGGTTCTTAAGTGCTGACCCTTAAACATCTGAATCCTTTTAAACATGGAAATTATGAATAACAAAACATGTGCCACAAAACTTCGTTGGCTGAGCGCCAAAAAACAATTTGGCGGAAGTGCCCTGGCTTTCAGTAAAAAGAAAATAGCCTCATGACTCATACCCTTACTGCTCTAGGTTAATATTAAGTTTTCTGTTAACTGAAGAACTCTTGGCTTCACTGCAGAGTAATTTCCCCCTCTTCTGTATCCTTTTCTGTCGATAAGCTCTTTGCTGCTCTAACAGAATGGAGTTTGTTTTCTTCTTTTGTTACGTTTCTGCAGTTTAATATCAGTAGTAGACGTTGGTGACAGAGTAAGCTGAATCTGCACATTAGGTCATTATACTTTGAAATAGACTTCTAGGAAAGTGCACAGGCCGAGCTCTCGCACAGGAAATGTGTGGTTATTCTGCAGCTTCATTGATTGCCTGACTTGTCAATTCACAGAAGCTGAGCTACAATACAAGGCCATGCGTTAAGTTAGTATACACAATGCATGTGCTAAAGTGTTTCTCTGTTTTTAATCATATTTGTAGATCAATTTATTTTTGGGTCAACAATTAATTCAATTTTTTTTTTTCTTTTTTTTTTTTTTTTTTGTTCTTCCTTTTAGACATGCCTGGAGTTAGAAAGGTACCTTCAAAGTGAGCCTTATGTGTCAGCGTCTGATCTCAAGTTTGACAGTCAAGAGGACCTCTGGAGCAAACTTATCTTGGCTTGTGGGGATAAGGAGTCTGATTCAAATATTCCTCTTGAAAAAGAGGAGGACAGTCAGGATAACCAAAACGTGGAGACCAACAGTTTAAACTCGGACGCTAGCAGCGAGTCGTCGGATAGCTCGGAGGAGCTCTCGCCTACTGTCGATTTTATCTCAAATCCTTTAAGTGATGTCTTGGTCAATTCTGGACACTTAAGCTCTTCAATTATTACCACTCCACCGTCTTCTCCAGAACTAAGCAAGGAACCCACCGCTCCTCCGGTGTGGAGGGGCCTACAGACGGAGCTGCACTCGCCGGGTAAAAGTCGGATCAGTGGTGTTGGAAAGACTTTAGAAAAGACCAGCCCAGTCAATGGAGAGACTTCGCCAGATGGTAGAAAGCGGGTCCATAGGTGTCATTTTAATGGATGCCGGAAGGTTTACACAAAAAGTTCTCACCTGAAAGCACATCAACGCACTCATACAGGTTGGTATTTCCACTGTGTCTTGTTTTAGCTGCCTCAGCGGAGATGGGATTACCCCTATGTTCATGTGTTCATAACATTACGCAACTCCTGGGAAAGGATCCAGAACCTACAGGTGACGTCATTCACCAATGCCGTTGCTGAAAGCCATTGGTTCCTCCAGAGGCATCGAATAAGGATGTGTGATGCCTTTTTAAAATATTTTCCTGTTTCAGAAAAGTAAACCAGGAAAGGATAAATTGCTGTCAACATGCAGGATTAAGGATTTAAAGATTAATGTTTTGCTGTTTCTTTTAATGCCTTGTAACATTAAAAAGGGACTTTATCTAGATTTAAATTTGATTGGTTTTGGCAAATTTATCTTCAAGGGTGTTCTGCTTAGAAGTCACATACCTGAACCTTTAACCTAATTTGCTGTGCATGTGAGTTGGGGGAGGCTGACAGTCTTGTTTGGACAGAGGGAGTAGGTGCACAATAGCTATTTGTAGTCCAAACAATGGGGGAAGGTTACCTGAGAGAGGGGAGGTATTTTGTGTGCATGCCGTAATGTTGCTGCTGTTGCCATCGGTCAATTTTGTTTGAGTTGTATGGGTTTTGTTTGTTTTGCACATTAATGAACACTAGTTTTAAGTGAAATTATTATGATGTCTGATTTTGTAGTCGCGTCCTGAATTTTATTAATACAAGGGCCTTGCACCGCCTTCACAACATTCTTTGTGAACTTTAAACCGTTTGGGCCCTTTCTGTCCGTGCTTCTTACTGGAGGTGTTGTAACATTCCATGCATTCTGGCCAGTTTTATGTATTTATAAAGGGAAGTGCAGAAGGCAAAACTGGTTTCAAACTAGAGAAACTTGCATTGCATATATATATATAGTGTGTGTGTGTGTGTGTGTGTGTGTGTGTGTGTGTGTATATATATATATATATATGTACGTGGCTGCATGTAGCCTATTAAACTATTTTTATTTACATAGCAATTCCCACGCATGCTTTATTCTGAAACCCTATTTAAACAAGAAAGTCAACACTACTGTTAATAGACTAAAATGTTGCAGTGGAATAAGGAATGGAAGGCAGCAGATGAGCTTGAGTTTATCTTCTGTTACATTATAGTTTTTTTTTTTTGTTTTGTTTTTTTTCAGGTGAAAAGCCTTACAGGTGTTCATGGGAAGGTTGCGAGTGGCGTTTTGCAAGAAGTGATGAGTTAACCAGACACTTCAGGAAGCACACTGGTGCCAAGCCATTTAAATGCAGTCACTGTGACAGGTATGTTCAGTATTCCCATGGAATTTAGCATCAAACTGTTGACCTACATAGAGACAGCTGGTCGCTTTCATTATTTTGTTTTCATGCATTGTCCATTTGAGCTTTTAGTGCCACATTTTAGGTATTTAAATATTGTGGGTTTTAAGTAAGTTCATAGTTGGATACACTAAGGGCATTATGTGCCTAGTACAGGTTGCATATGTTCAGTTTTTGTCAACTATACCATATTGAAACACATTGCATTTGCAAAGGTAATTGGACAATGTGATTCTTTACATATTCTGATAGGCACACTTAATAATCAGTGTGATGTTTGTGTTTTATTTGCAGGTGTTTCTCAAGGTCTGACCACCTGGCTCTTCACATGAAGAGACACCTTTGAATGTTGCCAGAAAAGCAGGAAAATCTTGTCTGCTAATTAGCTTCAAGGTTGAACTGCCCTGCGAGGAGGGATGTGTGTTCCAGCCAAAGCATGCCATTTTGCACCATATCCACTGCCTCCAGGACCTCCACAAAGGTTTTCTGAAGGCTGAAACGAAATCAAGTATGAAGCAGCAAAGCAAAAAAATGCAAAAAAAAATAAAATAAATAAAGACGAGTGGTGCGTGATGTCTGGGGGGACGGTTCCTGGACATATACACTGGTACCTATCCCAGTTAGCCTGTGCAGTGTGCTTGTGCACTAGGAATGTTCTTGACTGGGTGACTGTACTGTGTGTTATTGTATGAGGCGCTAATGTTGCTGTTGAGTGGATGACGAGGAACGATTTTGTTTTAGTGTTCTTGTGGTCGTGAGTAGAACTATGAGAACATGGGTCTGAATGTTGATGCGTGAGGGCGAGGGAGCCTGGATATGGTTTGCCACCAGACGTCTCCGCGGGGCCATTTTGAGCCTTTATTCACCTGAAAGGGTACGGCCCGTTCCGTGGTAGAGACGGGAACCTATTCCTGAATGAGAGGAGCTTTTTTGGTGTTTGGTGCAGCTAATAAATGTGCAATGTGTTAAGTAGCTTGTTTTACACATGCTACAAAGCTCATTTGTAATCTGTTGTATAAGCTGTGTATTTAGAAATATAACACAACTATAACTTCATTATAATAGACAGGTGTTGCATGGTTTCAGGGTTTGTACTCTTCCTGTTCATTGTAATCAGGACTGCAAATTGAATCCAATAAAAGAGCAGCTAAATACAATTGGTTAAATGTTACAATATTGTACATAAAGCCTTGATCATTTTTCGTTTTTTTTTTTTTTTTTTTTTTTTGGTTGGAGAAACCACTATTGCTTAGCAACTGATTTACTCATGCAGCTAATTTGTTTCAATTTATGCCTTGAGGACTAATTTCTGTGTTTTTTTTTTTTTTTGTTTGTTTTTTTTTTTTTTTCCTATCTGTTAATGCACTGTTGACCTTAATAATGGTGCCTTATGCAAGTGACCTTGTCCTGGGGGATAGGTTGCATACAGTGGTATGGGTGGTAAAGCTTTATTAAGGCTCTATTTCACATGAAGTTTTATATCTAGATACTAAAACAACATGCCATTAGCCCGTATGTAATTGTCAGTACCGAAGTGTCTGTTTGCTATATATGTTGTTGTCTTTTATTGGTATCAATATATCTAGTTGACTGTTGTCATTAAACTATCATGTACATGTTATCTAGGAATAGTTTTCACTTAAAGCAAATCAAGTTATAAAATAATCTTGACCAGAGAGATAATACATAGATTATACGAGCACTTAAACACTTTCTTTTTAATGTATTTACTACTGTGTAGTATGTACTGTATATAGATATTCACGCTCAATATGTGTAAAGTAAATTCCACTTTAAATACATTTGAAAATGTACATGTCAAACTACTGTTAACAGACCCTATCAACCAAATAAAATCAAGTTTAAAAACAAACAATTCCATTTTTAATCAGACAAATCCTACAATTGCCTCTTTTTGCTAGAACGCTGTATGCTTGGACACTTTAAAGCTCATTTGCTTGCAACCGTGAATGCAGCAAATAGGAGATTTATTGCAACTAACAGGCTAACTTTTTCTGGCAGACCCTGCCTTTTGATGCATCTCCTGGATGATTTGCTAAAGGCTTTTCTGGCACACAAACTGTTTGAGACTGCTGACTCTGTATGTTAGTGATTGACCTGTCTGGAGTGTAGTGTCTTACTCTGAACACTGGAACAATGCAAACAGAATTGCAGCATGCCAGAAACTCCACTGACTTGTTAGTGTTTGAACTATTTCTGCTTAACCTGCTGATAGCTGATCCAGTGAGCTACTCTTACTGGAGCGATTGATAATAAATGTGTTGTGACCGGGAAATTCCACACTTTCTACACACTTGCTTTCACCTTAGTGAAAGGGGGGACCAAAAACCTGGCTTGATTTTCCTTTTAAATATTGCATGAAAAGAAACTGATGGAAGTGATGTTTTGTTGTTTTACTCTTCAGTTAAGCAGGAAACTAGAACTAGTAATACCAGCTTTGTTTTATACACTCTCAGTAATCACACAAGCAGTCTGTTTGAATTGTTTTTGAGTGTATTCATTGGAAAACGATTTAACCCACTTGCTGCAGTTCTATATAATCTCACTCAGACAGGCCTGTGCTGGGTCTGTTGCAGCATGTCTTTTAAACAGGTATCCAATAACACTCAGGTGATAACTGAGCCTTAATGAAGCGGGAATATTTGCTGCAACTTTACCAACAAATGTTTCTATTAGTAATACTGCTCATTTCTTTAAAAAAAAAAAAAGAAAAAGAAAAAAAATGCCCTATTCTCTAAAGAATCTCTTTGTAAAATTTTTGTAAGATTTTTTTGCTTTCCAAGATTTTATTTGAAATTGTTTTGCAAGATTGTTATATTTCTGTATGAATGTATTTTTTATTGGAATAACAACAACAACAAAAAATTCTTATCAGCACCTGTGTTGTGTTTTTTATTTTTTTTATTTTTTTTATGACACTGCTGTAATGTTTTTTCTCTGTCTCCTTTTTCACATGGTTATAGAAGTGCCATAAAGAGTAAGGTGGTTATAAACTTTTGCAAGTAGAAGGTTGTTCAGAGCCACGTGGATCAAAGATTTACTAGGTCAGTTACTGAGAGAAAATTAAGTCAGTTATTTGGAAAGGAAAATCTAGTTTGCCACAAGGTTAGAGGGAACATGAAATGAAAACCATCAATCAGCTCCTGGGATTGCTTGAAGGCTGTTGACCAATTGAGCATTCCTCCCCCTGTTACCCTGTCCAAAATCTCTTATTGGAGGAATCAGGACGCTTTTATCAGCGAAGCTTTCGCCCCTCCCTTGTCTTTTCTTGAATGAATGATCTAGCTAAGCTTTGAAGAAATTGAACAATCTGCAGTGGTACAGGGAAATTACCCCGCAACACGAACAATATGTCAAATCAATGTGTAAAATATTAGTACCACATGTATTGTGCAGAGGCCCATTCTCACCAAGCATTTACCCCTGTGGCAGGTTTAGTACTGCTTTATTTCTAAATGGGAAAACAAATCATGAATATTACAAATTGTGAGATTAATCACTGAGGAGGTTAAGAGATCAATACAATTTAGAAAATGGTGCAAGCTTAGCACTGCTGTACTGCTTTTGAATTGAACACACTGTATGGTTTTAATGCTTGGGTGCACACTATACAAATCTATTCTGCTCTGCAACACCATTTCATTTGTTTGTCTACCGGGTTTTAAAAGGGAATGTTTAGTTGATATTTCTCACTAATCTTGGACTACCTTGCCTAAGCTAAAGTTACATGTTCCAAGAATAGTACTAACTGAGCATCAGAAGTAGACAAACGTTAACATCAGCCAAAATGTCAGTTTTAGTAGCTTGACTTTTAAATCAGTGATGGCATTGTTTATCTATTTGACTTTTTAGGATTCAGTCTATAAAGTTATTGATGATCATTAGGGCTACCACCTGGCTGATTCTTCTACTGCCTTGGCGGTTTCTGTTTGTTTTTTCATACTTGAGACAGCGCGCGTCACAGGATCATACCAGGGTGCACAGTTAAGTATTTATTATTAAGTAAGTATTTTTTGTTAAGTACTTTTTGTTGTTCATATAAAGCTTACAGCAGCATGCCTGCCCAGTTGAACCTATATGAGACAGCAGGTCATTGGTATCTATCAATCCATTTGCAGCTTCACTGCATCACTATCATGCATCCTCTACATGCAAGTGAAGAAAAATGATTAAATAACATAAACATTCACATATTTTGGGGGGCGAGGCCAGTGTTAACCTTAATGATCATTATTATTTACGTTAAAAATATTATTCGTCAGGACCATAAGAGTCTGTGTTTCTAAATCTTTTTACTATCAGTAGTATAAATGGGTAGGTATTTGTTGAAACATGACCCCGTTAATCACTGGGAGTCTTACCTTTGGAATGTGTTGCTAGCGTTTGGCAGCCTTCCAAAGAATTCAGGCTTCAGGTGTGTCCGTGAGAAGTAGTCACCACTACAATTACAATAAGCAGACTGGTGCAAACTGGTACAATGCATAACCGAACTGTAATCCCAGGGACATTTTCATATATACTGTAAGGTAACCATGTACTTTTATTGTACATGTTTAATATCCATGAAACCGCTCTCAGTAAAACAATTGTGACTAGTGCCCATCAATACAATATTTACATGACAATGCAAGCAGTAGCCAAGCATTTTGAACATTGTAAGCATATTATGCAAGTATGCTACATCGCCACATGTACAATATACAAACATGCACAAGAAAAGACTATATTTGTAATGGTAAAAACAAATCTAAACTACCGCCTACCAAGAAACTATTGTTTTATATTTTTATTTATAGTTTTTGAGCTTATCTGAGTTTTTAATCTTTTTTTTTCTAAAGTCATTGTTCACATAGCTGCATCCAATTCCATTTCGATAGGTACACAAATGCATACAAGTTAGGTACAGTATGGATTAATATGAACCTCTCCTGACACACTATGCATTGGCATTTAAGAGTTCAGTTCATGCCTTTAATTGGGTGAAATGCAAGGATTAAAGAGCTTCCAGAAGAGTATGTCAGGTGCCTTTCTTCAGCCTACCGTACATGACTGTGTACAGCACACTCATACAGGCCTATCATACATGACTGTGTACAACACATACAGGCAGGCCGATCATATATTACTGTACACAGCACACACAGACAGGATACATACATGGAAGTGTGGGACATAGGAATCGGTCTGCAGCGTTATGGCATTGCGAGCAGTCTATACTCTACAGCTATTCCAAGTTCAGTTGCTGCAGGTGGGTCCTGTCCCATAATTAAAAGTGATCAGCTATAAAATGATACTTTGATTTCTGGAATATGGTTAGCTTTATTTATTTATGTTTTTATTAACAGCCCAACCCCTAGTTTGGATTTGTTTTTACTTTTGAATTGTGTGCATTCTTTAACATGAAAATATGGGTGTTCCCCATTTTCACAGCTGAACACACACGCTGACACACTGTTATCTTATTATTTGTACAAGCAATGTCCTGAAGCGCCGCACTGTTATCTATCTATATTACTAGTGTCATTTAATAGGAATTCAGCCATGCTAATAAACCACCCTTTACAGGTTTTTAAGGCTTAATATGGCTTTTTTTCTTGTATTGCTAAGATTGATTAATGAACAATTCTCTAGGGTCACTTGCATACAGTATTATAACCTTAGTTGTTTCTTGCTATTCTTATTTAACAAAACAAAATAAATAGAACAAAAATAAACCTTGCATAACAACAGCGCTTTACAGTGCGACTAATTTGGTCACATATGCAGCTAAAATGTGTTTGTGCGAACATGTGCCACTAGAAATTCCTAAACATGATTTTGTTTTTAACTGATAGTATAAACATATTTAAGAAAAAAAAAACAAAGATCTAAACTCTCATAGCTCAATCGTAATGCACTTTGGGAATGTAGTTTATTGGTGTTCACTGCCCACTGTTAATCACACATAAAAAATCCCACACCTCACCAACTTCATTGATTTATCAGTGCAATGATTACTCGTTTCCAGACAGTTTGAAAACTTGTCAAACCAAGATGAGGAAAATAACAAATTATTTTCATGTGATTGGAGAAGTTTCCAAAGAAAACCAATATTATTATTATTTAAATGTTTCCAGGATTGAGACAGGTTACACAAGTCTACAGATCTGAATGTATGTGTACTATGTAGTATTTCAATGTGATTTTTTTTTTTATCATTACCCGAAAAAGATCCAAGTACCCAGGTATTTTTCACTGGTACCTGGTTCCAGATTTTATATATATATAATATATATATATATATATATATATATATATATATATATATATATATATATATATATATATATATAAATCCCTTTCACTTGTTTCCAAGGTTCGATTGACCTTTTTGCAGAAGACCTAGACACACTACACTTTTTCTCTCCCGTTCCTCACTACATTGGATGGCTAAGCCATTTTCCAATCACAAACACTTTTTACATGTATTTCACAAACAACAGGTTTGCAGGGTTGGTGGTCAGGGTTGTGGTGGAGGTCGCTCCTCACCTCCTCCTGTGTTGCCCGTGGCAGCACTTCTTGCTTCTGCGGCAGCGGCTCTTGTTCTGGGAGCTGCAACTCTTGCTTCGGTGCAGGCCACACCACTCTCGCCAACACCAACTCAAGTTCCTACACCTCCGGTTCTCGTGTGGGCAACCCCAGCTCTTGCCTCCATCGTTGGTTGCTTTCTGTCCACAAGCGGATTGTTTCTCACTCTGCATTTGTCCGATCACAAAACACTTTGTATACGTTATTTCACACACAGAAGGTTTACACAGCCTCTTGTCTTCACACAGACTGCCCTGAACAAACACTTTTTTGCTGTTAGATACCTGCTTACTAATCACAGGCAGGAGGCATTCATTACTATTAGAGCCAGGTGTACCTAATCCTGGCTCACTCTCTTGGCATTCTGGGGGATGTAGTCCTTTAGCCCCTCCTGGACTACATTTCTCTTCTCCTCCCCCTAATCTGCCACAATATGAGTGAACAAATAACACAACATTTTGATCTTATTTCATTTATTTATTAAAGAAAGTTATGCAGCACACAATGCCCCCGTGTGAAAAAGTAATTGCCCCTTAGATTCAATAACTGTTTACGCCACCTTTAGCAGCAATAACTGCAACCAAACGCGTCCTGTAGTTATTGATCAGTCTCTCACAGCACCATGGAGGAATATTGGCCCACTCCTTCATACAGAACTGCTTCAACTCAGTGACATTTGTGAGTTTTCGAGCATAAACTCTTTTCAGGTCCTGCCACAACATCTCAGTGGTGTTTAAGTCTGGACTTTGACTAGGTCATTCCAAAACTTTAAATTTCTTGTTCTTCAACCATTCTGATGTAGATTTGCTTGTGTGTTTCGGATCATTGTCTTGCTGCATGACCCAGCAGCACTTCAGCTTCAGCTCAGATGGCCTGACATTCTACTTTAGAATTCTCTGATACAGAGCAGAATTCATGGTTCCTTCAATGGTGACAAGTCGTCCAGGTTCTGAAGCAGCAAAGCATCCCCAAATCATGACACTACCACCACCATGCTTGACCATTGGTATGAGGTTCTTACTGTGGAATGCAGTGTTTGGTTTTCACCAGACATAACAGAGCCCATGTTGGCCAAAAAATTCCACTTAATAACTCATCTGTCCATAGAAGATTGTTTTAGAAGTCTTGAGGATCATCCAGGTGCATTTTGGCAAACTTGAGACAAGCATTCATGTTCTTCTTAGTGAGCAGTGGTTTCTACCTTGCTACTCTGCCATGAATCCCATTTTTTCCCAGTGTCTTTCTGATGGTGGAGTCATGAACACTGACCTTAGCTGAGGCGAGAGAGGCCTGCAGATCCCTGGATGTTGTCCTAGGGTTCTTTGTGACTTCCTGGACGATTTTATGCCTTGCTCTTGGAGAGATTTTGGCAGGATGGCCACTCTTGGGAAGATTCACTACTGCCCCAAACTTTCTCCATTTGGACAATATGGCTCTGACTGTGGTCTGGTGGAGCCTCAGAGCCTTAGAAATGGCTTTGTAACCCCCTCCAGTCTGAGAGGCATCAACAACTTTTTTTTCCAGAGGTCTTCAGGAATTTCTTTTGATCGTGGCATGATGTGCCTCTAGAACCTGTTTTGCGCTGACAGCTTCACTCTGATGGTAAGGGCGAAAGTTAGTCAGATTTATATAGAGAAGGGCTGGCCCAAATCAGGCCTGATTGTTAACCAAAGTATTCAAACAGCTGAACCTAATTATCCCTTTAACTGGGTTGAGTTAACTAGGGGGGCAATAACTTTTTCACACCTGAAGTTTGCATGTTTGATTACCTAGCACACCAAATGAATAAAAGAAGCACCAAACAAAAAAGAAGGGGCAAATGAAAAAGTGCCGTGACTAAATAAATACGGCATATATATATATATACGGCATATATATATATATATATATATATATATATATATATATATATATATATATATATATATATGCCGTGAAAATATATGTTATATATATATATATATATATATATATATATATATATATATATATATATATATATATATATATATATATATATATATATATATATATATACTGTATGACTAGGTCATTCCAAAACTTTAAATTTCATATATATATATATATATATATATATATATATATATATATATATATATATATATATATATATATACATACACACACACACACACACACACACACACACACACACACACACACACACACACACACACCCTACATATACATACATGTACATATTATGTATATATATATGTATACATACATATGCATGTATATATTTATATATATATACAATAACCTCTCCTCCGAGTATAACTCATTTGATAACTATGGGGCCCTTTCTTAAAGATCATGATTACCCGATATTATATCAGCTCAAAGTATCGGGTACTAGGGTTCTCCGAAGGGGGCCCCGGTTCCAACGTTGAGCCGAGGTGTGCTTTGGCCACAGGTCAGGTGGCATTGATATTTGCTTTATGAATCAGTCAAGAAAGTGAGGCAAGGTTGTGTAATTTAATATATTTTGTTTAAATATAGCTGTTACAGAATAAATAAATACATTTCTCTCTGCAGCATAGAATTCCTGGAGGAGTCAGTTTTTGTACATCATAGTTATTGAGATCGTTGAGTTGGATTTGTTTGAATTTAAGGATGTCAGAAAAAAAAGTTTTTCTGATGATTTTAGTGTTTACAGCATATTTGTTTTGTAGTATATTTTGTAATAAATTTTCTGTAATGTCAAAAAATCGCTGTCCAGCGAGCTGTGGGTTTGTCCACCATTTTGCTTTGTGTGTGAAGAGAGGAAGGACATGCAGCGTGATGACAGAATTTGAGGTAGTTTATAAAAAAAAAAAAAAAAACTATTGACTGAAAGCAGCATCACAGGGGCAATAATTAGTTCTATTTTTGGTCATGTGACCAATCACATGCCAATCAGTATATGGAGTGCATCCTTGTATTTTTCATATGTAGGTGCAAAACATTTATCATATTGTAATAAAGCATGGAAATTCAACCAAGGATTGACAGGAACTCTGAAACAACACAGTTTATACCTCTACAGAAAGAATACAAATACTTATTTTCTTAAAAAAGCAATAAAACAAACAAATAAACCCCAACAAAAACAGTTGCTGACATGAAGCCTTATTACCTTCCATTGTGAGAAAAAGAGAGAAATTCACCAGATTAACTAAAAAAAGACAAGCACCTTTCGAATTGCAACTCATCATTAAAAAATTCACAATAATATGGACTAATATGGATCCAAACTATTTTCATCACAATAACACATATAAGGTAGTTGGTTTTGGACTGGTAATTGCTGCCCAAAACCTACTGGATACAGTGCTCTCTTGTTATAAGGCTGCCTTGTATACTACAGAACAGGTTATAAGGTCATGGCTCCGATTTGCCATTACACTAGCACTTGTTTACTCTTTATAATTCTCTTAACTATGGCTCGTGACTGCAGTGTTTGCAAGGGGGACAACTAGACATGCATTAATGTGTGATAATTTATTCTGACCCATATAGTAATATAGACAGGTTTCTTATAAAATGTGTGCTATATATACCCATTGTGTCTATTACAAGGGGATCCTGGCAAGGCAGTTTGACCAGTTATACAGCATTATAGAGACCTCCTCTGCTAAGAATGAATTTTAATGAATGGTAAAGGGGGGGTGTGCATCAAAACATATTGGAGTTCAGCGCACTATACATCAACACTTTTGTATAGTTAATACAACAGGGCAATGTTCTTTAAATATGTATGAAAGTGAAGTTTCAGGATGATGTGATTTCCAAGGACCTTGTGAAGTGAAACACAATGAAACACGGAGACCTTTTGCATCCCTGTTTGTTTCTTTTTTCAGCTACAAATCTCAAAAAGTGAGAGAAAGAACGCCCCTCCTGCTCTACTCACTGTACACACACTGGCTTTGCATTTAACAGCTGACTGACAACTAGGTGTGCGCTTTAACAGTTTCACTGCATGGTACTGATCTGTGTGTAACAATAAATCTATTGCAAATCAAATTCATTTGAAATGTGAAGGAAACGTTGCCTTACACCAGTGGAAAGAATCGTCTCTGAAAACAGCACCCTAATAAATAGACTAATAAAACTAGTTAATGTACAAACAGATGAAGTTGTGATATAATAACATAAATCAGCTGTTTGAAATGCACCTTATGTTTTACTTGCTTCTCTTCTTGGTAAAAACTTGTATGATGTGAAAAGGGTCCCATGCAATAGCTGTGTGGATAATGGATGATGTAAAGAAAGAAAAATCAAATTAGATAAAAAGAAGCTGCCAAGGTTGAGATGACATCATTGGATTTGACCTTGACTTACAGTAATGTTAGTCATCCAAGAGAAAATAATGATGAGCAAGACAGCATGTCTGCATCTTATGCAAAGTAAGGTAGGATGACATCATTCCTACAAGTCCCATCAGGCTAGGCATGATGCCAGTGGGTGCTAATGTGACATGAAGGGGAAAAGCTTTGAATACCTTATATAGAAATGTAAAAAGCTTTCAGAGCACCAGCTAAATATCACAGGAAATTATTAGTATTATTATTACTTTGAATTTAAAATTTTGCTTTTGCTGTATTTGAACAGTTTAGCCATAATGTTAAATTTGGCTTAAGCAAATCATTTTTTATTTATTTTTTACATTGAGCATAAGGCATAATTTGTCTAAAAAGTTTTCTTCTTAGCCAGTGGTGTTCCGTTTATAGGGCTTGAGGATTATCCACATTTAATTTGATGCTGCAAGTAGAATTTTACCTGGCCAGGATTTTTGTGCATGTCTGAAATTTTAGCTAGTTAATGATGTCCCTGTGAAATGGGATCCTTATTTACATAGAGATTAGATAGGATCTCAGGTACATGTCTCATTATACAGTATTAAAGAGACCCCCCCCCCCCCCCCTCTGGTAAGAAAGGAAAACAAGATGTTGTAATGTACTGACTGTCTTGGGAAACACAACACAGTCTGTTACTCTCTCATACAGTGTCTATTTTAAAACTAATCCATAATGTAGTTTTCATACCATGAAGAACTAAATCATTATATTTTGCATAGGATATTTCTCCCTAACTTATCTCCTAAACCTGGATACTCAAACCTGGATCCTAAATAATGTACTATTTTTTGTTCAACGGGAAGGGGGTCTAATTTAACTGTGCAATTAGCAGTTAAATTATATCAGAAGACTTTCCTTTCAAACGCAGAGTGACCAGGATAAGGTCCCTAAAAATAATCCTTATTATTCTTCTACATGCTTTTTACACACAGCTTGTAATGTTAAGCTGCAGATAGTAATGGAAGAAGTCTTATCAAACCCATTGTTGATACTCTGAGAATGGTAGAGGAAAACTCAAGTCTCTAACACGCTGTCATACTGTGTTGTTTTCCAGAGCTTGGGTTAGGAACAAATCGATCAGGTTCATATAGGTGTGTCTATAAAAAAAAAAAAGAAAATACAACTATCTATAACCAAATCTTGTTTATAAGTCCAAAATATATCCACAATATATACTATTTATATATATATATATATATATAATATATATATATATATATATTTTTTGTTTTTCACAACATAAATATGAACTGAACTCATCTTTTTTTCCAACACAATAGCCATTTCATTACCTAACATAACATTGTACAAACAACAAAAAAAAAAGGTCTCTTTTATATAACATTCAGACTAAAGGATAGTAATACATCAGTGGGTTTTCTTCCCAACAATACAAGACTTTGTGCTGGTGTACATTTTGTAGTTATTTCATTTAATTGACCGTTTCAAAGCATGTACAGTATTTCACTGGAACCTCTGCTTTAAAGTTTTGTGTCTCCAGTGGTCAATCCATGGACGTACCACCATGCTTCATCGAGTCTGGTCTCCTCAGGAAATGCAAGGGAATTTTACCTGTAAAAATACATGCTAGGATAAATCTTAATAAACAAGTTTCCAATACAGTTATTCTTCATCAAAGATAACAAACTAGACCCTGATTAAAATTACAAATCCTTCTGAGGCAAACGTTTATTCAGAAATCAAATTGTGTACTTTGCCTTTCACAACCAGTTCTCCTCTAATGCTCTACAAACTTGTACGCTACACCTACGGACACAATACATTCTTATTAGTCAAGTGAGGTATTGAAATGCTTTCCAAATCAAGCTTTCGTTTTCTGATTTTGCTCAATGCTGCTGTATTAATCACCATGGCAACTACCTTTCCCTTTGCTTGTCATGCTCCGTGGTGAGGTGCACATTCACCATCCATATTCTAATTTCACACTTTGTGAACATTGCTATTCTGTAGTTACAGTGCCATCCATTTTAATTCACACTGTCTTGACAATGCTCTTGTGGAATAATGTAACATTATACTGCTCAAGTATACATTTCAGGTTATGTTCTGATGTCAATTGTAGTGCCTGATGGGCCTGTGGGTCACTCATCAATCTTCCTGATATATAAGATTTTAATAAAGCTACTGTATTTGGTTTCTGTCTTGCATTTTTCAAAGGCCTCTTTTCTATTTATCTATTTTCGTCAGAAACAAAAACTATATATATATATATATATATATATATATATATATATATATATATATATATATATATATATATATATATATATAAAACATCTTTGTATCCATGTTTCTTTGTTTTAGTGTTCTACCCCTAGTGTATTAGACAAAAGGTCTGATGTACCAACAATACAATAAAACTGCCATAAAACATATTGTATACAGTGAAATTCCTACTTTCTGAACCCCAGTGAAATGGTCTGCAAGGTAAATGATGATAGGGTGTACATATTTAAATAACGTTTTCACCTACTGTACGTATCATTCAAGTTATCAGTTTCCAGGTTTTCATGACATCCTTGAAACTGATTTTATAAAGCTTTTGAAGTCATCATAGTTTATAACAATATAGAGTGCATTCACACTGGGTTCGTTCAGGCTTATTTTTTCTAATTGAGTGCGGATCAGTTACTTTTTGAAGCATATGTGAATGCTCCATGAGAACTCTATCCCTTTCAGAGTTTGTTTTAATCTATCCTAACTGAATCTTTCTGAACAGGTGTTCTTTGGTTTGGTTGGTTTGTTTCAGTGCAATGTAAAAGCAGGCAGTTAAGTTTTTTTTTTTTGTTTGCATATGTGAAACCAAAAGGAACTGATATCTTTTCCTCCAGAGTTTGTTTCCAAGTGAACTCATTTCAGTTAGTTTAGAAACTAATCACATGCGAGAAGATCATTACAAGATGCTTCTATTTCGTTCCCCGAAATAATTTTTGCATCACCAATGTTAGACCAATGTGAAACACCTGTATGAGGTTCCCTGTCAGGAAATAAATAAAAATAACCATCAGACACTTCACCATGCACTTGCCTGCGGAGAAGCTATAAGCTATAAGTTACAATTTTAATAATGACGAAGATCTGAGAGTGGATGGCGACAGTTTTGTCCATTGGTAGTTGTTTGGTATAAATTCAGATCTGAATTGAACTTCTTTAGTTTCTTTTCATTCAACACTACAGTGAACACATTCTTCTTAGAATCCATGTGTGATGCAGAAGAGAGCTAGGACCTCCTAGTCACTGTCACTTTCAACCTTTGTATGGCAACTTTTAATGATCTCAAAGAGTTTTGCTGGTCAATTAAACATGAAACCACCTTGTGGTTTAGAACTTAGTTTCAGGAGACTACTTTTCAGGCAACTGCACAGCACGCCAGGGGAGACTTGGGGTTTAATACAGCAAAGCTGACTCAAACTAGGTCTCCCAGGTCTCCTAGAACCAGGTTTCAAAACACTGTTCTTGAAAAAGTCCCTCAAGATTCATCCATCTGACAAATGTACTTTCTTGTGATACAAACCTATGTGAATAGCTGCTTTGAGCTCTGCATGTACACCATGCTAGTTATGCAACAGCCTTTTGAATAGAACCACAATCTTGAGATTGATGGGCACAGCCATTAATATTCCTGATAGTTACCACTGTCAAGACTTTTTTTTTTTCTTGTTCCTTGAAGCAGTTGTTGCATCTTCCCAGTTTTATATAACCCTTTAAAAGTTTCAAACTAAGCCAAAATCTAAACCTCTATAGTTAGCAGGAACTTTTACCATTTAGGTAAATGGCTCACCTTCTCTTAAACTGACAACTGCAATGTTGGATCTTGTTCACTGTATCATTCACTGATGTGGCATGTAATATATTGTATTCACATACACTACACAGCTGTTAACTAGCACCATTGGCTGACTTTTCATTCTTGTGATCTTTTATCCCGTCCACAATAATTAAAAAAGGTCAAGCATCAAACTGCTAAATATAATTTGGGTTTATTTATTTTATACATTCATTTGTAACCTATTTTATTAGACATAATAATAATAAAAAAAAACATATATGATTGATTTTGTTTATTCTATTGAACAGAGCATCCAACATACCAGAGATTTTTCAGGGGAGTTTATACAGTTATTTTTCTCAGAAGCAAGCATAATGAACCTGGCTACCAAAAATAGAACTCCCAAGTAATTCAGTAATGTATAAGTGTTCAGATAACACAGTTCCACCTGAAGGGTTTTCAAGAAGGGGAATGGTTTAGGAGGCTGCCCCATGTTACTACTGCCTACTTGAAAAACAAAAAACAAAACCATCAATGGGTTGTTAATGTAAAACTTGTACAAGTAAGAGAAATATGGGAATAAAATATGTTTGGCTGCTGTTTCAGTAGCATAATATGCTAGAGCCAGTAGTATTATAGAAATAGAAACTGAACTGCCCGCCACATCAGGTGGAACATGCAAATTAGATTAAATCAGCTAAAAACAAAAGCATACATTGGTTTTTAAATGAAATCCTTCATTATTAAAAATAACCCCTCAGTGAAAGACAGTGTCATTGCAACCATATTGGTTTGGAACATTGTTTGGTAAATCCATTGCAATTTTAATAGAACTTGATTACTGGCCAGCTAAAAAATCTGACCCTGTACAAAAGTTCACAAAAGAGACAAAGGGATAGAATGCTAATTTATACTGATGTGCCATATGTGCCTTTAAATTGTCAATGCAAATTCAATCTCCACTTTTTACTGGGTTAAAGGATCTTTTGCATTACACAGCTTTTTGGTGTTTATTAATATTCAGAGGATATTCCTTGATCATGCTATACCATGGTTTTATCGTCATGAGTGAGGGCGTCTGAATAATATGAACGTTTGCTATATATAGCCATCCTCATTGTGAAGTGTTATATGTATACCATATATGTGTATTTTGTAATTGATTTTCTTACTGATTCATTTGAATTGTTCATTTTTGCAGTTGCCAGTTGGCACTTGTTTGATACTAGGAGGATGTGGGGCAATGATAGGCTTGACATCTCAGTAAGGCGCCCTGCTGCATTCTTGTGAATATGTTTACAGTTTTATGTGATACCAGTAAAGATAAAGCCTCTGTTGTCCAAAGCTGATCTTCAGGCATTTCTACAACTTGTACCAGTTAATTTTCAATTTTGACATGAACAGTTTGTGAAATAGGTGATGCTCAGTCTCCTTCAATTGCCTTAAAATATATATATAATATTGAAGTCTGTGTATTTTGTTTAAATGTGGTTGTTCCCAAACATCTCCAAACTGATTTTAATTTTGTCATAGTGTAAATACTTTATATCTGTTTTTTGTTGTTGTTGTTTTTTTTTATATCTGTCTGTGTTTCCCTCTGTTTCCTTGTCGTAGAAAAGAACAAATACAACTGTGTAAACATAACTTCAAAATATTATCAGCCCTTCTGATAGTGTAGCTGTTGCTCGTACTTTTAATACAGACTGCATTAGTGTAATTGGAAAAATTGATATTTTAGGAGATTGTACCTCTTATACAAGAGGTTTAAAAAAAGGAATGTTGTTAGTACAACTGTCCTCTCAACCAACAGAGAATCCGAAAGGAAGAATTTTATACATTAATTAGAGGTGCAGGTAAGACATTTTTAGAATGACAAGTGAAAGGTTTGGCAATCTGTTAAACAGATTGGGACCATCGCTTCAACATACAAGCACACAGCGATGCAGCGACACTTGCAGTCACACTGCACAGAGCAACTGCAATTCCAGAAATCTTCACAACTCTATCACGTAGTTTTCTCCATCAGGCTTTACATTCTCTCCAGGCCTTTTCAGTTTATTTTCTGAATATTTCACACCAACGCTGTTTCTATTATTTGGGCATCTCTATATTCTTTAAGTGAGGGGTTATATAAATGTGGATATTTACTTGCTCCATGATGGTTACCGGGTAACGCATGAGAAAAGTAAGTATGACTTTCCAAAAAAAGATGCACGTTGCAAGAGTGTGGACGACGTGATTCCAACCCTCTACTCTGGCCATAAATGATGTCAATCTGAAGTCTGAAGCAGCCGTTAGAAGCACGATATAGGTTTCCATTATTTGTTATTATTTCCACTTGTTTTTTCGTTTCTATAATCTATTTTAATTGAATGATATTAGCTTCAACAGCTGAATGTGCACATCTCCATTTAAATGGGTGTATTAAAGTGATACAAGACCATTTAAAACATTTTGTAATCTCAAGTCATTAGCGAGTGACAGCCTCTAACATCTAAGACTTTTTCCTCGAAGTTCTATTCTAAACACATAAGTTGAGCGGCTGTATAATGTAAACAATGGAGGTCATTTGCAGGTCTTTTTTTATTATAGATAACCTGACTGGGGGAGATTATAGGAACAAAAAAACATTCCATTGCTGTTTTTATCTGACAGAAACGTTGATTCATAGGGATTTGCTATTAATAAAATACAACTAAACAATTAAGGGCTCTTCAGCTGTAGGTCAAAGGTGTTGTGTTGTGTTTCTAAGAAAATTTTATGCCAAAAGTTCAACCAGCTTTTCTCAGGCAAGTATTTTTGAGGTCTCATAAACAAGTCTTTTAAGTATAAAATGACCGGTATTTAGATTTGTGGTTGACAGTATAACATTCTGACTCATTTAATAGTGTCTTTGCAAACCTGGTCAATGAAGAGGCCAGGACAAAATGGAACTGCTCTTTTAATCCTTTTTATTGAGTCCCAAAGGGGCACAGACTCATAGCCACAAGCAAAGCACAGTGTATTAAGGGAAGGACACAAGCAACCAACAGGATGGAAAGTGCTAATTTGATAGCGGGTGCAAAAAATACGCTTGCACCAGACCCTACATTTGTCCAAATATGACACCCTAGTGAACATATAAAATATAAACTGAGCAGAGTGTTGAAAAGTGTTTTCTGGATCAGATCCATATTGTCAGAGTTTTACCAATGAGATGGCGCGTCAACGAGTCGTGTATTCCATTCCTTTAGAACAATGTTCAATGGAGCATTCAGCAAACACTGAGATAGAGCTTCATTCTATCAGGCTACAAGGCTCCATGAGTCTGATTGGAGGTGTATGTGTTGCAAAAGGTCAAACTAAACTAATAACACAGATGGCATATAGAGATGAAAGGTAGAATTTGTTAAGGTCAGTGCTAAGGTTAAGGTACAGTACATGGATGTAATGTAGATTACAAATTTGTAAACTATAATCAGATGGTAAGCTAATCATTACTGACATTTTTTTAAATTAAATTTTTCTTTAGCCCGTGAAAGTACGCTCACAGAACTGTTCAGTGAAGTACACCATCGGGTCTGTGACTGTTCACTTGAACAGCACCTGAAATGGTAAAGGACAGTGTGGGTGACTCTGGTTCGCTGAGGGCCAATAACAATGTATCTGTTCATGCTTATCTGTTCAACTCTACCAAACAGGGCAGTTTACCCACTTTTTTATTTACCACTACTCCACTGGTTATAGGACATAACGAGACAACCCAAACAATCTCCCATGATATTAAGCCACCCTGGACAAACCCAAGCCAGCATGTCTGTATGGAGAAAAACAAGGCAAACAAAAAAATAATAATATGTATCCCATGTGTTAGACATACATTTCAGTACGTAAAGCTGAATATCCTCATAAGAAGGCGTCACAGTCAACATGAAATTATAAAAAATAAATGATAAACATGCACAAAATATTTAGTGTGCCATACTGGTAACTACATTTACTTTAAAATACAAAAGAACAGTTATCTTAAAATGTATTTAGTGATTCAATGAGCATAACTAAAGCTAATGATTGTTGTTTCTGCAAATGTTATAACAGCTTTCCTCACAAGTGAGCACAATCTTTTAGTTTGATGTCAACAAAATAGTGGCTACTTATGAAAGATTGATCCTTATGCATACATTGTGTAGATAGCAGTGAAAAGATAGACAGCTGGATGACAATATAATGATTAAGACAGTTTGTTATTAGGTTCTTAATTCACTGTCAGATTGGAATTCTGTGGGGATAACTCAAACAAGATTTTCCAATGAAAGAATTGATTAATTGGCTTAGAAAATGGACATGCCCTAGATGATAGAACAAAGAAACAGACTTGTCTGGTGAGGTTTTAAATTGTGATTGGATTATGGTTAACTATTAATAGTAGCCCTGTGTATTTGTCAGATAATAAGAAAAGATTAACCATGTGTACAATGCCACAATGCCTGCACATAACAAAGTCATGTTTTATCAATGTTACAAAGTGATTGAATCATTTGCTCTGTCAGATGAACCTCTTCTTAATATGTTAATCAACACTGGCTCGCACTCTTCTTTATCTAAATCTGGTCTTTAAATAAATCATGTTTTTTTTCTCCTTTCAAAAAAAAGGGAATTAACCACTGAAGACTAGAAATATGCTCCGCAGTCTATCTAATGTATCCAACATGAATATTTACAGAAACCACTTATACTATTAAGATACCAACATTTTACAAAATCATTCTACAAAATCACATTATTAGTCTAGAACGTTCTGCATATTCAAAAAAATTCAGTGTAACCCAGGTGACTGGATAAACACACATGTAATTTACAATGTCGTACATTTTTCATAAAACACATTTGGCATTAAATCAAGTGCATAAAAATTCAAAATGAAAAAAAAGAAAAGTGTGACAATATCAAGATGACATTCACAGTCACAAGAAAGAAATGTTACATTGTTTTTTGCAGACAATAGTTGAGCTTCATGTTATAAATTTTGAAATAATAAATTATCCTTTTAAATTATTCAAAGTGTATTTTAATCCTGTGGATGTAGACTACATTCTTACATGGAGGATGAACCACTCTTTAAAATAGATATTGTATCATTTTCTAAACGCTGTGTAGCTGGAATATTATATAGCTATATATATATATATATATTATATATATATATATATATATATATATACTGATATCCCGGATACATATATATGATATATATTTTAAACAAATATTAAATTTTCTGTGTTTATTAATCTAAAAGGTACTATGGAAATGTGTTTTGTTGTAATGTAAGGGTGAAAACCAGAGCTTCATCAGTGGAGTGAAAGGTTAACAATCCATGTAAGCAGTGCAATTGAACACAACGTTGATTATTCTGTTCCCCTATCTATTGAGAATACAGCTGTGAGCAGACACCAATAAAAAGCTAATCGTGCCTAATCAGAAGTTGTATTTCATTGTGACTGATAACAGCTAGGCTGTGGGCATGCATTATTCCATAGATACAGTAATGTATGTACGCTGTTCTGCCTCCCTCAAGACTGAATTAATTTGTTATATAGATCTTAGTTTGTTCACTCTCAGAAGTGCTTTTGAATATCGGTAATAAGATTTTAATTAGAGTACATGATTGTTAAAATAGCAATACAGTACTACTTTGTACAGATTGAGGCAAACACTACATATGATATAAACATAAATGGAGTAAATGCCCCCTATAAAAATATAACCCTAGTCTCAACAAGCAGTCTTTAACAGTATCACAGACCTCTTCCTGAATGGTACTGCTCACAATCAGCCCAATAAAAGATCCCTGCTCTGTCTGCTTTTCATGCATTTCTAATTTGCATTTGCATATACCATACTGTGAGGATGGGGGCTAGCTCCTCAATGGATAGGCCAAGTACTGTGACATGATTGTTCTGCTCATCAAATTATTCACAGTGAGTTGCTATGACCACAAAATCTATGATTGAATGGGAACTATGTAAGACAGGAAAATTAGGAATTTATCCTCACACTTATGTTAAGAATGAATGCGTCCCTCCCCTACACCTGCTTCTTTTTGGCCACACATATATAACACAGTGCATGCAGAATGCCAGTGCTATCAAAGTGTTGCTCAGCAATGCAGGATTAACAACAGGAAACCAGTCGAGAAGCACTCAAAAGTCAATTCCTTTCACTTAACCAATGTTTATATTTGTCCATTTAAAGCATAACCGTAAGTGACTTTTCAGTTTTCAGAATGCATTTCTCTGCTTCCGAAGCAGGTCAGAGTGATGGCAGTTCAGGTCAATTAAGCCACTGATCACTTCATCCGTTTTCCACTAAAGCAGTGTAATCTAGACCAGAGCCAAAATATTGCTTGCCTAAAACAATCCAATATTCTCCTATCTGACAAGCTCATAATCCGTAGCTGTCTTGCTCAGTGAACAAAATATTAGCTTTGCCTATCTCAGCACACCTTTCTTTTTTTCTTTTAAATGAAAGTAACAGCACTGATTGGTATTATGTTTCCACAATCCCCCTGGAGCGCAGGGTACTTACACAAGTGTCATTGACAAACATAGAATTACATTTTAGAAAAACAAAATAAAAAAAAAACAACATGAAACATACATGTGCATGTGCATTTATCTTATTATAAAGAGCAGCATCATACAGTTTATCTAAATGTACCCCCCCCCCCCCCTCCTGTAAACATAGTGGTTTGGGTTTGTGCTTTCCTATCTTAGTATTATGTTACGCCTTTAAAACAATGCTCCTTAAACTGCCTGATGTACTCCCTGTGGCTTTTGTAGGACATTGAAGCCATCATTAGGATATTTATTGGGTGGATTTAAATGAAGAATAATTTAGTTCCACTGGGTTCTGCTTTTCCATCGTCTAACTCCTTCCATATCTATACTGAAAGGTTAAAGCTATATATCAAAATTTGGCCTGCAGCAGGAAGTGGGAATCAAAGCATCTACATTAGGGTCCTATATTTCAAAAAGTATTTGCATGAATCATTTAATGGTTCATAAAAAAATACACTACAGCTAAGCCCTACTGCTCTAGCTCATAACACAGTGGAGAACTTGTTTTTTGGCTCCAATAAGATTTGCAGGCAAAAGGTTAGTTTTAAGAACAAATAATACCTCCCCTATATAACTGATGTTTTCAACATGTCTCGCTTCTTCTGTCCATCACTGCAATTCTTGTAAACTGGCTGGGTGGACTTTTTGAGTCGTTGGGTGGAACATTATATAAAGCAATATAACTGCCTTAAATGATCATTTGGCCTTTTTACCATCAATTATAAGTATCAACAAATGACAATCATAGATACAGTATATGCAATACGTGCTTGGCTGTGTTTCTTACAGTTTCTTCATGTTTTGCTGTATTACAGGTTTTGTGAATTGTGAGCTCTTGAGTTGCAGAGCAGTAGAAGAAGAAGCAAGCAGCTTTTATTGATGACAGTGAACCAGAACTCATTAGGGCATTGTAACAAATTGAATCAAATGGAAAAGCGAGGGCTGGATGCAAACTGCAAACCATACGCTTCAAAGACAAACGTCTTATCATTATGCTGTGAATATCAACTGATATGTTCCAAAGGAATCTCTGACTACCTCTTAATGAAAAATGAAAAAAAAAAAAAAAAAAACAGCATATGATGGTCATGCTCTGACAGGCAGCAGTGTGAGAACAGCTACTTCCAGTGAATGCAAATATTGTCATCTTCAGTTTGTATGATCCACCATTATTAACTCTATCCGCTTGGGCAAATACTGGGTTTTCACAGATGTTCATAATATTGCCCATTCTTAACCAAGCTTACAGCATGTGTACTAAATTTTCAGTCCTGAAATACCTCCAGCCTTGGACCAGAGTGGACCTATTTTAACTGATGGTAATAAACCCTGTGAAAAATAGTGTTTCATATTAAAACCAGGCAGCATTTATCTCAGTCATTAACTTCTATAAATGTAAAATATTACTGAAAATATTGACCTGATTTGACATTACTTTTTCAGTATCTAAATGCTGTAATCGAACATTGTGCTGCAGACATAAGTGGGGATTCCAATAGGGGGATTAGGAAAAAAAAAGTCTCTTCTTCTATATTGAGTTTTTTTTGTCTAGATACCAATCAAAACTCTATGCAGAAATAAATGCTCCTTTCTGATCTAAATCAATCCACAGATCCGGTATCAACCTCAATAGCTTCCCTAGACAGTTATAGAGTTTTAGTAAATATAATTCTGTTAGTTTTATTTCCCCCACCAGTTGTAACCACTTTTAGGCAACTTTATAGTATAGAAGCATGATGATTACAGTATGCCTGTGGCAAAATGCCTGCCCCTGTGTGTATTTTGTGTTGTGTGTTAATGTTGGTGTATAGTCATTGGTACACGGGATATAAACGGGTCTGTGTAACATGAGTGTTTAAAATGTATATTTGTATTTAGGCACGAGGATGACACAGCACTTCACGTGCAAGTAAAATGTAATAATATGTGAGCACGGGGAATTGCACTTTATTAATTCACGTGCAGCTGTACCGTGACTCCAATTGAATGATTGATTAGCAATTGAGTCTTGGTACAGCTGCATAAAAGCTGCATGTTTTCACTCACTCAAGGCTGTGTGTTCGGTGAGTGGAGAACGGGTGTGGAGACGGAGGTAATAATAATAAAATAATAACGTAAAGTAAAATATCAGCTCACCTTGTTTGTTTAGTGTTAGTCCATTTTGTTTGTCTGTTTATTTTGGCTACCAGTGCCGTGTCCTGTGTTTTTGTTTATTACAACCTTTTTATTTACTGTTCTGTTAATTCATTAAATGCTGAGCACAAGCAAGCTCCACCTCTCTGTTTATTTCCTGGTTTGTTTCTGGTCTGACGTCCCCCACTCTGGCCATCTTTGTGACACGTGGTGTTATAGTGGGATTATCAATTCCTCTTAGATGCAGGCCAGAGCAGGGACCGCAGTTTTTGTTTTTTTTTGGGGGGGGGGGGGGGGATTTTTTTTTTGTGTGTGGGGGAAAAATAAACCAAAAAAAATAAAATAATAATAAAGAAATGGGGAGAAGAAGCGGGAGAGTAAAGCGGCAGCAACAAGTGATTAAATAATATTTGAATCAAAACTAACTCAGATACTGCAGGCAGGACACAGACAGTTGATGAATTAATGCTGCTTTGGACCATGAAAATGTTATTTATGGACTACCAATTGAATTGGAAGCATGCATGGGAAAATAGATCAAATATGTCTTGTTTGTTGACTGGTGGCCAATAGAAAAGAAGCTTGAGTAATGGTTGTTCTGAATGTCACCTCAATGAACCAGTCTCCAAACTTCTCTTTTGGCTCTTGACCACATTTGTAAAAGAAAACCTATCCCAACAAGTCATAAAACCAGAGTGCTGATAAAAAAATTAACTGCAAAATGGAAAAAAGAGAACTGAATGTTCCAACTGAATCTGAATTATAATGATGAGCATGATCATTAAAATAATAGCTTGGCATTCATTCAATAACTTTGCTTATTTATTCATATGATGCATAGCCATTTTAATGTTATATTATGCTTCAAATGATCAGTATGAAATATATAATATATATATATATATATATATTATATATATATATAATATATATATATATATATATATATATCTACATTGTTGATGGTGGACTGATATTGGAACATGAAATTAGTCTTCAACCGCCATAGAAAAAAGACTAATTTCTGGGCAAATGAAAACTAGTCATGAGCCAGTCATGAGCTGAGAAGTCTGTTTAGAATTTATCTATTTCCCTCAATTCTAATGAAATTTGACGGTGTAAGGTATTTTTCATGAAGCACCCTATTAGCACATTTTAAAGATAAGAATTGGTTTAGTCAGAGCCAAGAACCTCTAAATGAAAACAAACTGTGTAAATGATACGTAAAGCCTTTTAGAAGTGAAGGATACAATTACTGTGGTTTCATTCCCTATATCCCCAACAGTGAACTAGCGAGGATCCCTTGTGAGATATATCATTGCTAACAGATTGTAATTTAATATTAAATCTCACAGTCATAGAGGTATATTTGCTCACGTGACTCAAGGAGCAGAAATACAGAGATGATCCCACACCACAACTATACAATACTGAGTATTGTGTACTGTATGTAGCCTCTATTTGACCAATGTTTCCAGTCTTCAGAAACATCGACTGTAAGTTTTAACAACTATTTGACATTAAATCATTTCAAATTATTTCAACACGGCCCGCAATACAGTGCTGCATTTGCCAGTGATCTGTATAATTATTGTTGCCAGAAAAGTACGTTCCTGTCATATTATAATATGAAATACACTTCCTTATCTCCTATAAACCTGTTGAAAGACTTGCATCAAGTAATGTTTATTGTACAACTTCAGAACAAGTAACGCAAAGCCAATGAAACTCGGTTTAAAAAAAACAGTGCTTCCCCATGACTGTCAAACTACATTATTAAGAATTTCACAACAGACTTCTCTCAATTGCCCAAGAGTGTAGTTTAGTATTACTATGATTTGCTAATGTAATCCATCTCAAAATGTTGCAAATGGAACAGAAATGTCTTTTAAATAGTAAGGTAGAGCCATAAAAGGTCATTACAAATGCAAGTTTACAAACTGCACTCCATAACACTGCATAGACATGCAATTATGTACCAGACTGTATTGATGTTTGCCTGAGCAGTCGGTGGGCTTCATTAGAATTTTCTGTTTGATCATCTAAAAACTGGAAGCAATTAATTAGTTAGCGTACATTAGACACAGTGAGCGTGTTTAATCCAGGACAAAATGACAGCTCTGGCTGTTGTTGATGATGGTGATGCAGATGGCGTTTCAGCTGGTACAGGGAACACTGTGAAGCCCATGTTTAGAGGATGGAGTACAGACCTGATGATGCTTTAAGTCTGGGCAGACTCAGGCATGCTGTCTGGCAAGAAATCTACGTGACAAGAAATCCAAAGCTGGAATAAGTTAATCTAATAAGGATCCAAGTATAACTAAAAGGTGTTCTAACAGAGCCTAAGGATGAAGTGCCTTGCTTGGTGTTTTGTGTTATGAATACAACATTAACAGTGCATGTGAAGTTTAGTGTTGATAAAAAGTGAGGAACACAATTTCATTTTGTTCAGTTTGAAACTAGTAGTGGACAGAAATACATGTCTTTAAAGATTGTATTTCTGATTTCTTCCTGTTGTTAGGATTAACTATACACGACTTGCATTGTATATTTCATGCTTTTCTTATCAATTTAGTCAAGGAATATAATGATACATCAATTTGCATGGGGGAAACATTTTAGGAAAGCTTTTCAAAGAAGTTCCCATCCAAAACACTAACTCTTACTGACTAATAGCCTTTGTTATATATTTGTATGTTCTTCTTGAGAGTCAAAATACAGATGCATAGTTTGTAGTATTGTACATGCAATATGCACATGGCAATCTTTAAACATAGTGTTACAACAACGATCTCTTACTGTAGGTAGAACTGCCGTCTACCCCGAATCCTGTACTGAATTCTTACATGCAGAAAGATAGAGTGTTTCTGCTGTGACTGGTGCAAGCTTCACAAGGGATGGCATGGGTTCAAAGTGATGTTTAGAGCAGAACAAAAAGGAACTTGCCATCTAGAAAGGCAAATTAGCCCAGCTGGCAACATGCCCCCACTCCCACAGCCAGTTGTGACATGACTTCTGTTGAGAAGAGGGAAGAAAAAGAGACAGAAGGTTATAAATAACTGAGAAAGCATAAAGAAAAGCCCTTTTTAAACGGGTGTCAAAGGACACATTTTAATGGCGTGGAACAGAATACATTTGATCCACTTCTTAAACCATTAGTTAATTGCATTTTATTTTTTATTTTCCCCTGAACTGTAAATGTACTGACATTAAAAAACTCTTTCTTTCATAAATACTTGGCAACACATTTTCAATTTTGTCAGCACAACATTAAGGATGGCAGCATGTTCCAGTTATTTTCCTTTGCTTGCCTCCTGGCTCATTTTCTTTCCCCAATTCCATTAGCTAAACAGCATTTTTATAACTTTGAAATGCTGTTGTATCATTCAAAAAAAATTATGCAGCTGCATGTTATCACAGGCCTACATTCTGCATGAGCAAATATTGTTGGCAGTTTTTAGTTGTTTGAAGGCATAGCTGACTCACAAAATATAAACACATGCCCTTGTAAATTTGTGTAGCTTATGGTAGTATAAGTAAGCATATTATCCAATATACCCCCGTTAACTAATTTAAATACAGAACCATGTGCTCCAGAATTCTCTTCCTCCACATACAGTATGCTTATTTCTTTTTTGTTTTTAACATTTAGAGTAAGAGGGACTGAATTCTCATTTCTAAAGGTGTCCTAGTGGACGTGTTTAAATGAAATATGCATGCTAATAAATACACATTTTACTTCCTGTGGTAAAGGTCGGTTTTTATAGTCCAATCACCTCAGCCAATCAGGTTCCCAGTACAGCTGTTATTATCCTATGGTAGATGAGTTGCTCCTTTTTTTTTTTTTTGCTACTGACTGGGTGGTTACATTTCCTTTCCTATAAGTTTCTAATTATATAATTTTCATAATACATTGTAATGTCTTTGTTACAATACAAAAATAGGAAGTAACCAGTTGTGTTTCGATTTTTCAATAAATTAGTCCTAGAAAAAAATAAATACAAAATGCATATTTTATGCAAATCTGAAACCAGTAGAGCTAATTAAACAAAGACATGCATCTTATTATATGTATTAAGAGAGCTAATAACATATTGCGACAAGGGTGGCCTGGGGTGACGTCAGACCAGGAAGAGAGACACCGTACTGCAAGGTACGAAGCGCTGCTGCGTGTATTTATTATTGTGACAGAAATAGAATGATTCCTGGTGGTGAATCTCCCTCCTGGCCTGTGAGGGTGCTAAGTAACGGGAACAGAGTACCCTGGACTGGTTGGCCCGACAATTCATTCCCAGGGTTAAAAAGAAGTCGGTCATCTAGAAAGTGGGCGGAGCTTCAGTGCACTAACTCATTGGAAAGGAAATGATGTGGCAGCCGTGGAATTGAGGAGCGGCTTCAATCGTTTACCAAGGGGTCATATGTGACTGAACAAATAGGGGTTGAAGTGACGTAATCTGTTCCTTCATTTTGGATAAGAAACAATCCGGAAGGAACTGTGTTTACTTATTGTAAAATATATCGTGAGAGTTTTGTTTGTTTTGTCTTGTCTAAAAATACTGTTTGTTATTGTTTAGACGGCTAACATGATCTGGAGCTGTCGGCAAAGGCAGCACCAACCCGAACAACATCACTGCACTTTGTTTCATTAAGGACTGTAGATTCACTACGAGTTCTCTAGCACGCACTGTGGACTTGTATTTGTGTTACGGGTTACATGTGGGTGAATAAGAACGGGACTGTTTATTATCTGGGAATCTAAATAGAGAAATACACGCCACTGTATTGCCTGTGTTTATTATTTACTGTTGTTACGCCATCAGGCAACTGGATTACAAACCATTAAATAACATTGCATCTAGATTATATCTGTCTGTCAGTTCATTGATCACCTGCACTTGCACACTGTTAACCACTTTGCCACAATGATATAAATAAATAAAACTTTAAACAAAACAGGAAACAAAACACTAAACACAAACAAAACGGCACAATGGCCAAAATAAACAAACAAACCCAAAACCCTGAACCAAACAAGTCTCATGCTGGTTTGAAAGCCAGCACGAGTAGCAATTGTTATTTTGTAATTCTTTAGTTCTCTTTCAGTCACATTCCACCTCTGAACACCCAACCTAGACTGAGAGGTTTCTGCCTCTTTATGCAGCTGTGCCTGGACTCGAGTGCTTGTTAATCATTCAGTCAGGACCATGGACAGTCTGCATGTGAAATACTTTGGCAGTTAAGGCAATTAACCCTTCCCTGCTGACCTTACACCTCGGTAATCCTGAACTTCACAGGTAGCCAGTGCAGCTGGGCAAGATAGGGGGTAATGTGATAATGTACATGTATTTCAATAATAATAATAATAATAATAATAATAATAATAATAATAATAATAATAATAATAATAACACGCCACAAATATAAAATAATACATATAAACACAGGGGTGGGGTGTACCCCATCACACATAACTGAAGACAACCTAGGTTATATCAGAAATGTTGGATCAGGCAGTGCATTTGTAAGCATTAAGATAATGCAATGATGTCCATGAAACCAAACTCTGTAAAGCTTGTGGCAACAAACCTCACATTTGAGAAAATTAATAAAATAAAATAAAACAAAATTAAAATAAAATGTTAGTTGTTTAGTTTTGTAACAACTGTTCTTTACACAGTTTCTTCAGATTCTGCTTTGGTGTCATGATCTTTATAAATATGACAATTTTAGTAAGTGGAATTTTTTTTTTTTTTAATAATGAATGGATTGTTATACGTCTAGCTATAAACTCAACATGACAGAGGGACTAGAGGTTGAAGCTGAGGCGTCTCACAACAATATTAAAACTGACATCAAAATGGGATTCTTTGGTGTCTTTTATTTTTTACATTCTTCAATATAAGGACACAAACCAGCACTGAAACCCTGCTTGCTCTATACAAGACTAATTCTCATGTTACTAATTCCAGGAGTATGGGGTCAACGACGATGCCTTTAAACTCAGGAAACAAACTGGCTTTGAAATCATTTAGATTGCACAATAATAGATATGCTAACTTCCGCCTCACATAACGGGAAAGAAGCCACTCTCAACATGTGGAATAGTCAGAGGAGCTCACTTTTAACTGTACATTTTAACCTGTGTTGTGGAGGGCCTGGAACTGAATAAGCACACAGGAGTGTGGGAATTTATTAGAACAACCCATTGCTTCTGTTTTGATTTACTGTGCACATGAAATCAAAACATTGGAACTGAAACGCTTGAAAAATTGTCAAAATAGACAAATTAGTGATTGTCTAATTGAAGTGCTAACTTTAATAGACCACACATGCAATTAATTTAAAACAGTTAGAGAAAAGGAACATTTAGCCACACATGCTAAAATGCATGAGGCTTTTTAGAAGTTGTTTAAGATGCCTAATTAAAGCACAAAGTGGTCTAACATTTTCACACAAGTACTTATTGTTTCTATATCACCGATTCCTGACCGAATAATGCACATTCTTACACCCAGAGATTTTCATACAACTAAATATAAAGTGTATAAAGGATATAAATGACAAAACTTGAGGTGTTCTAATAAATTTGCACACTACTGTATTTGCATAAGAATTTTTTGGTGTATATTGTACTGGGTATATCTGTGAAATAAAAAGTTATTGTACCACGATTGAGAAATTCCACTGATAAAAAACCTTGCAAAATTCTCGGTAGCGCCTGAAAGAAAGAGGCATAAAAAAACATAGAACTACAATCTCAACAGAGGAGGTGTGAGAGTGCCTCTAGTCACAGACTTTCTAAAGGAAATGAAAATACTGGCTTTAGAAATCAAGCATTTAAGATAATGTTCCTAAAGCAACATATTGATTTACAAAGATTTTTTTAGGTAGTCCGATGATATACTGATTGTTCCAAGTCCAAATACAAAGTATTAATAAATACAGACTTTCAAGAAGTTATGCTTCATATCATATTGATTAAATTAATGCAAATACGCCAGCAGTAAAGCATAGTGAATTAGTGGTATCAATAAATAAATTACAATATAAGGATCTGGATCAATATTTCCTAATGGATATAAATACTTTTTTTTGTGTGCTAACTCTAACCTTTTGTTGTCAGATTCCATCACAATTGGTATTTGAAAATATTTAATGTTACCCTCGTTCATCTGGAAACGAAAGTGATATTCATCAAAGATCAATGTCTTTATCATTTCTATTGAAAGATTTGTCAAAGAATGTACCTACATACCAAATAAATATTTTTTTTTTTAAATTTATTTATTTACAGTATAATCGTAAATCTCGAAAAACTACTCACTTCTATATCTTTTGCAGTCATTTTTGTATTACTTTAGTATAAATACATGTTAATTTGGATTCATATGTTGTTTTTTTTCTGACTTTATGTGAACTTAAAGACACACAGTTTTCCCATTGGAAATAGTGATATTTTGAAATATCACTGTCCTGGTCACAAAAGCAAAGTTTGTGGGGAATAATAGCCATTTTCTATACTTATAACACTTACTACCCAGGAACAGAAATTGTGTTACATAGTGTAATTTATGGATTTATTTTGTTAGCTACAATCATTTTAAAGTGAAGGATATTAATTAGTTTGTGCCTGTATGTAAAATGAACAAATAATTTACACTTCTCTTACACTTCTCTTACAGGAAAGTTTCCAAAAGAAAATACCATTGAGACACCCCAAAATAAACCCTAGCAGAACTGTTAGCAGTAGCTAGAGTTACTAAAATATTGAGCAATACAGCTGATACAAGATGATTCAAAAGTACCTGTATCTGTGCTCCACGTGATGTACTTTGTATTAACTTGATAACTTGTGTTAAAAGTCTGTGTGTTGTATAGTTGTTTTTTGTGTTTGTTTTACTTGAATAGAGGAAATGGGGAATGTTTTGTGTAAAAGAAAGATCATTAACAATTAAGGGTCAGCTAAGCACTTACTGAGCCCTCTAAAGGGTCTCAATTTCTTTGCCCGAGTCAATGAACTCACTAAGTTATTTGTTAATGGTTTCAGTCAATATTTTATGAAGAGAGTTCAAAACCCCTATGACCATTCTTTTTGCACCAGTGTTCTTTGCTGTATTAGTGATCCCAATGGACCAGTTTCTTTTAGTCTACCCCTGTGTTGTTTTCATTACCAGGCCCTTTTTTTTAAGGATTTGTGGGAACTGAAGTAAGGAAGGAAGGGATTGCAGGTGTGTTTAGGATTACTAACAATAGAACACCCCCAGAATGAATTCCACATGCAATCACAATGGGTTTGTTTCCGTGGCTCTGATCTTGTTCAAAGTTTCTACCTAGTGTTTATGGGAACAGAGCACTCAGTACTTTTTAAAGGGGCAATGGGGTAGAACAATTCTTATAAATCAATCAAATACATTCTCAAGTTGTATTTTGATTGATAAATACACTGCACTTTTCAAACTCTTACTGTTAGCAATATAAGTTGTGTAACTTTTTTTTACAGCTGTCCCAATATTGGTTAAAATATAAAGTATTGCATACTTGGATATTGCATACATCCATTTGCAATGTCAGATCATTTTACAAAATTACTTTCTCCACATGTCTCTTATGCAAAAAGTAGTGAAATGTATTTTATGGGTAAATATAAATCTGTAATGTTGCCAGTGCTAATATTATAATAACATGGTACATCTTTCCAGTCCAGTTATATTATTGACCCAGGAGAATGAAAAGCTATTGTGTTAGCTGCTTTATTTTAGTCACCAGTAATTACACATACTGATGGATCTGCAACACCTTTGTAACACAGAGTTGGGAATCTGGATTTGTTCATTCTATCTGTGGCCATGATAAGATGTTTCTTGTTTTAAGTCTTGTTTTAGTGTACCAGAGACAAAAGATCATGAGTGTATTGACAAAAATAAAAGTTGTAACTGTGCATAATGTAATGTAACACTTTACAGCAACAGCATGACTTTTTAAAAAGGGCAAAATAAGAACTTGGTCGCAAAATGATTCTTAAAGCCCGATTGCCCTTTTTGAAAACAATACTGTGTCTCTAATTTCTGTGTATTTACATAATAGTTACTTACTAAATATATGTGTACTTACACATAATTACAATGTTATTATACATTGTTAGAATGTGCTTAACATGTACATATTTCTGCACGGTATAACCCTAATCCTTCTCTGATACAATTGTGTACTTACATACTGTATATCATGCAAAGATCTATCTTTCAATGGGAAACACAAAGTGAAGAATTCTGTCATATATGCATCAGTGAAAATTATTTACAGTATTATTCTCGCTATATTAACTCATGGTGAACTGCTCTTTAAAGCAACCATGAACTGTGTTCACATGTAGCGAAAATATACTGTAGCTTTTATTGTGAACCCTAAAATCCTTTCTACAACTCTATGAATGCACTGAGCCTTCTTCAATCTACCAACTTGTGTGATGGTGGAGGTATACATACTAAACTAAGTTAATATCCTGACATAATGCACAATGTTTTTTCCGTACTATGCAAGTGTTTTGCTATAATGTTATAGACTAGTGGCACTATTCATAATGCTGTTTTGGTTTAGTACATACAATTTGACATTTATCAAACAGTTCTCGAAAAACATTTAAAAAAACTCTTTAAAAAAAAGTCTTTTTTTCCCTTGTTGTGGATTAAGATGCCAAAAATAATTATGTTCTGCTTTGAGTAGAAAAGACACCCATTAGTCTAGAAAGAGTGTAATTTTTTTAAGCTTATAAAAGAAAACCGAATCAAATGCTAACTTTCTGGGGAACACAAATTAGCAGAGGAATGAACTGTAAAAAGCTTGTTGTTTCATAGTTACAGCATCGGACCCCAAATACTGAGTAGAATACCAAAGGATTGTACCCATAAAGAAGGCATTGCCCTGATGTGCTGTATTTAACGACTTTTATTCTGGTTCTACTTAGAATTCAATGTCATACTGAGCGAGAATTAGCAGACTTTAATTATAACATCACTTGGTGTTGTTTATTCTCCCTTTGAAAACAACTGAAGGTCTTGGAAATTAGTCTCAATAAAGAATCCTGCTCATTTATCTTAAAGGCAGCACATTTATTATTATTATTATTATTATTATTATTATTATTATTATTATTATTATTATTATTATTATTATTATTATTATTTAATATAAACTGTAATTAAGTTTTCATTCCGTTTCAAGGTAATTTTTGGTTTAATGAAAGAGGAATATTTAAATGTATTGACATTTGCTGCCATTGAAAGTCATAAGGCCTCTTCATAATACCATATTTCAAGGTCATACAGAGCTGTCAGTCTGTTGGTTTATAAAGTACACATTTTATGCTGTGTTGGAGGCCAGTGACTGCTGCCTGACAGGGTTAAGGCAATGTTTAATTATGCATTACCTTTGAAACCGCAACAGCAAAACAGGACACATGTTTAGAACTAGCTCTTTTTAGTTATACATTGTTCTGGTAATAAAGAACAGATTTCAGACATCTTCTGCAAGGTCTACCTCATCTGGAAAAGAGTATCATTGTAAAAGGATTGCTGGTCAAATATCGTGTTTGTATTTTGCTTTCTGTCTTCAAATCTAGTAGTTTATATTCATTCATTTTTAAAAGAGAGAGAAAACGAAGGGGTTGATTCAATGTTGAATCAACCTGGATTGCATCAACCACTCCATTTTAGGGGTAATATTGAGATAACCCTGCATAGGTGGTAAATGCAATCTGAGGGATTCCAGAGTGTTGGTTCTGTGGAGCCCTAATTATTCTTATTTATTATTAATACTTAATTACCAAACCAGTTTTCCTTTAATAGACTATCCAGGTGAGGCTGTTTGTCTATGTACCTGGAGGGCCTGTTAGCTACCTGTAGAGTAAAGCCACCATTAACTCCTTTACTCATCACTTAGTCTAGTGTACTGTGTCCGTTTTCCACTGAGTTTAAATGAAAAAACTCTGTCTTGAGGGATATGTTGCAGTCTGGAGCCTGGGTCCCATAGACTCATTACATGGTAGTTACTTAATAAATACATGTGTACTTACACATAATTGCAAAGTTATTATGCACAGTTACAATGTACTTAATGTGTAAATCTTTTTAGCATGATATATGTAATTACACAATTGTATCAGATAAGGGTTAGGGTCATATTAGGCAAAAAGATTTACACATTAAGTGCACTGTAACTATGCATAATGACATTCTAATTCTGTCTAGACATATATTTCCTAAGTGATTACTATGTAGAGACACTTAATATAAAGTGTTACCAAAATATTATGGAAAAACTAAATAAGAATTACATTTTAGTCTGTACATTTAAATTATATGGATTCCAAAGTTCTACACTGACATTCCTGTATAACCTTCTGAAGTGTATATATATATCAGAAGGTTGTACAGGAATGTCAGTGTAGAACTGCTCTGTCATTTTCACTTACATGGAGAGAGACCAGTTATGTATATTATAACAAGTATTTCACTAGGCACACATACCTAACACTGAACAAGTAATCACCTTATCTGCTGTGAATCTGAAAGTACATTCTTGGATTGAATAATGAGCATATAAAAAGGAAAGCAATCTTCATATAATATCAATGTGACAATCAAACCATCTATATGTACAGTACAAGTATGCAGTGTCTGTTACTCTTTGAAATGGGGAGAGACTCTGATATTTTCCATCTGAAGCAGTTTCCAGCTGAAATGTTCTTTTTGATCACGGCTAGATGATTCTTACACCCTTGAGCTTTGAGCAGTGTACGGTATGGTAAAATAGAGCTGGAACATTTTAAACATTTTCTTAAGCTTTCCCGGTGGTGCAATATTATCTGATACCCTGGCTTTCAAGTAGATAAACGATAAAGGCATCTGCTAAAGAGGAGACATATGTTCTGGAGAAATACATCAATTTAATGTGATTAGCTGTAATCTGAGGGCAGTGTGCAAAATTGTCAATTAAATATCGAGTTTCTAACTGCAATCCTTTCTCATTTGTGTATTTAAGACATTTGTGTAACTTTGAGACATTCCTGTCTATTGTATATGAGTACAGAGAACACCATTCATTATTATTGAACATATGCATTTGATTTTAAGGGTAAAAAAACAAACAAACAAACAAATCGAAAGAACAGTAAACATCTGTTGTACTGTTTTTAATAGTGGTCATGAAGAGCATTTCAAATATGTGAGTTGCTTTTAAAGAGTTTTGGTAAAAGGCAAAACCATTCAGAACATTCTGTTCTTGTCAGATTCTCAAGGCTATTTAAAACAATTTGTCAACAGCACAATGACTTTAGAACTACTACTAACAAGCCTCTACATTTTATGTCTTTCATATAGAGAAATATCAGCCCTACGAATAAAAACCCTTGACATTATCGTTCTTTGGTTAATCAAGCAGTTATGCTAAATCTCTTTTCTAAAGTGCCTTTGTTTTAACTTGTCAGATCCTGATTTGGCATCACCAGAAAAGCTGTGGCACAGAGATGGGGTGAAATAAACAAAGCTGCCTGTAAAGGAAAAGTGCTGATGCAATCCCTCCCATATTCTGCTGTCTTCTGTTGCTCAACAGCAACAACAAGCCATCTCACATGATACCCTCCATCTCACCTTCTCACAGTGGAGTCATGCTCTACTGCTCTTGCTTTAAAAAAAATACAGTATCTATCATAACAGAAGTATATGTCTTCAATATATTGGTTAATTAACAGATCTGGCAGTGGCACAGTCATTATAAATCAGTCTGTGCTGTTAAGCATTTATCATTTCTGATGAGGAAATGTAACTCTGTCTGTATGCTTAATTTGCCCTGTGATGTTGTACTGTTTTTCTGTGACTGCCACTTCTAACTTGCCCCTAATGGATGTGAAACACTACAGTACATCTGATTGTGAAGCTGTAATGATTCAATGGATCAATGGAAAACAAGACCAAAAAAATAAAAAACATCTGAACAAAATATCTGGGGAACCTTGTGTTAGTTCAGCAACATATTTCCCAGTGTGGATTTTTAGTTTTGTAAATTTGGGCTTTGCACCGCTGTCAGGACCTTTTGGCGGTGTAGGTAATATTGCTTTTCCAATTACTGTGTAACATCTGTACAGGTAAGTCTTTTTTCTGAACTGTCCAAAAGAAAAGGCTAGAAAATGTAGCTTCTGCATAATCTGTAATTCTTTGGGAAGAAGCGTCTGGTATGGCAAACTGAAATGAAAGAACATTTCAAGTTGGTGACATGAATATCTAAATACTGCAACAATACATTATATTTTGTTCATTCTTACCCCGTGTATTGAAGCACATACTGCTTGACTCACTCGTACTGCTTCAGCACCTATAGTCTTCTAAAGATGTGGTTATTAAAATGAATGCTCCCAGATTAGGGGTGAGCCCTTTTATCTAAATATCTCTGTAATTTTGATCTTGTCAAAATAAACACAATCAAGGGGGCGTACAATGAAGCATTTTCAGAACTAGCAAGACTGGGCCACAGAGAATGGAGGTATAAATAGAAGAAACTATTTGATTTGCTAATAGAAAAACAAAACAAAATAAAGAGCTCTGGTCATATAAGCCCCTTTTGAAGAATAATTAGACTTGTACACATTTGTAATCCAAATAAATGTCATTTCTGAACACAAATAGTGTCATAGTTCCCCACAGGGGTGACATTATGCCGGTACTCATCAGTACTCCGCACCGCCACTTACTTTATCTGCTGTTCATCCACCTTGCATCCATTCCATCTACTCTAACACAGTCCAGTAGCATTCTGTTAGAAAGCAGTCTCGTCACAGCAGCTAAACACTCATTAACATGTTCTCAAAATGAACCAATGGCAATGGAGCACCTATTTACCTTAGTTCTTGGCAGCAAGATCTTGAGGAGAAGTTATTTGGCAGCTTTGGTGCCAGCCATTATTAAACCAATCGGTCAGTCTCATCCACCTATGGATTTATGTGATTGGTCAATAAAGTTATCAAAATAATGTGCTGGTTCCCTCCCCTGATAGTGACTACTAATTCTCTGTTGGAATGGAAAGTAACTGTTGATGTTTACAAATATAATTATATTATATTAAATATATATATATAAAAATATATATATATATATATATATATATATATATATATATATATATATATATATATATATATATATATATATATATATATATATATATATATATATATATATATATATATATATATATATATATATATATATATATATATATATATATATATATATTTTTTTATTTTAAACCTTCAAAACAATGAGTATGAAGGAATTTGTAAAATATAGACATTTTCTATTATTGATGAGACCTTATGTTCCCATAAGACAAAAAAATTAAATAAAAACAACTCTGTTATTGCAAACAGTATGAAGGGTTAGAGATCACAGCTATAAGGTATGCTCAGTTTATCCCAGTGAGGGGATGGCTGGGCAGTGTAAAATATAGGCAATTACAAATTACCTACTACTTTTAAATTCCTATAGCAGTTTAATAACATTCAGCTTTCTAATCTGCAGGTTCAAGTCTCTTAGATTTCTTAAAAGAACATAATTACATTAAATGCTAAATCGCCTCAATGGTCTTCTTTGTATAGTTTTCAATAATCATGTTATCTACATGTCAGGCATGGTTCATTAAAATCTGTGCTTGATGGTTTCAGTATCCATTATTATCCAAGTTAGCCAGTAGACATTATCTGTAAGCTTATTATCCCACAATTGGATAGGCATATTGATAAAGCATTAGCTGCTTGCAGATGCACATTTAAGATTTAATACATGTCCTTGTTCTGGAAAATGTATAGAACTCATTTAAATGGAAATAATAACCACAATTAGTGTTGCTTAGTTGCCTCCTAACATACCTATGTGCCAAGTGGATGTATGTCAGCTATTTATTTTGGTTCAATGGGTTTTTCTTATACCCTAGCCACACTAGCTAGATAGTATGTCCTTAATCCACAGGATTGCCTTTCACTCCATTTATAAGAACATTTCCAGCAGAAGGTGATCACAGATATTTTAGGTAGATTAAATAGGGTATAATTCAACTGCTTTTTTTCTTAAATAACTGACTTTTTTACTTCCTTACCACATTACTCGAAATGCCAATATCCAGGAAACATCAAATATAAGGTGCCACGAACACTTAATATTCTGCATAGAAAGTGAGCAGAGTATGCATGAGCTCTTCAGGGACCAGGTGATTGACATGTTATAAATAAAGGAGTTCACATCTTTTCAGAGATAGAAATCCCCAACAAGCTTGTTATTAATAATTAATTTTTGGATTCTATTTTTTTTTTTTTATGCAAAACGCAAAGCGTCTTTTCAAGGGTTGCATTAATGGTCAGTTAGCTCATCAGGCCATTGTAATCTGGATCTGTTCCACAGTTTATCATTCATAATCAAAATTATATGGATTCCAAAATCATTGAATCACTCTTGTATGTCAATTACAAACTTAGGGGTAGATGCACTAAAATGTTGCGTCTGTCGAAAGTCTAGGGTGAACCATGCTAAACATGTGCAATGCTGTTAGTGATTTTTTATGGAATGCTTTGTAGCAGCAGTTTTTGTTTGTGGTCCAGCCTGTAATTATGGGCTTTATTTCATAAATTCTCAAAAATGGGATGGAGAGTGCAAATGATGGATCACAAATATTATAATGAGATGTACTAAAGCTGCCAGCAATTGGGACACTTACAATTGCATCAATGTTTTAAGAGCTTTTGAAAGCATGTTTTAAACAGTCGCAATTAGCAAACCTTTAAAAGGCAGTAGAACCACTGATGCTGTGAGGAGACATTGATAGCAAGGAGACATTGTCTTCAGCAAGAACAAGTGATTTGTAGGATGAGAAGAGAAAGGTAAATTCTTGAGCTGCTGTCTGATTTAAAAGATGACCTGGAGCCTGTCACCCAGAGAAGCCACGCTATCCCTGCAGTGGTCAAACTTTTGTCCACCCTGCATTATCTTGCCAATGGGTCCTTTCAGTGGACTGTGGCAGCTGTTGCTGGCATTTTCCAGTCCACTTTTTTCTTGTGTGTTGCCAGCTGTGCTCATTGCATTTTTGAGGCGAACACCCAAATACCTATTTTTCCTTAAAAGCAATGTGTATTTACAAAGTTTGAAAACACATTTCTATGACATTTGTGGTTTCCCCAGCGTGCTGGGAGTAATAAACTACACACATGTGCCTCTAACCCCTCCAGCTCATTCTGAGCATCTGTATAGGAATAGGAAACACACCTATTCTGTTAATGTGCAGGTGGTTTGTAATTGTGCACAATTTAGCACTGCACCCCTGACTAACTTAAATAAAAACTGACAGTATACATTTAGCTTATAGGCTACTCATGATAATACGGATTCGTGGTTTAATGCAAAATTTATTGGTGGTCCCTTGAAACTCGTATTAACGAGAATTGTCAATGCAGCACCGTGATCTATTTTGTGGTAATTGTCTAGGCTACTAAATTGGCCAAGTTAAAAATAATAATAATAATAAAAAATAAATAAATAGTTAAAATCACTTAGTTTTAATTTAAATTAATCTTTTATTCACACTGTACACCAATGTGTGCAATGCAGCAGCATGGTTTATTTTGTTTTTCTGGTAGCCTACATGCTAAAGTAAAAAGAATGTGTGCTAGGTATTCATTTGATTTTACTACTGTACTGTATACTGTATAGGACCACTGTACAGATTAATATGTTTTACATAATGTAATGTGTAGCCTACCCAAAACACATTAGTGTAATTTTAGCACAAAGATTTATACATTTAAAATACACTGAGCACTATAAATGTTTGTGTGTAGGATTTTATTGTATTCTATTAAACCAGACACCTCCTTTTGTCAGACAAACACATCCAGTTTTTTACTGTATGATTAAGAAAAGCTTTTTGATAGAAACTTATTTTTTATTTGGGGGGTGAAGGTGAGGCCCCACTGTAGAATCAGGTGGGATTAAACTGTCTCATTATTAATTTGAGAAAATGTTGCTCTTCATTAACATATTTTCATTTAGTACATGCAACAAAATGTATAGTTTGCAAATTGTGGCAACGAAAATGCAAATTGCGGTATGTTTGCCATGCGACTGGCCCATCTTAGTACATCTACCCCTCAGTCTTCTTTCTGTTAGAATATAGCTGCACATCTACTATAGATCGCTTTGAGCGGCTTTTTCTCCAAACCACTATTGGCAATTATTTTCATTCAGCTGGAAGGTGCCAATAAGTATTCCGTGATATGGCTCAATAGAAGGGTCATTGTATGCTTGTGCCTGGAATACATTACTCTCTTGCCTCAGGATCCCATTGAGTAGTGATGTTATTTATATACTGAATAACACCAGAGACAACTGTCTTGTGACACAGCACTCATGCTGGCAGCAAAAACAAATGTCCAGTATATACTTTAGCTCAGGGAAGAAAAAGGTCCTTAGTTGGTTCAATTTATTAATTAGCAAATGGTTCAAACAAAGACCTGGACTGGAAGTGCCAAAAGTTGCCTTCCATTGCCTCAGATTAGACCATGGTGAGGCTCTTTGTTTCAACCAGTTCCTTATTGACCTCATTGACCCTGAAAGATTCAACGGGTTGGAATGGAATTGAATGGAAGGTTACCACTGGATTAGACAGTTACAGTCAATCTTCAATGCAGGTTGTTTTCTCTATTTTATTAAAAGAAGCACAGGCTGTTAGTAAAACATAATTTGCGTTTGTTTTAATTATAAAAACTGTAGGCAAATGGTATACTTAAATGTGCATTTACCAGAGCTTTTTTATTTTCTAAAGTACATACCTGCCTGCACACAATTTCCTGGCAGTCTAATGGCAAGTCCTGACTCCTCCAGTTTTAAATCGATCAAATTTATTTCAAGCCTGTCAGATGTTTAACTTCCTTGAACTTTTCTTGCATGTAAATGTAAACAGTTGTCAAAGCTTTTCCAGTCACGGTATATACAAAGGTGTAAATACACACTAATGTGGATTAATTGTGTTTTTCTTGTGCATTCACCTATTATTAACTACTCTAAAGCTGGTATCTCTCCAATTATACCTGTTAGAGTGTGGTGTCGGTGGTGCTATTTTATGCCGTGGTGTCACAGGATTTAAAACATGAACTAATTTAACTTGTTTGTTATACGAACCTATATGAATATCTACCCTGTACATTTTTAATACTTTTGTTTTCATTTTGAGGATTTGTTTCTGAATATGTTAGAACTGTGAATCTGCTAAAGATTAAACATAGTTCAGAAATCTATTTAAGTTGTGCCTGCTTTTTGAGGTTGATGGGTTCCATTACCGTAACATCAAATATTAACTGTGATCATGATTTGAAGAGGTCAGAGGTCTTTGCACATTGTGGGTAATCATTTTTATTATCCCCAGAGAAGGTCATGTCACACAAGCTCATGTTTTTCCACATGTCTGGAAAAACCATTTAGCAAATTCTGATAAAACTTGGAACAGTTTTTAATTGAATGGTTTAATTCATTGTTCTTTGTGTATGTGTGTATGTGAAGTGCTTTGGGAGCCTTGTACTGAAAGGCACTATAGAAGTTTGAATTGTATTGTAATTGTATTGTACTGTATAAAGAGCATTGGATTCAGGGGAGATTTCATGTACTTTTCCATAATACTAACACCTCTTCTGATTACTTAATCACATCTAGGCCTGTAATACTACTAATCCATTTTTTCATTAAACTTTTTTTTTCACTCCTTGTTCTATACTTTTCTGTGTATCCTGTGGATGTACGTCACACTCGTCAGTATTAGATAGTTGTAATGTTGATGTATGGTCGAAGAAGGAGATGCATGTTCTAAAAATAATTTTTAGATACTGGTGCGTATCTATTTAGGATGTAAAATACTTCCTTAATAAAGTTCTGAAAATACATCACTGTACCTTTTGAGGAAAGCAAATCCCCATTAACAGGACTGTGTGATTTGTTTAAATGCGTAACTTGATACAAGATTAAATTAACCAGGCTATTGTCTGTTAAATACAATCAACCCCTTGCAGCTAATCATTTACATACACTGAGGAGAACACTTTGCGTTTCAAAATGATCAGAGTCAATAACCATAAGCGTAGAAAAGAACATTTAACATTGCATAAGTTAAGATTCATCTCTGCAATGTGTAATCTCTCCTCATATAATATTCTGTACAAATATGTTCATCATTAACACAGGGCTTTTCACTTATTCTGAAAATAATTTTCAAAATCTGTGTGTCCTTTTGTTTGAGCTCTGAATAATTCTACAACAGGGTTTGAGCATACTACTTATATTCATGTGCAAACATCAACTGACCATGAAAAAAGACAACTGATACAATCCATCTAACTGCATTCATAGTGCTAATCCAATTCTACAGCAGTGCACTATAGCCTATTAGACCTGCACGATTTATTCAGTTTCCATTAAAGAGATCAGGTGCCACAAAACAAACCAATGCACTTGCTTTTTAACTGTCCCTCTCTAAAACTTAATTGAGTGCTGCCCACAAGCCCCATGGATTTATAGGATCACAGAATGGCTGCACAATCTGGTAATTTTCCTTTGTTCATTTTCCACTAAGGGAACCATATTGAACAAACATAAATCAATTACAGAGAAATCATTACCTTAATTTTTTATTGGTCATCTACTTTTACACTTTGACACTAAACTGTGATTATATATAATATATATATATATATATATATATATATAATATATATATTATATATATATATATATATATATATATATGGCGGCAATGGCCGAAACTCAGCCACTGCAGTCACGGGCCCAGTACAATGCTGTCATTGGCCACTGCTCTTGGGCACTGACAACTCAAACATACAGTATTATGTTACCACTGACAAGATTTTTGATGTCATGCATAGTACTCATGTTTCAACTGGACATGGTGGAAGAAATCAAATGGTACAGGAGATTAAAAACAAATACTGTAACATCACTAAAGAAGTGATTATGATTTATTAAAATTTTTGCAAGCCATGCCAACAAAGAAAAAGCTCTTAAAAAAGGTCTGTTTTCTAAGCCAATTTTAAGTAACTACCTTAACTTGCGCGCTCAAGTGGACTTTATTTATATGCAATCCCAGTTTATCAGGATCATTTGATGTGATCTTGAGAGCTCTTAAAACAAAACAAGCTGACGAAGTGGTGTTTCACTTGTTAGATGTCTTCACAACATCCTACAATTTGACAATGACCATGAATTTGCTAACCGTGTCATCGAGGACCTCTGTAGTATGTCAAATGAAATGAAAATAGTTCATGGAGAACCAAGACACGACCAATCACTAGGATCAGTGGAGAGGGTGAATTGCGACATTGTTGTCTACTTGAATGACCGATAACCAAACCACTAACTGGGAAGCTGGCTTAAAGATCATTCAATTCATGAAAAATCGAGCATATCGAGCATTAAAAGATCCCCATAAAAAGAATTGTTTGGCTCTAAAGCTAGAGTCAGCCTTTTATCATTGTCTTTATAGATTGATGTTGTACAAGAGCTCAAGACCGAAGAACAGCTCATCCAGTTATTTGAGGACGATGAACCCAAATCCCACACAGGCACCATGCTTTTACCTTCAGCAAGCAAAAATCCAGCCGATGTTAGATCCCAGGCCATGGGTGAAGTAGAGTCAACTGAAATCGAAAGGATGGACACAGATAGCAGCACTTTTATTATTTGTTGTAAGCCATCCTCAAATGCACATTCTTGCATTGTGTGCAAAGGAACTGTCCACAGTATTTGAGGTACAACTGAAGAAAAAATTGAAAGTTATGGCGGAAAAGTTACATGCTTTCTTTGTCTTCGAAAGAAGCTGGTGACACTGTGCTTTTACCAGTAGATCACAGTCTCATTGGGGCTTGCAATGTACTCACTGTGGTAATGCAAGCTGTAAACGAGTTATTCTGCAAGCTAGGAACTACAAAAGGTACCCTGCAGCTATACACTTGAATCCAGTTTACAGTGTGCAAGGAAAAGTTAGTCGAAATTAACACCATTCAAGACACAGAGAAAAGCCTTCCAGAAGTAGCTTCAAAGATGTCACTCATAGGTGGGCAAGGTTACAAAATGTTCTTGCAAAACAAAGTGTTTTACCAATAAGTGTACATGTAAAGCTAATGATGGGGTTCTGTCATGCTGCAATAAATAGCCTACACTGAAAAGGAAAAATGTTTTGTTGTTGTTATAAAAAAAAAATGTTAGAGAGATGCTATTACGAAAGGTGACCACATTCTTACTGTGATGTGCAAACATCACTAGCAGTAATTTTTGCAACAGCACAACCTTAACTTGAGCAAGAAGTGTTTCCCAAGCACCTATTGCAAATATATATATAGGTTTGATGTGTACAGCTTATAGATGTTGGTTGCAAAATTAAGAAAAAAAAAACATTTCCAGTTGAGTTAAGCTGCCTATGACAGCAATAAATTGTATCTTAGCTCCCTAAATCTCCTTCACATATCTGACATTTCACTCCTACTTCAACAAATATGTAATGTTCCCTACCCCCACCACAATAGGATCAAATGGTTCATTCCGGGTTTAGGAAACTGGCAGATCAACTAAATTGCTGGCATTATAGGGGAGGCTGAAGAGCTGCAGGCCATAGCTGTTGAATCACACAAGTCTGGATAGGTCCTTGCCTATTGAATGAATTGTAATGTAAAGGACTATAAGCTGATACATGTATTGGATAAGTTGAGGATATTCTCTTAAACGAGCAGTATTTATAGTGGAGGATGAAGAAAGAACCACACTTTATTGAGTACATATATTATATAAAGTTCTTGGGAAGTTTTGGTTGGGTGTTTCAAAGCTAATTATGTGTTATACTGCTGCTGTCTGTATTTCATTAAAAAATAAAAAATAAAACATGTGCATCCGATTAGTGCAGGCTTCTGAAGAATAAAAAGGCATTTGTATAAATCCAGTTGTTTGGAGACCTATATAAATTAATCATGCATAAAAATTGTATTTTTTTGCCTATAATTACTCGTTTGAAAATTATAGAGCTCTGTATAATCCCTGCGGTTCTAACCTTGGTTCCCATAAACAATGAGAAGTCTTTTCTACAGATTAAATTATTATCTTTTAAAAACGGCCAGTGATAGAGGATATCTGATATACAAAGAACAAAAGCAGCAGGGTTCTCCCCCACACTATGGGTATATAGTGCACTTAAGGGCTATGCGTAACATCATAAGGTAAAATGTGTTTGAGATGAAAACCAATGACACTCACATTCAAGCATGCACTTGCTTGTTCTATCTTTGCATCATCCACTTGCAGATATCTGGCGTCTTTCCAAGCACTGACATTTTGAAAAAGCATGGCATTTTTGTGTCTCCTGTCTTCACTTTCCTGAATGTGCCAAGGTAGTACACCATGATGGTATGCTGGTAAACTGGCATATCTTTTAATAAATAAATAAATAGAATTAGCTTGAACAGCAGTTCTAAGATAATAATAATAATAATAATAATAATAATAATAATAATAATAATAATAATAATAATAATAATAATAATAATAATAATTGTTCAGTGACACAAAACATTGCAAATGTATGCCATTATTTTATTGATAGAAATTAAATAAATCTGGCTAGATGAATTATTTGGTGATTTGCTTATTTCTTGCAGCTAATGGATTTATTCAATTTATATTAATCATCAAGGAATGCATTTCATTGTTGCTAACTTCAGTGATTTGAAAAGCTCATGCATCTTTCATTACCTAGGTGGTAGTATGCAAAGAAAAAATATGTGATCACAACTTACCTATGGGAAGTAACAAGCTTATACAATTTCACAAAGCTTTATCCTCTGGTTCATTTTGAATCATAATTAAGGACAGTCCTGAAGAAATGCCTGTTTTTCTTTGATTTTAACTTCATTTAAACTGTTTATGAAGCTTGGGCAGTGTTGATGTTCCCAGACCAGCCTTTTTTCTGTGTTCAGGACAATTATAGTATTAGATTGCAGAAACGCCCGACTCTCATCACCACACCTGCAAATGGGTGATAGCATGCAAACCTGAAAAATAAATTCCTGCTTGCTGAAGAATAAACCATCCATTCCTGTTCCCTATTCAGTACATGCTTCTAAGCCTGAGGCCATGCACAGCTTCTTCTAGTTTGAACAGATCTCGGCTTGCTGTTAGATATTTTTTTACTGCTGTGCAGCCCTTCTCAAAATGCCCTTGGTGATAAACTAAATTGAAGCCTCCAAAAACAATGATGTAGGTATGTTTAAATGAGAGTGAGCTTATGTTTCTATATTTTAACATTAGGAATAACGCGTGAACTGCACGGTACATTTTAAGCACCCTAGCAAACAAATGAAATTGTAGTCAGTTTTACCAATCCATGCTAATGTATTTGATATCTGATGTGGTTTTTTGGTTAACCCTTCTTGTGTAATCATGCTGTACTAGAACATGTCTATACCAGCAGGTAGGGCTGAAAGGAAGTCATGAATAGTATTTCAAATATTTGATATGTAGTGAATGGCACTGCAATAACAATCTTTCTATTGTTTCAATGATATAAAAAGAAGCCACTATAGACACAATTCTGCTTAATTTGTGTCAGTTTTCTACCACACACCCTCAATTCTCACCCCCCCTCGCTAATCCTAACAAAACAATAACTGCATTATCTCTGTTGTTCGTTGGTTGAAAGTGTACAGTGGTCCTTTATTATTCATACAAATGGAATTTCTAACACACCCATGTTATTGTATCTCTTGCTATGTTAAATGTTTATTTTGTAAATTAATTTCCCAGTCCCCAGTTGATTTAAACGGAACATTAGGTATATATTTCAAGCATATTCACACTGAAACATAAATAACACACCAATTCATCAAACACAAATTTATGATGTACAAGCACACATGACTGAACTTGAGAACACTAGCTGCTAAACTTTAACCCTCTTTGTCATTGTTATTGTATGGGAGGATTGGGCAGCTGACGACGACAGTGTATTGGGGTCATGGCAGTGCACCAGTGATGTCATGTCCACAGTGGCATGCTGTCTGATCAGGTTTCATCATCATTGCTGCTTTTGCTTAAAGAAGATGTAGATGTACTGAAGACGCTTCATGTTTGCATTGGGCTTCATAATTATCTATATATGCAACATTGCTGATACCAAAAAATGTAGTTATATCTCTTAACCTACTGTACAAGACTAAGGCATGCTATGAATGATGGCTTGGTCAAATTGCTGCCCATAATTTGTTTCAGACAGCAGTACGCTGTTGTTTTATCAGGCCTGGCTCTCCACTGAAGGAATGACAGTGAGTCCTATATCAACACTCACAAATGCATCCATCTTCTTCTGGCTTCTCCATGGCCAAACAAAGTTTAGCTTACACAGGTTTCTATCAGCAGTTCATAGGACCCAAGTTTCATCAACTCGAATGCTGATCCACACTATTATCTGCAGATGAGTGTGGGGGACGGGGGGCAGGGTATCTCCCTTCTTCAAGAAAATTTGGGATATTGATTAATCCAACCTAAATGATTAAAATTACATTTTGAATCAATAAAAGAAAAAGAAAACAACACTGGCTAATTTAGAATGATATAATGTGCAACTTGAATTAAGAACCCATCATGGGGTTTACATACAATCATTTGTTGATGTTGATAAACTTCAGTTTTTTACATCACCAAAAAAGTTTAGCCAAGATTGATGACTTGGTTGGGCTGCAGTTCATTTTTCTAGCTGGGACCCCTCTGTAGTGGGTAATTCACTGACACAGGAGACAGACAGGTGGATTTGGCAACACTGCACAGGTGCCCAGTTTTATTTTCGGGGTGCTGTTTTTCAGTTTATCCTGCAGGTGGCGATATGGGTCCGTGGTCTGATTTACCAACGATGGTAACCAGAACCACGGGCATACCAAACAATGGTACACAACACCGGCGCCTTGCAGGTGCTCAAAGAAATAACAATGAAAACAGAAGGCAAAAATAACAAGGGACAAAATAACACAATAACAAAACTACAAATAAAAGGTGCTGCACTCACAGCAATATCCCGGTCACCGCTGCCCGCGAGACCCGGATCTCCGTCCTACGCTGCTGGCTACCTAGCCTGCTCTGTTATATTTTTAAGGGGTCTGCCCAAGGGTTCCCCGCTCTCACTGTCTCACTGTGACACTTTCGTGTCTTTTTCTCTCTCGGCTGGTTCTCGGTCCGCGACCAGCGTTTCCGCACTCTCAGCGAGTCTATAAGGGCAGATCTGAGGAAACAGCAGAGCGTTATTTTATAGGACCAACAATCACCCAAGACTCGCCTCTCAGCCATTCAGAGAGGGGGAAAGTCCACACACCCACTTTCCCACCTCCCCGTGTCACTGCCATGACTCACAGGCGGTTGTTGGGCGACTGCCGCCCTCTTCCTGCAGCCCGTGAACACGCCAGCAGAGTCAGCACAGATCTCTCCCTGCTACAGTCACCCTAATGTACAGAACTTGTGACACATGAATTGATTCATATTTTAAAGGAAGGCACAGGCTTTGATCCACAATGCTTTTTCTTTTGAAATGATATCAACTACTGGCATGTATTAAAAGGCTGTCAGAATTGGTTGGCTTAGAAAGCAACATGTTTCTGTTGTACCAAGTTAATTTAATCAGTATTGCAATATGCTATTCATACAAAATGACCAGATGGACAGTGCCCACATTATGTGTTGGTAGTAGATACCACGGAATTGTAAAAAAGCATATTGCAAAAGAACCTTTGTTTAAACATGTAATATTTATACTTACCGTGAATGATTGACCAGTTTACGATGACTGAATAAGGAAATGTTTTGAATGTTCACATTACAGCACACACAAATAAAACAATAAATCGTATTGGTCGTTTAGATGATGTCATCATTAGTGCAGTGGCATAGTCCAAGCTACAAGCAATGTTTGAAGCGGTTATAGGTCCATGTGTAATCTGTGCTGGAGTTCCAGTACAGCATGTTGAATTCCAAAAGGAACACCTAAATACATCAAACAAAACAACTCTTTTTCAAGAGTACCTTATTCTTTAAACCTCCACGTTCCTCAACTGGTTTCACGTACTTGGCGTACAGAGCTGAACATACCTGGAATACATCCATTGCGAGCAACAAAAATGCTCTGGTAATTTTATGAGTACCCGTATGTTAATTATTGGCCTAAATAAGCCATTTACAGATGTTGTGGTGGACTCACCTCTAAGCAGATTGCACACTGTGAGCGGAAAGGTGACAGGTAATGTGTATCTATAGGTAGGGCCTGTGCTAAAACCCTGTCTGTTTTGATTCTCCTTTGTTTTGTGTGAATACCTGCTGTCAATCAGGATACCATACTATGTGGCTAACTAAACAACTATAAAAAATATTGAAAGAGACTCATTCAGATAAAACAACACAATTCCTATTTTCATTTTTTTAAATAAACAGTTAAAAAAAACAATTAAAAAAGGCTCACTGGGCTTTAGTCATTGTTCATTTGATAAATGAAATCTAAACAATATTAAGAAAGTGAAAAGTGGTCTCACAATGTATTCATTTCTCAGTTTTGTTATATTAACATGGAATGTTCTTATTTAATAGAAAAGGAGTAGCTTTGGAAACATTGCCTAGTGAATGAAACACAGTCCAGGAACAATCCAATCAGATTACTGTCTTAGAGGACGCAAGTTCATGATGCCATCCCAAAATCAGGGTTTGCAGGCCTTGGGTCTAATTACCGCCCAGGCGGACGTATATTTCATGAGAACCGACCACACAGCCCATCGTGGTTTACACCTTCCATATATTAGGGGTTTTAATCAATTCATGATTAAGTGATTGAGCACACACTTGGGCTTTGATCAACTACAAAAAGAATGAATCAACATGAATACAAAAGGGCAATTGGAAAGTATAGCCAATATTTCACAGTATCTCAAAAAGAAGAAAACAAGACTGCAGCTTGCAACATTTATTCAACAGTGCTTTCTGTACGCAGCCGTACTATGAGTTCATCAGATTATCTTAGTCATAAGTATGTTTTTTTCAAGGTATTTCTTTCTCACGGTATCAAAAATAAATTAAATATTTAAAAAAAAAATAAACACTTGCTCACAGAGCACAGAAAATAAATAATTAAACAAAAATAATCAGGAACACAAAATAAATTACACATACAGGTCAGGCTGGGCAGATTGCTGTCACTGATCCTGCATTTTAGATTTTAGATTTCTCTCCTCATTCACTCGCTCTCGTTCCGCCTCTGAACACCCCACCCAGACCAGGAGAGCTGCAGGCTTAAATGCAGTGGCCAAGGGGTTTAACTAGTTTGTAATTATTCTATTACCCCTCGGCCACAATCTGCACAAGTTCATTAATTTGTGTGACTGCCGGCTAGTTTAACAACACACTAGCCGACAGCCACACATTAGCACAAGGTTTTTAATGTGGATGGGGCTTCCCATCCACGCTACAAAACAATTCCACCCGGCATTCGCCGACATCTATAAACAAATCTAAAACAATAAACAAATACATAATAAGACAGGGGCAGAGGGGGAGACACCGTTCTAAAATACACTGTACAGGGCTGCTCGCCCTGTTACATATACCCCCTTATGCAAAGCACACATGGCCCCAACGGCCACCTCCCCTCTCAATCTCTATGTCCTTGAAGAGGGGTCTGGAGAAATCCATGGGGGTGGCCATGGTGGGAGGTCCTTCTCCGCCCATGTCTTCCAGGCTGGTAGCTCCTTCTTCCGGGGTTTCAGCCACTGTTCCTCCTGCCGCGAAAGTGTGGCTGGGGGAGCTGGTCTCCTGACGTCCCAACCCCTTCTTTATGGCCAGCAGCTCCCCTTTGTGGGGTTCCGACCACTGTACATCCTGCCTCGAAAGTGCGGCTGGGGAGTTGGTCTCCTGACCTCTCCCCCCTTCTTTGTAGCCGGCAGCCCCCTTTTTTGAGGTGCCAGCCCGGTACTTCCTGCGGTCCTGCAGGACTAGTAGCGCCACAGGTAGCGCTAGCCAGGCAGCGGCACCAGGTGGCGCAAGCCAGACACCGGCCCCAGGTGGCGCAAGCCAGGCAGCAGCCCCAGGCAAAGCAGAGCCCTCGGCGACTCCAGGCAAAGCAGAGCCCTCAGCGACCCCAGGAGAAGCAAAGGAGAGACAGACAACCCCAGGTGAAGTAGGACCCTTGTCAACCCCAGGCAAAGTAGGACCCTCGGCAACTCTAGGGGATAAAATAGAGACACAAGCAGCTCCAGGCGATGCAAGGCCACAGGCAGCCCCAGGAGATGAGGAGCCACATAGCATCCTTGGGCGGTGCGAAGCGGGCATCCTTGGGCAGTGCAAGGCTGGCGTCCTTGGGCGTTGCGAGGAAGGGCAGCAGCGGACCCTCAGGAGTTGATGGCGGGATGAGAGCCGGGACTATCTGTGGTGCGGGGGGTGGCCCTCTTCACAGCCACTGCAGCCGGGCAGTTTTCTCCTGTGATCCCCTCAGCAACCTGTACAGGGGCTGCTGAGGTCCAGCAGCATCCTGTCCTGGTCCCTCCAGTGCTGAAGGGAGAGGCAGTTCCTGCTTCACTCCCTCTAGCGGGGTTGGAGACAGAGGCAGTTCCTGCTGCTCTGCTACTGGTGATGGTGAAGGCAGAGGCAGCTCCTGCTGCTCTGCTCCTGGTGGTGGTGGTGGAGACAGAGGGAGCTCCTGCTGCTCTGCTCCTGGAGAAGGCAGTAGGGGTTCCTCCCCTTCTGGCTGCAGTAGTGAAACCAGCAGGCATGCTTCCTCTGCTGGGGGAGGTGGGAGCGGCATGTAGTTCTCCCACCGTGGTGGCAATGGAACCAACAGGTATTCTCCCTCTGCTGGTGGTGGTGGGAGTGACAAGCATTCCTCCCACGGACGTGGAGGTGGAACCAGCAGGTGTTCTCCTCTGTTGGTGGAGGTGGGAGTGACAAGCACTCCTCCCATGGAGTTGGAACCAGCAGGCATTCTCCCTCTGCTGGTGGAGGTGGGAGTGATGAGCAGTCCTCCCATAGAGGTGGAGGTGGAACCAGCAGGTATTCTCCCTCTGCTGGTGGCGGTGGGAGCTGCACACAGTCCTCCCACAGAGGTGGAGGTTTAATCTGCAGGCATTCTCCCTCTGCTGGCGGGTACCTGGGCTGTGGACGTTCGGCCTTCCCCTTCTTGGACTGTGGACTCACCGTCTCCCCCCTCTTGGGCTCTGGACGCACAGTCTCCCCTCTCTTGGTCACAGGACGTTCGGGATCCTCCCACTAGGGTGCAGTATGTTTTGGTACCTCCCACTCAGGCGCAGGACGTTCGGGCTCCTCCCTCTTGGGCTGTAGACACACCGTCTTCTCCCACTCCAGGTCCATGTCTCCTCTTCAGAAGTTGTAAGACCACTTTTCAGTGAGGGGGCAATTAACTGGGAAAAGCCCCCACTCCCCACAGAAACAGCAACAGTAGTTCTTGCTTATACTGTGGAGGAGGGCTTCCCAGCTGATCTCCTCCTGTGCCTGCTGCTGCTGCTGCCTCCAGTTCCTTTTTCCTCCCATCCTCTCTCCAAAAAAAAAAGATAATAAAAAAACCAGAAAAAAACTGCAGTACCCTTCTTCTCTGGAGGCTGTGGTTGATCCCACTACTGCCACCATGTGTGGCAGGAAATGGCGTTGCGGTGACGTTAGACCAGAAGGAAGCACACACAGGTCAGGGAGCTGCAGTTTCAACAAAGATGCGGTGTGCACCGTTTTTATTTTAAATACAAAAATAAATAAAATGTTTAAACAAAAATAAACACTTGCTCACAGAGCGAAAATAAATAATTTAAACATAAACAAAAACACGAATACAAAACATTAAGGTCAGGTTGAGCGATCGCCTTCACTGATCCTTAGTTATTTTAAATATCTCTCTCTCCTCTCACTCTCCACTTCCTCCTCAGAACACTCATCCAGAACTGAGAGTGCTGCCGGTATTTATGCAGGTGACCATCTCCCGATTAGCAACAAATTAATCACTTAATTAATTCGGGAGATGGACACCTCCTGCACAAGTTTTTAATATGGATGGGGCTTCCCATCCACGCTGCAAAACAATACAAAAACAATAAAGAAAGCACACGGCGGTTCGCCGTCATACAATAAATAACACATAAACAAAACACACTGTGCTCGCCGTCATCTATATGTACATAAAGTAAACACAATAAACTAATACAAAATAACACAGGGGCGAAGGGTGAGACCCCATTCTAAAAATAAATAAACAAAACACATTAAACAGCAGGGCTTTTTCGCCCTGCTACACCAACTTTCACGCAATTTGATAGGCTCCAATATATATATATATATATATATATATATATATATATATATATATATACACACACACACACATACACACACACACACACACACACACACACACACACAGTATTCACAACTATGGGATATGCAAGCTTATTGTAAATTGTTAAGGTGAAGATTTCTAGCCTAGAGCACTATGAGTTAGTTATAAAATCTACCCCCAGTGTATAGCATCAAATGAAACATTTCCTATAATGGCATTTATAATTTTTTGGGAAAATATATACAATTTATGCAAAGTAACTAAAATAACGATTATGTGGCAATTTATTTGTAAACTTCTCTTGGGACTGTAGTACAGAACATTGTGTGGTTTGTTATGAATTAAATATTTAATTTGGATTGACTCCATCTGGTTTCATAGTGCTTCCACTGAACAATGAAAAGGTCACGCAGCATCATTCTAATCAAACAGAATGTACAACTGTGCAGTTCCTGTCTCAACATGCTTGTGCTGTAAAACTGGCTACAGTGTAACTTTGGTTAACCATTTACAGCTACCCATTGAGGAGCATTACAGTGAACATGGATGAATCCTAATTGTATCTCACGGCACTTTATTTTGTTTAATTGTTGCTTTCGCTGCCTCATAATCATTGCTTTTGTGTTTGCCTAATTAAAAAGGCATTTCTATTCTCAGTAAGAAGTATTATTAAACAATCCAAAAATATAAACCAGTTACAAATGCATGTGGATATACTCATGGGTGTATAAGCTGGTTAATGCATAAACTGCTGATATTCTTGTGTGTTGCATACAAATGTTAAGCAGAAACTGCTTTAGAAAGTCTGTGCGTGTGTCCTTTACATAGGACGGAACATTACACACATACCTAAAGAAGCCGATTGGATACTGGCAGACGTAGGAGGACAAGTCTTAAAGATAAGCTTGTAAACTATTAAGATTTAGTTGAAACACAGCCTGTTTATTGGATGATGGATTCATTACAGTTCCCTTGAAAGTGAAACTGGCTGGGTTCTTGATGTCAAATGGATCGAAAGAATGGCATCAGCTAAACTATACCTGCATATCATTATGCAAAGCTTTGTTTGTGCATTCATTTAAATTGCAGGCATTGTCCTTGTTTAGTTTCTTTCTAGTCTGAAGCAGCAAGAGCTGTTTATTGACTGATAAATATTTACAATGCAAATACGCTGTGGTTTTGAGCAGGCAAAACCCACTCTAACTAGATTTTTGCCCTGCACACAAAAACAGTTTTAGATTTAAGAACGTGCAAGAAATGTTGGGTATGAACATGGCATCCTTCATCCTTTATACACATACTCCACTTTCGATATAAGCCACATTCCTCATTTAGTTTGCATAAATTACTGGGCAAGGTTAAGGGAGATTACCCTGCAGACAAAAGCAGAAAGCAAAAAGAAACCGGTAAACAAACTGCTCACTTATCAGGAATCAGCTTAATCTGCAACAGCCATTGAGCCTACAAATTTCTAGTGCTTTTGTTTGCAGTGCAACAGAAACTAATTGTTTGCTGCTGAGACAATATATACAGCCTAATGGAATGTGTGTTCCTATGGGGGTTTTTTTGTTGTTTGTTTGTTTTTTTAAGACAGATGTGTAGTTTCTCCATATGTCCTCTGGGGGTTTCCCAGCTTTCTCACCAGCGTATCTCTCCAATCAAACTCAGTATTGTAAACAAATACAAAAGTGGATTGCCTTATATGGCAAAAGCTGGGTTCTCAGTGGATGTGTCTGGCTGCCCACATGAACACCAGCATGCACAGAGTCATGAATGATACCACCGCAAAATAACACAGCTTGAAGAAATGTACTGTTACTCAATGGTAACAGTCTAGAAATAGTTCACAGATGAGATCACTACATTTTTTTTTTAAGTATCTCTGACAGTTGAAGGCGGTGTGTAGTTGAAATGGGTGGAATCAATATTTGTTTTTTTGTAATAGCCTGAGAAAAATCCCTGCCTGCATGTGTTGGCTTCCTTGGGGCTGTGCTGGTTTCTTCCCAAGTGCTGTATTATTCCATACCGTTTGAGATGAGGATATTAACAGGAGTAGCATATGTTCATTTTCATGGAAACCCTGATGAGGGTGTGCAAAAATAAAAATAAAAAATCCTTGGGGAAATTTGTCAGAATGGCAGGGCGAACTCTGTCGTGACCCTTTGGCCCAGAGGCAAGTGCAATCCCCCAACTAATACCCAGCCTATGTATAATGTAACTATTTTGCACTTGACCTTTTTCCTTTCTGTGTTTCGCCAGCTGGAAAATTAATGCATATAAAGGCTTCAGTGTGACCATTAGTTCTGCATTTTACATTCTGCTTGCAGAGCAGTATTTTATGCTAAGAAAAAGTTTGGACAGTTCTTGTACGTTTTAAAAGAAAAGAAATCTGAATCTCCCATATTTACAATACTAATCTATTTACTCTGTATGTCATTCTTTTGTTAGCTTAATTTGTATCCTCGCCAAAGTATCTTAACTTAGCAAAGCAATGGGACTATGATGGTTCTGTACAAGGTAACAACGGTAGCAAAGAGAAGGAGCAATGCTATAAGCCATCAGTAGATTGGCCTCATAATGTATCCATTTTGGGATGTTGTAACCCAAGGGGGTCAAACTCCAGTCCTCGAGGGCAAAGCCTCTTTTTGTGCTCCCGTGGCCTGATTGATCGCTTTGATCATTCCTTTGATGTCCATTTTTATTTCTACTGCGTCCGTAGGGCTTTTTTCCGCTGCCACCATACATGAAAGATTTCACCGATTTTCAGGTTCGATTGCCCTTTTTATGCAGACCCAGAAATTGAAGGTTTTTAAGCACTTTCATGCAATTTCATTATTTACAGAAATAAAAGAAATAAACAAAACAAAAACTAACTCCCACATGCTAAAGCTTTATAAACTAACACACTGGAAAGCTAAGCTGTTTACCAGGCACTTTATAGTCAGGATACAAAAACAAACACAAACAAAAAAGGTTTGCACACTATTTTGTTTTTTGTCTATTAAACCACACAGGTCTCTTCAAAACAACAGCCTCTTGTCTTCACATTGACTGCAGACTGCCCTGACAAACATTTGTGAACTTTTATACCTGCCTGCTTCATCACAGGCATGTGGCACTCATTAATTATTAGCCAGGTGATTCTCATTCTGGCTCCCTCCCATGGTATTCTGGGGGATGTAGTCCTTTAGCCCCTCCTGGACTACATTTGTCTCTCCTTCTCCCCCTAGTCTGTCACTATTCTATGTTTTATTTAGCCCCAGTTTAATCAAAGCCCTGTTGATGGATTTCTGATAAAGCATGAGTGCTGTTACTGGTAGACTAAAACAAACAAATGATTGTATTTCAAAACAAACACTGATCTCATGTGACCGAGGGCACTGCCTGTGGGTGGCAGGCAATCATTTCACCCTCAATAAACACTTTTTTTTTTTTTTTTTGCAGACCTCGAATGTAGCTTTGTGGTGTTGCACTCCAGTGTTTCCTCAATAATTTCCTGCTTTGCTAAAACAAAAACACACAAAAAGACACAGCTGTAGTCCAAGAAAGTATGTCTTTTCAGTTAAAGCTACAATGTCCCACTATCATGTTCAATTTCACAATAAAATAATAAAATACTGTGTGATTCTTGGATGTCTGTTCTTCCATAGACTGTTATACAGACTCAGGAACCAGACATTGTTGGCTTGCAGTTTTGTTTAGTTTCAGCTGAAGACACACTTAGTTCCTTCATTTATGAACAGTGACTAAACAGTTGCTCTCTGGCTGGTACTTACACCAACAGGGTGTGTGAATGTAACCAACTCTTTCAAGCTCAGGGAAACAAACACAAAAAAGAAGAACCATGGAAAAGGGTAGTTCTTTTTGAATACTGACAACATTTTATAAGAAACACCTATAAAGCTTGACCCTTTCAGGTAACATCCTTCTTAAAGAGCAAGTATTTTCTTTACATGTCCTTTGCGTATGCATGGTGTTTGTCATCATTCTTACTGTCTCTGGGTTATCCAATATTGATAATGGAAGTTACATAGTTTCAAATTACTCCATTTGTGGGTCTATTTTCTGAAGAACACATCATGAGTTTACCTGGAAAGTAGTTCTCAAAAATCAGATGTATTCTGTTAGTGTGCCATTCAGTTGTTATTCTAAACAGTTTTTATTGGTACTTTTGTGTAGCGATGCATTCATTATCTGATCATGGAAATGTTGTATTTGCATTGTGACTTCCCTTATGTGTGTGTTTCCCAGGAGGGTCACAAGCTTACCTGCTTGAAACCAGCTATTTGTTATTGTTATATATTAAAAAAAATAATAATAATTAAAAAGGCATTTTCATGATACTGGTTGCAGCTCTATATAAATATAAGCAATGAACATCTTATGTTTTATTGGGAATGCCAATAGAGCCATGGGGAAATACCATACATGGAATCAAATAATTCAGTAGCTAATATAATGATGATTGCAAAGCATTTGTTTTGCTATCCTACATTAATCAGTTGAACTTGCTTTAACACCCTGTAAACATTTACAATACATTGAACTTGTGTAACAATACACACACAATTATTTCTACATATCTTGAAACAATGGAGACATAATGACATGATTCCATTTAAGGAAAAAAAGATACACTAGGCATATGTATGTGGGTAAATTTGTAAAATATCTGTAATAGTAAGAATTATGCCAGTTTTATTATGTATTATTTCACATTTAACATCAAAAAGGCACACATATCCTACAATCTTATGAGACATTGACAACACTTAATGGCTCATCTGATTGTTATTGATATGAGGCAGTCTTAATAATTGAGTCATGGGTCTGATTTGCCATTTTTTGGTGTCGCTTAAGCCACAACTACTGTAGGGCATCGAATGTTTTAAATTGCAACTATGAGTTTTCAGAATGCTTGAGTTCTATATAGGGCTTATATTAAAGAGTCAGTTCCCTTATATAATGTATTATTTTACAACATCTGCTCATGTTGTATTTCCACACCTTTATCACAACATGGATTTATCTGAAGGGATAACACCTTGACATGGATTAACAGATTTTATTAAAATAAAGACATTACATATTCCGGAAAAGTTTTCCATTGTTATGTCACATATTGTAATCCTTCTTGGTCAGGTTGCTGTTGTAAATGTTCAGGTCTGGTTTCCCTGTCATCTCTTTCCACCACACTGCACAGAGGTACCACTCTAAATGCATGCTGTCAACACCCTGTACAAAACGTAATGCAGCAGATGCTGGAGCCTTTGTTAAAACAAAAACATTGTATTGCTGTTGCTTGGTTTCTTCAAAGCCAACTATGTCATACATCTCTAGAGGTTAAGGGATTTGAGCAATTTAGTATTATTATTATTTACAAAAGGTTTACCCAGAGGAGTCCAGCTGGGTAGAATAAAGCATAAGCAAGCACAATGAGTTACCATAGCAACATAACCAGCAGAACAGTGATTCAGAAACAGATACCACACCAGCCCCTGGACCATGATTGACAGATCAGAAATACACTGGAGAAAAAGAAAAAGAAACATATTACCAAACATGTGTAAATGCATTCCAAGCTCAGAGGATGCAGGTCTCTTCCCAGTGTGGTCATAGTTCTGCATTTACTGCTGCTATAGTGTCATCACTAGTTCAGCCCTTTTCTATCTAATTTGTCCTTGCCTCATATGAACCTACACCCAGTCACAGCTAGATTTTATTAGAGCATCTCACAGCACTGGAGGCATCAGCCACCTCTGTATAATGCATTACTAATTATATGCTATATGCTACTAATACTACTAGTGGCTGGTGCAATCCGGGGTGATAACCCAGTGTTGTAAAACACTTTAAAACATCCAGCTTTGGCCTATCCTATCAGGGTACCAGCACCATTGTATTGCTTATTTGTATAATGTCCCCACAGTAGAAATATTTTCATATTTTGACACACCAATGAGATCAACCAATACCAATTGGAGCAACTTGTTATCTTATCAGCACCAGTTTAACAGGCAGTGTAGTATGATTCACTACCATTATTCTGTCCATTGTCTGTAAGATAAGTTTAACATTTTGACAGTTTTCACTTTTAAAATTTAAATTACTCTGCATGTGTGAAAGATACACGGTTGTCCATTCTTGACTTTTCCTAAATACATGTATTAAATAACCTAATGGTGGTTGAAAGGCAGGTTCGCAAAAATACAAAAGTTACAATCTCCTCTACTTAGAGCCACCAAGCCGTCACTTTGATTGCCTTTTACAATATATGTTTTTATTGTGAATACAACCAACAATATTCTATTTTATGTTTACATACAAGCCTGTTATCTCTAGTAGACATGGCAGTCATACATTCTCTCGTTTTGTACAAAGGGAAAGTATCAGCAGGAGAAATTTCATCTTGAAGCTAGCCACAGCACTTCGGCAGAAACATTTTGATCAGAAAACTGCAAAGCAGCAGGCTGCAGCAGCTCAACCTGGATTCTGTATGTGGTAAGTTTGAAAATAAACCCTTTTATATTTCATTGTTCCTTCAAATACAGCCTTTCAGCTGTGCAGATGCTTCATATGGTATGCTTTAGTACAGCTTTTGAGTTGTATCCGATAGTTTGTCTGTCATTTTAATATTGATGTTGTTTAAAACGTACTGTCATAGTGACTGTCGGAGGCGGTTTCAGGTATGAATATAACCGCGGCGGTTCGAGTGTTAAATGCTCTATAACTATGAATGCAGACGAGGCTGGGTTTTTTGCATAGTGGTTAAGATGCTCACTCGCGGTGTGCAGGGTCTGAAAGGCTTTCTATAGTGTAATATGCTTATTCTAATGGTAGACCAATAATATTTTTCTTATGCACACAAGGTAGCCGCATATGTCTTATGATGATTATGATATCATTCAATTCATATCTTAGTTTTGCATTACTTTTCTGATCAGAGGTATTCTGTAAATGTCCATGTGGAAGGGTGGTGGGTAATTCACTGACACAGGAGACAGACAGGTGAATTTGGCAACACCGCACAGGTGCCCAGTTTTATTTCAGGGTGCTGTTTTTTCTTTAATCCCGCAAGTGGCGCTGTGGGTCCGTGGTCTGATTTACCAATGATGATAAACAGAACCACGGGCATACCAAGCAATGGTACACAATACTGGCGCCCTTGCAGGTGCTGCGAAACAATAATTCAAAACAGAAGGCACAAAGAAACAGGGAAAATAAAACAGTAACAAAAACTGCAAAGAAAAGGTGCTGCACTGCAGCGATATCCCGGTCACCACTGCCCGTGCAACCCGGATCACCGTCCTACACTGCCGGCTCACTTGCCTGCTCTGATATACTAATCAGGGGTCTGCCCAAGGGTTCCCCACCCTCAATGTCTCGCTCTGAACCTCCGTTTCTTTCTCTCCCACTGGTTCTCGTTGACCAGCGCTTCCGCACTCTCGGCGCGTTTAACAGGGCAGACCTGAGGAAACAACAGAGCGTTAATTTATAGTGCTAACAATCTCCCAAGACGCGCCTCTCAGTCGTTTAGAGAGGGGGAAAGTCCACACACCCACTTTCCCACCTCCCCGTGTCACTGCCATGACTCACAGGCGGTTGTTGGATGACTGCCACCCTCTTCCTGCAGCCCGTGAACACGCCAGCAGAGTCAGCACACATCTCTCCCTGTTAGAGTCCACCTTTCACATTTACACAGTATAGTGTGTGCTGGTATATTTTATGGGTAATTACAGGCATTGCTATATTGGGGTGTATATAATGTGAGTTTGAATGACTTCTGTACAAGGATGATACAATGTAAATGACCTACAAATGCATTAAGGAGTTTAAGCTGTTGTTTTAAGCTGCAGATCATTTTCTTTTGTTAGAATTAAATATGTTGAAGTGTACTGTACATATTAGGTAATGTATTTGCAGTTACATTGTAGGACTAGAAAAGATATACCATATCATGAATGAGGCAAAAAAGTGTTTACACATTACTGTGTAAGACAGAAACTAACATATCTTAAATGAGTGTGTTGCGTAATTAGAAGATTATACAAGACAAAATCAATACTCTACCACAAAACACAACATAGTTTATCAATGTCACACAAACCCAGAGGATGGAACTTCTGCTTTATATGAACAGTTTAGGAAGTCTTATTTGTTATAATGCACGACATCTTTGTATGCAGGCTGTTATGTATTACAGTTCTGATTTCAAAACATTATCGTTCATTACAGGCTTAGTTTTAGGACTGTTATATTCTCCAATTTCTAGGAAAATAACAGTTTGCTATGTATGAAAAATACAAATACATGTAATATTACTATACATACAGCATATATGTTTTTATTTCATAAGAAGTAGCAAAAATTGAAAACCCAAGCTGGACCTCCGAGACTCCCCAGTACTATGGTCCAATTCCTTTAGTTTTATCCATGGCCAGTGCCATACTGTATTGATTGGAAACCCTGCCTATATTTGGTAATAATTGCAATATATTATTTATCAACCTACAATTATTAGAATATTATTAAAGCACTTTGAGTGTCTTGGTTATTATTTAATTCACTTGCCAATGTGATATCTATCAAGCAGTTAAACTTGTTTTAACCCTGAGTTAATGCCTGAATTAGCATACAGCTATTGCGCTGCCATAACCCATTTCCATGCACCACTCAACCCAGGTTCAAAACCTTGCTTCCCTGACTTTTTTCGGACACATTCCCAAAGCGGGCCAAAGAGTTTGGCAGAGTTGTATTGTGAGAAAAATTGGAGCTTTCAACAGGAATAAAAAAGATATGCTTTGTTAAAGAATATATGTGCTGTCTTTGCTTTAAATGAACTGCTCCCTCCTTTCATGTTTGTCCAGTCCAGTGTATTCTCAGTAACCACAGGTGACGTAATGTTTTTACATTTCACTGGTGACTGCATCGTCTCAAAGAACACTCCTGATGAGAACCTGCAATTATATTACTTTGCATTGTGTTTCATGTGATTGACTTTGAACAGGTGTTCCAAAAAAAAAAAAAAAAAAAAAAAAAATGAGCTCATCACTGATTACCTCATCATCTTAGCACAGGACAGATGATCATAACAAACACTGACGGCACAGGATTCTCCAGCTGCCCACATAATCAATACTAATGACATACACTGACTCAAAGTTCAAAGGGAAGTTTATTGCTTTCTGTCCACCCTGTATCTCACAAACACAGAGGTCATTCACACAGTTAAACACTAAAGGTAACACAACACCAGGCCAATTCTCTCTTTTCAGCATTCTCACTGAGTATGTCTTAGCTTGTATACCCTGACAGGGGTAGGGGGTTCTATTGCTTCAGTTTGGAGGTCATGCCTGTAATATTTAGCAAGGCACAGTGTAAATACTGTTTTTTTGTTTTGTTTTGTTTTGTTTTTCTGTATAAGGTAAAGTCTGATTCTAATATTTGTGTAATATTACAAATATAAAATATTACTACATATTAACAATCAGAGAAGTGCAAAGTTTGTATACTCTTTCACATATGCATTTGCATTATCGATCAAAAGGTTTTTTTTAATTCAAAACACAGCTAGTTTGTATTTTTAAATAGAAAACTAAGGAGACAGGTGTGTTCTGAGAAGTTGCAGGTATTGTGCGGGTTCCCAGTTTGCAGTTTCTCTCATGCAGCATCAAATAAAACAATTCATCACATTTTGGGGAACCGAAGTTGCAATCAGACCCACTTTTACTTCAGTAAAAGAAGTGGAACTGCACAGACACCTGTGCTAGCAGCATGGCAAAAACAGAAGGGAAGAAAGCATGTATTACTGACAATTTATTCATTGATATTTATATATTTAGTATACTATCCCTCTTATTGTGGTTATAGGCTAGATTACCTTTACTTTGTAGAATAATAATAGGTTGTCTCAAGGACTTGAAAAAAGACAACAATGGAGAGTCCCTAAATCTTTTATACATAATTTGTAGCAACCTAGAGTTTATTTGGATACTGCCTCTTTAAAAAGTTAACCCTGCAATGCCCATTTCTGTATCAGCTCTGATGCAGTGCTTAGCCACCCCTCTATGTTATAATATTTTTTTAATCCAGCCTCACAAGCCAGAATTTTTCATATGTAGTACATAATGTATTGCCAGACGAAGGAGACTGTGTGTGTGGGGGGGGGGTAGTGTTTTGTACAAGAAACAGGATCTAGTTACATAAATATAGTAGCTTCTTATTTCAAAAACTCAATTGAATACATGTATTTTCTTAAGGTTGTGTGCCATTAAAAAACAAACCACACGCATACACACACACAATACTTGTGTAATTACTATAAGAATTACTCAGAATGACTGCAAATATCATAAAAAGGGTACAATAAAAAACCCATTGTCCTACACAGTAAAGCATGAAACAAATGAAGAACCACCTGTTTGCTTTGTAATTACATTGGCAACAATGTTCATAGTGGGGGTGCTGAAAGCCATTGAACAAAACTGTAATCCCTGGATATGTCAGAAGCCATGCATTCAGTTGATTTTAAGTTAAACATGTTAATAAAATCAAGCAGCATCAACCCCTGCTTATCCATTTAAGTAAAACATGCTTTAAGCACAGCCCTTGCTGCAATGATTACAGCATGCTCACAGTAAAATGCTGAGAGCACACACATCGTAAAGCAAAGTACAATGTTATGATCCACTTAAATAGTGCAGTTCAGCAATGTCTTGTTTACTTGTAGAAACAGGCTGAGCAGCTGGGTGTTATTTACAGTACTGGTTGTAGATAATGAAGGCTCAACAGGTTGGCTTGCTTTTCTGTTCTCATCTATCGCGTCCACAGCATGGTTTGTATTGCTACACAAAAAAGCAGGCTGGGTTAGCAGCGTTTGTGATGAGCTGATTTAAGCAGGTGGTGTCGGTAAGGAATTTACAAAAAAATCTCATTCTTTTTTGGGACATCTTCAATAATCGCTCTACTGTATACACGCATCTGAAACCCCTTTCACATTGGCATGCTCTACTCGGGTCAGAGCCTACCTGGGGCAGGACCCGGTGCCATTCGGGTTGGCTGGGTGATTTCACACTGGCTTTTGATAAAGCAGGGTTGACCTGGGTGACAGACACAAGTCCACAATGCACTTTCCAATGCCCTGGAAGCAGCTTGTTACTGATGCTTCTATCCAAGTGTCTCTGTATTGAGCCGTCTGCCCAAATGTTGATTAGAGCAAATGTTTCTTCAAGGATGGCTAAACAGAATAAACCGACATGTTTCTTACAGAAGTGAAACCTCACCGTCTTACGAGAGGCCACTGAACCCAGGTCAAAGTGTGTCGACCCACATCCTGAGGTTTCACACGATGTGAGATTGTGACCTGGGTTGCCAGAACCCAGATCGGGACAGTGCCAGTGTGAAAGTTCCTAACAAACTCTCGTGAGGTTACGAACACACATCCTGAGATTCATGAAACCAGCAGGGTTTATCATTACAGATACACCCCCAGCAACCCTAGTTCCCATGCCTCTGAATGTCTGAAAACACCACCCATCACTTGCACCCGTTCACTTATCTGGTCTGGATCAACTTCAAAGGTTCACCAAGAAGAGATTGTTTGTGTCCCTTTGGAATATTCCAAACTAGAATACTGATTTGATGCTCCTCGAAGATATATCTATTACACTTTGCTTGGCTGACACAGGCCCCGTAATCATTACTCCTACATGAAAATATCTATTTTCGTATAATCAATATTTAAAGTAGTCTTCCTGCCTGGCAGAACCACAAAAAAATACATCATTCCCCCAAAACATTTATATTATTCCCCTAATCTGATTCTTTAAAAACGTATTAAAGTCTGTTAAGGCCATTTATCAGAAAATAAAAGACAGCTACTGAATTTCCAATAGACTGCGTTTTCACATAACCATTGTTTAAAACATGCTGCGGTGGAAACAATTGTCTCTGTAACTAAAAATGATTTAAGCAACATGTTTGGAAAGCTTAAGAGATAAATATAAGATTCCAACCACAATGTTTTATTAGTTAGGACATTGAGAAAAACAAAGCAAAAAAAAAAACCTTTCCCCAAGTACTGTACAGCTATTAAACTTCATTTTATTTACATAAACACATTCACTTACATAATCTCTCCATATGCTTACATAGCATATATATATTCCCATAGCAACAAGACCAGCTATTTGTTTTACAAGGTTTTTATAATGGGGCACAAAAATCTGCTAAAACAAGGAATACAATTTTTTTTTTCCAAATAAATGTGACTTTTATTTCATTTATTTTATATATTGTTTTGTATCAGGAGTAAAAAGTAACGTTCCTCAGAAACATTGCCAGTATTTGCTGTACTGCTTAGTGCCTGACATCTCTTGGGACATGGTAAAGTGCTTCTGGTGACTTATTTTCTAGGAATCTCACTGATTAAGTAAAGAATCCTTCATTTATGACACAAACCAGACGACCCACTAGAGAACTAGTGCATGTATTAAACCTGACATAAGATGAGGTCAAATAAATACAATCTGTAAAAAAAATAATAAAAAAATAAATAGTGTCTTGCTTTGGAACACAGCACAGGTTTCTTCATCCTGTCTCCCATTTAGACTGGGGATTATACTTTTAATCTGTGATATCATAGTTCAAAATTAATCTTCATCGCTTGCAGCAATTATGTACTGATTATTCAAGTTCACGGATGAAAAAAACAAAGTGGTGGGGGGGGGGGGGGGGGGGGAGGGGGGGGGGGGCAACTAGATCTAATATATAACCTAATTAGACCTGGACACGTAGACTGGAATTAACTAAGCCTTTCTTTTTACTCCAGAAATGATGAGGTCGTTTACTACTTGTGAATTTGAAACTCAAAGTTGTGTTGAAAGAGTTGTATTTCTAACACTACAGTAAGGAGAAACACAAGTAAATACTGACCTCTTGTTCCTGCATCTTCCAATGAATGCTTACTTTACGATGGCCGTGTGGGCGTGTATTATAATTCAACATGTATGTGAACGTCTTTTCAATTAATACTAAAAACAAACAGGATTATTTGACATCTTATTGATAACCAATTTCATTCCAATCATATACTTTGCAAACATAAATAAACCAATATGGTGGTATTTTTAATTTTAATAATTTTTTATTCGGTATCTATCCCGGACATCTATATAGATATATATAATATATATATAAATAATATATATATATATATATATATATATATATATATATATATATATTTACCTGATTAAATAAACTCTGGTGTGTATCCACTTTCTGTTATGCAGATCAGTACTTCTGATTCAACTTGGCCACATCCAACCAAAACACTGTTATGTTCACTTCTGTTTTCCTTTTCCATAGCCAGCGGTGGTTTAAGACCATAAAAAGTGGTTTCTAATTTAAATGAGCCAACTAGGTAAGCAGTAACTGGATTGTAATATACTTTAATAACAGGCCTTGTGTGAGTAGGTTTAATTTGAGGACCACTGCTACTAAACCCCTTAAATATTAGAGAACACGTAGATGTGGCCATATATTAAAGAAGTGGCCCTGAATTAACATCGCAATTGAGAATGCTCATGTTCTTCACCTGATTTACTGGCTTCTGCCGAGTCAGCACCCAGGAGGCGTAAAGCTGTCGTTAAGGCGAATGTGTGGGGAAAACCACATTTGTTGGTAAAAAAAAAAAAAGCTAAAATAAAACTCGCTACATTAAAAAAATATATAAACACATGAAATTTTCGGTCCTCTAAAATATTAGGGCTTTACATAATATCTGCAAATAAGAAATTGCAGAGTCCAATGTGAAATTACAACACGAAACAATACATTAACATCCAAAGTAGCACCATAGCATAAAAATGTCACTGTTGTAAACATAGCCATTGTTACAGTTTTATATAACTAGGAATGTTCTAAATAGAGAAAACAATCATGTAATAGAATCACTTGTTATTGAATCAACTGCATATTGTAATGCAAAAATGCATCCCCTGGCCCTTTGCTATTCATGCAAGTCACAATACAAGGAGTTTCCTTGACTGGCTGTACGTGGGTTACATCCATGACCTCAAATAAACAATGCAAGCAGACATGGAATGTAAAGTTTTTTTTTTTTTTTTTTTGATAAACTCTTGAGACCTGGAGTCCTGTTGATGCAGGCTGGACTACGACAATACTGACTGCTGCTTCATGTCAGTCTTCAAGAGCATAGTGGATAAGGAGCCAGTAAAGAGGAACATTATTCCCTTATTCAAACAAATGACATGGACAGAGGACCTTTTCCTCAAGAGTTTTTTTTTTTTTTTTGTCATATTTATTGTGTGATTTATGTGTGAAGTAGCAGTCCCTCCTCCTTCTTACATGGATTGGCTCCCTACCTCCAGATTAGAGATTTATAATCTCCATTGCCCAATTGGCACTGGGAGCACTGTAATGCATTTTCAACAGCAAAACCATGTGCTACTGTACAAGTTAGGAGTAATAGGCTTTTTACTCATATTAAATTTTGCTAATAGTAATAAGAAAGCTAATGATCCAGGCACTCACTAGAAACACAAGAAGTTATGTTGCTATGAAAGAAAGCTGAACAAAAGCACTTGAATTTCTATTGAAAGCCTTTGCACCATGTGCTAAGAACTTACATTATACTGTGGTTTATACAGTACATCTTTATCATGCCCATAAAATAAATAAAAACATGACCTCTTATTCATAGTAATTGAATACCCGATAGTTAAATCAGCAAGAAAATGAAGGGGCGCTTCACTGAGTCCCTGCTTCACTGAATCAGTAGCTTCATGTGATAAAAGTGAAGGAGTACAATTATGATAACATTAGGAGATTTCTATTGCAGCTATAGTTTGACCAAACTTTTCACATAGCTGAAATCAATCCAGTATTATTTTTGAAAGTATAATAACCCTATAAATAGAGAAAGGCTACAGTTTAGGTCACGGTTTTCCCAAGACTGAACGAGTCATTTTACAAGGAATGCAGTACAACTGTTTCTAAAGATAACCTTCATCTAAATTAATTGAAAGCACCTGGATCCACGACACACAGACGGCTCTGATTACTGTTAACCATGAACACAGGTTCTCACACAGAACAGCAGAAGGACATGGCTACAATAAATACCAGCCAGTGTTTGTTTCATGGGAGTTTAGCTGTTTGTCGTGATAAATGTTGGTCTATATTAGTGGTGACAGTTGTTGATAAATTGGGCTGTTATGTTTTAGAGAACCATTTTTTAAGTATCCGTTGCTTATTCATCAAATTATTCTCATGTGAACTTGATGTGAATAGGCTTCAGATGAAACGTGCAAATCACAACGACAAGTGTTGGCGTGTGGGTCGGATTTAACACGTTGCAGTACAACGAAATAAACCTGCCTGGCTTACATGACCCATCTTAACATTGCTTTCCATTCCATTTAACATAGTCCTGTGACATACTGTACCTTTAAGTAGCAAGACACATATACATTTAATAGGGGTTATTTTAACACAATGATTAAGTAAATTTATATCACTGAGTTGATCATATGCATGTCATATGAATGCAGATGTGGCATTGCTTTGATTAATAATAATAACAATACCTTTAAGAATAATCACCCGCATGATCAATATAGCTGTATCGAAGAGCAGATTCTAAAGATTGCAGTGTGGTACGTTTTTATACACATTTTTGTTATTTAAAATGAACAGTACCGCTGTTTATAAAACCACTTCTGAATATAAATATGTAATACGTATATACGTGACTATTTTTTATTATTATTTTGAATGTGTTTTATGGCCTACTGTTGGGTGCTGAGAGAGATGGTGCTGAGATGACTGCCTTCTGCACTGCAGCGATGCCCCACTCCAGAATAGAATCAATTACCCTGTGCCCCTGCAACACTGCCCCCAGTGGACGAATTGAAAATATCACCAAGAGCAATTCTGTAAACTCTTTTCTTAATGAAACGTGCAAAACGTTAGTTCTAGAGAACCATCAGAAAATGGAACACCTTTTTATTAATAATGGGTTGCAAATGAGCCTGATTGTGATAGTATAAGAGTTTGCATACCCCTGGTGTACATTTTCCATTAAAATACAAACACTGAAATAAGTTTTGACTGTTGACATTTTTTATTCTGTTGACTCAGATCAGAAAAATCAGTAAAAGCACTGAACTGTGTTTCTGGTACTAACGTTAGTGGAACTTTAATTGCCAAAATCCACTGGCAGCACTGCCGATAGGCCCCTTCTTGAAGTGGCGTCCTTGGTCTCGTCTACCAAGGGATAAGTAGTCACTCCACTAGCTCAAATCCTCTTTTGCCTCTCACAACCAGGTAAGTAAGCTGGGCATAAACTAATCTCTTTCCAGCTGTTGATTGTCTCTTTTTAAGAGCCCTTCTATCTGTGTCTTCTGTGAGTTCCTTGACAATTTTTTTCCTCAGACTCAGAACTCGGCAACTGAAGTCCGAATGAAGCGCTTCGCAACAGCATTCCGTTTTAAAATAATTATTTTCAACAGCCTACATCACCTAGCGACTGTAGTCTGTCTTACTAACCTTGCAGCTTGCAGCCTGTGTATTCTATTTTCCACTGCCCTTGGAAGATTTTGAAAAATACCACAGAGAGAGAGAGATGTTTTCCTCCAGCTAGACCCAGCTCTGCTGTGCCCACTGTTTTGTACACAGTCCAGCCACTACAGCTACTCCTTGCCTTCCTCGAGAAGGTCCAGAGAGACAAGGTGACAGTTCTCCTGGTGGCCCTCAGATGGCCCAGGAGAATCTGGTTTTTGAATCTTTGTCAGCTGCTGCAGGGCTAGCCTAGGGAGATCCTGCTACGCATGGATCTCCTCAATCAGGCGCAAGGCACCCTCTGGCACCCAAAACCGGGGAGACTCCAACGTGGGTCTGGCCTCTGAACGGGACCAGCTGTCCACCTTAGGGCTCTCAGACATAGTTGTTGGTACATTGCAGAATGCTAAGGCCTCCTCCACAAGGGTGTTGTATGCATATAAGTGGAAGTATTTCCAAGATTCTTCTACAGTAACAAGGAGTAAATATAAAGGAGTGACATCTGTAACATTGTCTTTGAAGCTTGCATTGGGAATTGACTAAAAGTGAGATCTCTTCAATATTTCAGCTGCAATTAAATGTGGTTTTAAGGTATGCATTTGGCTTTACTCTTGAATAAGAACCTTGCAATTCATAACTAAGACCTGCTTAGAAAGATAATCAGGATGTGCTTGCAGCATACATCAGGCTGCACCACCAAACAATTTTCAACCTTTCATCTCTCACTATCCATCATACAGTATCTTAGCCTGTCATAGAAGCTCTACTATCTCCCATACATGCATCATGTATATAGGTATAGCTACCACTATAATAACAGTACAGCCCATGTAGGTCTGCTGCTATACATTGTTGACAGTTGGATTTTGTGCTCTTTATTAAGTGTTTAAACAGTACTGCAATCAGTCTCCGTTTGAATCAATTGAATATACAGTACCCAGGTGTGTTAGAAATAGACGACCTGACTTTGGACACACTTTGTGGGTAATTTTCATGGTACAACCTGCTTTAACTTTGAATGGACATTTGATCCAAGAACTATTTAACAATCTCCAGTACATGTGACTGTAAATTATTATTTTTAACATTGCACAATGTTCTGCCCCTCTCTCTCTCCCTGTGTGTGGAGAATACTGATACAATCATACTGCAGTATATTATACAGTGCAGAGCTAGCAATTGAATACTGGTGCCTACGAGTTTACAATTATGTATGTGTCATGCAGTTTAGAACAGTAGACTCAGCAGGGTTTCCTTAACCCTAGTTCTCTCAGCAGCCACTGTATTTTCAGCAGAACCTAAATGGCTAGCTTAGGTTCACAAGGGGTTGTAGACAGATACAATGACTTTAAATTTTAGAAACTGAATGAGCATTTTATACACTTACTGCAAAGGCACAGTAAATGAGCAATCAGGAGTGGTTACCGTAGAAACCCCTGTTAATCAACATTCAGAAACCATGCCCCTCCAGACGTCCTGTGTGCTTTAATGCACACCGATATTATAGCAAACCCTTCATTACTGGGACATAAACTAAAGAGAAATCAATTTGAATTCCACTTTGGCATCCTGAAATGTTAAGAGATGAAAATGAAGTTAGCACTGATATATGTGTAGGCATTTTGTAGAAGTGATTGGATAAGGAACGTTTTTTAAAAATAATATTTGAAAAAAAAGATTATTTCAGGTTATTTCCTACCAGTATTTTGTTACTATTGATTGGGCATATTAGCCAGTTATGTCATCAGTGAAGGGTTAGCAGGGTCCCAAAAAAAAAAAAATACATAAATAATAACACAGTAACTTTTATTACCCCACAGTAATCTGACACCTGATTTTTTTTTTAAATCAAGGATTGACTTTTTATTTAGTGATGATACACTGTACAGATATACTGTTAAGTTCAAATCTAAAGATTTTCTGACTGTTCACATGCACTGGAAGATGTTTGATTTTCATAATCTTTTTACACAAAAAACTTTTAATGATGGAAGCATAGGCAGAATTTACATCCAGTGAAGTTTAGATTAATGTAATTGACCCCAATACTGTATGTGTCTGTGTAACATTTTAATAGGAAGCTAAGTATAGTATATTTCTAGGAGCTACAATTGCCTTATGTTGGATTTAAAAAAGAAGGTATTTTTATGGGACATAATCTATTGGAAGTGACAACTAAATACATGAACATGCAAGTTGTATTGCTGAAACACGTGTATCATCCCTCTCTAGGTATGATTTTCAAAGCCTATCAATTATTCAAAACCATTAATGTGAATAGGACCAATTAGCAGGCCTCGGAAGCACTCTGTGTTACAAAGAATTGTATTGCCATTAGCATCTGACCTAACAGCAATTAGCAAGCATACCACAGCATCGAATCATAGATGCAATGTTTTTAACATAATTATATCCAAATGGATAGAAAACCTAGGCTGTCTGAGGTTAATCTCAAGACCTTTGAGCTTTTAAAAAGTAACGATGAGAGAGTGCATTTATCAATACTGGATGAAAAGGAAGGGGAAGGGTTCCTTTTGTCCAGGAACTTTAGCAATAATATACCTTGTTTGAGTGATATTTCTTAGAATCATGTTTTCTTAAGAAAGGTGAATTGATTCAAGTGAAACATGAAAGGAAGTGATGAGTTTAATGCCTGTGAGTGTGAAGTGTTATTTCTTTGTTTTTTTATGTAATTTTTTTCGCAATTGTGTTAGCTCTCTGAATGTACAGATTATTATCTGACTGTGAACCACAGTGCAAACTATTTCAACCCAATGGAGCTTGCAGTTCAATGGATTTCTGATTGTGAACCACGCAATGGACACAGTGCAAACTACAGTGCACTACATTAGTTTGATAATGAAAGCTTTGTTCCCTGCAGTGTAATGGTTGGCCACTAGATGTCATGAGTTCCCACATGTATTCACAAGGACCACAAGAAGTATTGTTTAGCTAGTACTCCAGCTGAAAGCAAGGTTTATTTTGTTTGTTTGTTTTATTAGCAGTTGTTTTTTCCAACACCGGTTTTAAACTGTAAATCAAGACTCCAGCCTGATTATTTACACTGTCCTCGGCCACGTCACATTTTAAATGCAGTATACAAATATCAATGGTGCTCAATCACTGAGGACAATACATCAAAACAAGTCCTCATGGGGAAGCAACTTTTTCTATATGATCACAATTTATGTTTACTCATGGCTGCATAATCTTATTTTACTACAGTATACTTGAGAAGCGATCATCTCGTGAGGATGTTTAACTGTCGTGTGGTATTACGTGTAATGGCCATTGAAGTGTTTTACTGTCAGGACTACCACTGCATTTAAGCATCTGTGGCTTACTTATTTTCTATTGAGATGCAAATCTCACAGTTTTTCATTAAGCGGAGATGCAAAGCTCTACAATTCTCCCACCCTCACTCCTCCTCCTCCTCTTCCCCTCCTCCTCCTCACCGCACCGTGCTGCAATCCCACTCCCTCTATACGCATATCACACAATAACACTGCTGTACTCAGTATATATTCAAAGAATGTGTATTCACTTTATTGAAACACATTTTTACTAACAGCGAACACACAAAAAAACCAAAAACATACCTGCACAATGCAGTGGCGCAGTCACCGTTTGATTACATTTGATAGATTTCTGATTGTGAACCACGCTGTGAACACATTGCAAACTATGAATAATGACCTGTTTAATAGCATTTCTTTGACTTCTATTACGGAAACCTTATCGCTGTAAAAACACTTGTTCCTATTCTTAATTTGTAAAGGGTGTCACCAGTGATGAAGGGAGGGAAACCCCCTCCCCCAAACCAACGAATCAGGACCTCCTGATCAGCTCAGCTTTGGGCTCTAGGCAAGCCTTCCTGTTTACCAAAGCAGCAGCACAGCTGAACCAGCGGCAGGGCCCTCTCTATCACAATGTTATTTGAAAAATGTACAATAGCATTATTAGTAGGACACCAGCATACTTTATTTTCCTGCTTTCAAAGAGTGTTCAAATTGAATTAAAGCAATAACATTTTTTGATCTGAAAAAAATGTAATTGCTTAATTGTTAATGCTGTCTGTACTATTAGAAACATTATCCCCAAGTACGACTATACACACTATTGTCACAAATCTAATTAAATGCTTGAATTTAATTTAACCAATGCATATTGAAAAGCTAAAAGCTATTTCAGATTATTCAGATGTTATGCCAAAGAGAGCATTAAACGCTTAAGATAATTGAAGCCTCATTAATTATGTTTCACTTAAAAAGATTTTCAAAATTAAAAAAAAGAACGTTCACCAAATATATCCATTTATACTATGCGTGTGAGGAAACACATTTTCATAGATACATCATATTTTTCGTCATAATAGAAGTATGCTTTGATCCTGATTAGATATATCTTGAATGTATTTCAGTTTAAGAAATACTGTAGAACTGGAATCATTTGTGGAAGCTACTGTAAATCAAGGTCAGTACATTAGGCCTAGGAACAAAAATGCTATCCCTACTGTATTATAAGATCTGGTACATTTGTGTTTACAAATGAACCTCTGCTTTTCCGTGTTTCAACTGACTTTCGAATGTTTCCACGTATCTACTATGATTATCTGCACATTGCTATACTTTCACAATGGTATAGAGCAGTAATCTTTTATTATCATACATAAAAGCATTTCCAGATCTGAGGTGCTCTTGTCTTAGTGTGGGTTCCATCAAACATATACATCAGGAAGCTGAGAAAGATTTAGTTGATACCCATACTATTGTTAGTTTTTGCACCTCCATTTCCTTTAGAAATACTGGAATCCTCCATGCTGAATAACAAGCATGTATAATGCATACTTCTATTTAATTGCCATAAACAGCAAAAAAATATTTCTGCAATATACAATTCTTCCGGCATTACTGTTACAGTAGCAGAATCCATTTTTAAGGTTCAGTGATTCGCCTTCTGATATGAAAGGATTTGCTTGAAAGAAGGAATAACAAGCATATTTCCTGGTGTGACAAGTTGTCATGGCGATATGAAGGAAACAGCCTTTCTACTTTTCTGAAAAGTGTTTTCATGACTCGACGACTGCAAAGAATAGGAAAGCTCCATAAAAAGGGGGAAAAAAATGGACAAATCATCTAATGGCCTATAAAACAAAGATAACATGGAACTGTTCTGTAAGGCTGCTGTTAAAAGTGAGTTCTGAGAGCCATTAAATACATTAGAAAATGAACTCCAGTTGTATTCCACACATACTGTAGCGTACAGTATATTAGCTGATTCTAAGAGTAACATGATTGAGGTCGGGCTTGACCAAAATAACTGTTTGTCTGAAAGAAGCAGGCCTGTCTGCACAAGCCGTTATAACACATTTACACCATCTCACTTAACCAATAACATAAGCTGATACGCAATGTAGACTGCACTACAGCTGGGGCTTAGATAGGCCTTTCTTGTAAGTGGGGAAAATTAGTTATACACTTATTTGTATTCTCATGCCAACATACAACATCTGTGTGTCTGTGGGGTAATTTTCAATGAAAATGGACAAGTGGCCTGGTGAATGAAAGTTTTCAGTGCACCCCAGTGCTCCATGCAAGACTGACCCCTGCAGTTTAAAGGCGGTAGTGCACCAAATGTAATACCTCTGGGCTATAGCTGCTCAATCCTTACAAAGCAGGTCTTTTGTACAGTGGTTGAGATGTGGGCTGGTAAGAGCAGATATCAGCCACCCCACTTGGGGATTCTGTTGCCTTGGCCTGCCAATTCCCATGTCTGCATTAGAAACACTGCCATCTGGTGGATTGCTTCAGTAATGTATTCCCCAGGAACAGGAGGGTTAGAGGGATGGTGACTGTTAGGTCCAGTCTGAAATTCTGGGCTTTTGTGGTCAATAAGCAAAAAAAATAAATAAATAAATAAATAAATAAATTCCATTGTCTCTAAACTAGAAAAACAACATATGTTAATCAGGCAGATTGCTTCAAATTGTGAGGAGAATAAGAATACACTGTTTTGTGTTTATTCTTTGCATTTTTGTACAAAATATTTTTATTTGTTGACAAAAATATGTTTTTAATCCCAAAAGTTAATGAACTGTTTCTATCTGGTGCTGTCCAAAAGCATTCTTCTGAGTTTTAATGTACTGAGCCACCTCACAGGACAAGCATTAGTGACAATAGCTTCATTTTAGGAATTGCAAAAAGATAATATTGATCTGTGTTCAGTTTCCACACAAGCAGAGACTTTAGAGATGGTTGCATTGAAAGTCACATTATAAGTCGGTATATTATAATAACTTGGTAATTTCTCGTGATTCTTGATACTGATAAATCCTCTTTGAACAGTATGCTTTGCCTCCAGCCCTTGCCTTTCTGTTCCATACAATGAGCTGAGATGCCAGTGTTGGTATTAACACAGTTATGTCCATGTTATTACATGCATGTAAACCACTATTGTTCAGAATATTATCTGCAGAATTCTTCACATTTGCAGCTTGTACACAATGACATGTGTATTGCACGCTCTCCCTGACATGTTTAGAAACATATTTGCACATCTCCCAGGAAAGACAGTGTATTTGTATACATATCTAAATATTGCCTCACAGGAAACTCATGCTAGCTCTGAGACTGTATACTGTTCTTCACCAATATACCAAAGCTACCATGTCCTGAATTTAAAAAAATGCAGCATCAAATAAACAAAATCAAAAGCAATATAAGCCAATGTGTCCTTAACACATCTTTGGATTGAAATGGTTGGTTTGCTTCTGTAAAAAAAAAGGATTCTTGGGAGCTACACAATGACCATTGTAATACCAAGGACAAGTTTCCATGTACTTTTGAACTGACACGGTATCCAAGGCAACGGGGTGCTCGCTATTGGAATCCCTCCTTTTGTATGTGGCACTACACGTATGAACATTTCTCTACCTTTTGCTTATACATTCCCTGATTCTGTGGGATAGCAGTTCAAATATTACAGCTTGGGACTAGTGTCTACAACTGCTCTCATTCTGATCTCTTATCTAGTTTAACCCTAATGCCAGTGGGAATGTGAAAGCATATAAATGCATTTCCTCTTGTATGATGCCCTGAATCATAACATAGTGCCTTACATGATAGCATCTTTCAGGCATAGTTTAATTTGTACCACAAATTTAAAAAATTCCATTTCTGAATATTACCACAGAAAACAATACCATTTCTGAATAATACCACATTTTAAGCGTGTTATATCAGTACATAATCTCTCCAAAAGCCTTGTCTAGCTATCAGTATTTTTAGTATCTGTTTTATTCTCAGTAGTAATACATATATTCATATAGACCTCTACCAATGTTTTGTAGTATTTGTAAAGATACTGTGTCTTGCATACCATTGAAAATGCTGCAATAAAGCATAATGAAAGTGTTATATAGCATTATACAAGCACGATAAAGTGTGAGAAATGTTTATGAATAAAGTACCAACTTTTATTAGGAAATTGCTATTTGAGGATGAAAAATATATTCCTAAACTCTATATTCAGCAAACCTGATTAAACATGAGTAACTATAATCACGGCAAAGGTCATTCAAGCATATTGCATTTGCATTCAAGAATTTATGATCTTGAAGAATCAAGTGTGGCTAGGACTGAGTGGCAGTAAATTGTAGAAACAGGAGGGTAGTTAGCCTCCAGACACGAAAGGTGAAGAACACGAATACACCTTTTCTTTAAGCATTGGCAGTAATGATTGACCTTTGACCTTTGTTGTGTTATCCATGATTGTGTTTTGTATGCACTGTTCAAGCTTGACACAAAAGTATGATCCCATCTTGTCCTGTGGGTCACTATAACCCTGTTTTATGCATACCTTTTATTGTTTTCCAATTGTTTTATGAAGAAAGTAATTACTTATATGACTAATGTTTTGTATTAAGCAGGTATTAATTAAGGGGAATAATATATTTTATAAAGAAATAATCTGTAATAGTTTGGGGTTCTGATAAATACAAATACAATTATAAACACTGGCGGTCACAATTAATAATAAAGCGCAGCGGTACCCACAAATGTGGAGCGACCACGAGTGGGCCTTTTACTGACCATAATTCATGTTTTAGAGATACAAAACAAAATTTGTGCATTGTGAAGCAGGTTGGTATTAGATGATGCCATCTCAAAAGACTGAGTGGTACCATGGATATAGTGTGTACTGTATATTTACATTTGTCAAGTGCATGAGCCTATGACAACACAATATATTCAGACTATTGGCTTTTCAATGTGCAGTCATTGTTTAAACATCATCTATGCACTGCCTTATTTTGCAATTAAAGCTACAGCCATCAAGAAATAGTTACCCCCTGTATGCAGAAATGACTCACTTACTGTAAATGTCTAAGAATTCCCAAAACTTACCTTTATATCATGTCAGCATTTCATTGTGAAAAAGAGGCTTTGCAGCTGACCTATGAACACCAGTGCACTGCACAGCACATTCAGTCTCCAACACTCCTTTCCCTTTTTCAGGTAAGTCTATAATTTGACAAATTACACACACAGTAGCCAACCCTAAACATCTGCCAGTAAACTAGTCTCTCCCTCATATCTTAACCCTGTGAGTACCCTTTTGGAATAGGGGTTCATGTGAGCTGGATCGCAGCGGATCCCAGATCCGCTACCCTTTTTCAATTGAGAATGAAACCGCTTTTAAACGATGAACCGTATGAAGATTATGTTATAACATGGCGAGCCAAAGGTCAGCTTGAAGCGACCAACACCAACAATAAGGTATGAAACCCGATCCTCAGGCAGATGAGAACTGGAAGCATATTCAGAAGCTGTGACAAGATAGTGTTGTGGGCCCAGATGTTACTGGCAGGGAAGGAGACTTCAGCACTCTTCAATAAAAAAGAGTGAAGCAAAATACAAGACAAAAAGGCACACAGGCCAAAACAAATCTTTAAACAAACACAAAGCTGTTCAGGCTGGGCAGCCTTCATTGAACTTAGGTACAGAAATGTAGCAACACAGTCACAAAACCACCCACCAAACTCCTTCTTTACACACCATACCAAAGCAATGCTTTCTTATCCCTTATATCCCATGTGTCTGGAGCCTAATTAATCATCAATTATTCAATAAAGGCTCCAGCCACATTCTCACATGTTTTTGACAGGGATAGGAAATTAACCCCATCCTTGCCAACCACCACCAAAACACACCAACACTATTTACAGGCAGGGCCCTGCCCTGCCACTTGAGCTTATGTAAATCAAGGTCAGTATATTAGGTCTAGAAATAAAAATGCTACCCCTCTTCCTTAATTACAAGATCCAGTAACTTTGTGTTTAAAAATTAACCCCAGATTAGGACTAAATCTTTGCTTACCCAATAAAACCAGTCTGGTGAGACTCAACAAGTATTGCTTCTTTTCAATTCCAAAGAGCTCCTGAGCTGACCCACCCCTGATAGTCAAGCTGGTCCCGGACTCTGACCGCACTGTGTAAGCAGGTAACGTGAAAATAACCACGGGGCTGAGCAATGGAATGAGGATAGCTAATAGGCTAGTGAATGGCTTGAGATAAGATTGAAATATTTTGCTTCCTTCATACTTGGCTGTCCAATGTAAAAATCATCAGCAACGTTTCCATCTCTCACTTGGACTGACAGCCTTTTTTATTTCCATCAGCAACAGATCGAGATCAAATAGATTTCAGTTGGGACTCCTTCAGCCCCAGTTAGTGTTGCGGGCTGGCAGAATCCAGCTGACGGTGGAAGTTGCCTAGTACCTGTAAGCCTCCAATGCATGGGGGAGGGGGCAGATGGAACTGGAAGCAGCCCCAGCTTGATACTGGTAATGAGGTGAGATTATGTTTTACAGGCTGGTTTCATGGTGCATATGGAAATGTGGTTGTAAATCCTTTTTTAGTATAATAAAAACAAAATAATTTTTTTTTAAATCACCGTAAGAATCACAATGTGGGGAAGCTATAAAAAAGGCTAACAAGATGCTCGGATACATTGTGAAAAGTGTTGAATTTAAATCAAGGGAAGTAATGTTAAAACTGTACAATGCACTAGTAAGACCTCATCTTGAATATTGTGGGCAGTTCTGGTCACCTCGCTATAAAAAAGATATTGCTGCTCTAGAAAGAGTGCAAAGAAGAGCGACCAGAATTATTCCGGGCTTAAAAGGCATGTCATATGCAGACAGGCTAAAAGAATTGAATCTGTTCAGTCTTGAACAAAGAAAACTACGTGGCGACCTAATTCAAGCATTCAAAATTCTAAAAGGTATTGACAGTGTCGACCCAAGGGACTTTTTCAGCCTGAAAAAAGAAACAAGGACCAGGGGTCACAAATGGAGTTTAGATAAAGGGGCATTCAGAACAGAAAATAGGAGGCACTTTTTTACACAGAGAGAATTGTGAGGGTCTGGAATCAACTCCCCAGTAATGTTGTTGAAGCTGACACCCTGGGATCCTTCAAGAAGCTGCTTGATGAAATTTGGGGATCAATAAGCTACTAACAACCAAACGAGCAAGATGGGCCGAATGGCCTCCTCTCGTTTGTAAATTTCTTATGTTCTTATGTTCTTATGTTCTTAAGACATCTGGGTAGCATTTACATTTCTGGGATAAGGTTTTTTGAATGTATATACAGGGGTCATGTAAAGGTAAATTACAATGTGATTTTGACTTTGAAATATATTTTGACTAAAAACTGCATATAAATCAGCATATTTCTAACATATATTTAACAGTATATTCAGGGCTCCTAACCTATTTTTCTTTGTATTCCAGATTTAAGATCAATAAAAAAGGCTACTGCCACTGATGTATTTTTTCATACAAATTTATATTTCTATATATCTGGGCTGGAACCACTGTTTTTATGTATGTATATATGCTTGTATATGTTTGATGTTAATACTGTTTACATATACATATGTTTTCCACTAATGTTTTGATTCAAAATACTTATTGAAACAGGTGGTTAACTAGATTGTGTTTTCACAGTATTTAATCTACACTTCATCTGCATTTGAAAAGTACAGTATTACATGAAATATGTATTTTAAATAAAATGGTGCCTATTAAAGTTACTTGATTAGTTTCTTCCATATATAAATTATTTTAACTGCATACTAAAACCTCTTGGGAAATGTTTTCATTCTGGCATAAATGAATTGTGTGCAATATGTAGCCTAGAGGCCCATAAACAACACACTTATTAAGAGCACAGCATCCACAAACACTGAAGCTGGTTCAGACATGACAGTTAAACCTACGTGTTGCAGCCACTTGCCTCAATGACTTAAAGGCATAGGTTTTATCCCCTGTATAATTGCCTATTGGGAATTTTCATACCAGCCAATTAGTTGAGAGTTTTTCTGCTCAGTAATTACCATATTATTGGAAGAGGCAGGAGTGTGTGAGAAGGGGGGAGTATAAAATAAACATATCCTCACACATGAGTCACACTCCCTTAAAACACCTGCTAAATGTGTCAGCCCTGGTTTTAAATAGTTCAATAAAAGGTATCTTACAGATTCTCACTTGAATCCTTTACAGTATTTTGTTTTAGATGTAAAATATATTGAAAGTGAATTGTAACAGTGGTGCTAGATATAGTGCATTGATAATAATGAATGGCTCAGATTCAAATTATTTCGCAGTGCTGCCTTCAAGGACACTGCAGTGTGGGGAGAGAGACTCCACAGTGCACGGCTCTCTATACAATATCCTGTCAGGTAACCCCCAGTCCCAGGTTTAGGTTGGTTTCCATGGAAACCTAGACACCATCTGAAAGGCTAAGTGCCCTATATTTTTTAAATAGACTTCCAATTGTGTTCATTTTTGTTATGCAGAGTTATAGCAATTATTAAACACAAGTAACATGCATATTAGACAGTCTGTTTAATTCACAGGACTGCTGTTTCCTTATTAAATCATCGTATCAACTAGAATGCACAGAATGAATATCTATTTTAGCTTTCATTGTAAATACTTCGTAGTGTTCATAATTTTAGACGTGCGATTATTTCAAAATAACTCTATCCAGCATAGTCTTCAGCACGGTTATTAAATATATTATATTTTGTATGATAAATTGTGTTTACTCTAAATTATGCTATCTGTAATATGGTATACTAAAACTGTTTTTATAAAATAGTGTGAGACGTCATTATAGAAACTGGGAATGCACTCCAAAGATTATAGAATTATATTGTATAAATGTAGTTGATGCTGTAAATATATATCTTGGTGTTTGGATGCAAAGCCATCATTTTGTCCATGAGAATCATATGATTTACCGCTGTTCATCTATTATGTATATAATGCTCTTTAAATAAAGTTCTGTATTATTTATATTTTAAGACCAAATGGGCACCTTGGTTACATCATGTAATGTAAAGTGGAGGAGATCTGAGATCATGACCTGCGATGCTTTTCATTTCTTTTCATTTATATGCACAAAATAAAACTCCAAATTAAAACAATTATCAATGCTTGTTTTTATTGCCCAATGCTATCTGTCAGCCAGTCTCTTAAACCTTTAAATACAAATGCAAAAAAATCTATTAATGGTAAATGTAAAGTTTGTTTACTACAGCACATAATCAGCAATAATTGAACCAAAAACTTGTATACATACAGCCCACAGAATGGGCAGTATGGAGGGCCGATGTAATTACATTATCCTATGTTTGCATCTTGATTGCAAAGAGATGAACAAAGACCAAGAGGGATAATGAGTTGGTTTATTATCTTTAAAAAAAAAGAATAATCTTGGCTCAGATATGAGGCACACCACCAAGTCAGGAGGTGGGATGTTGGAGGGGGGCAGTCCATTGACTCTATTGTGCATTGAATCACTGTTTCATCTCAAACTGATTATCACAGAGACTCAATCAGACCTTGCACTTTGCATGCAAATCCACCACTTCTAAATAAATGTCTTTCCTTTAATTGGCCTGATTCTGCATCTCGGCAGCATCTACACAGTGAGGAGTCTATTCCAGCTCAAGAACAGGAAGAGGAGAGTATTTTAACAGTATGCTCTGAATGAGTTATAGAAAACCATTGACAACTGAAATGTCTTAGTCTGGCTTCCATAGCACCCTGATTACAAAACTATTGGACCATTATATTACAAGAAGTAATAATAATAATAATAATAATAATAATAATAATAATAATAATAATAATAATAATAATAATAATAATAAAAAGATTCTCATTAAAATGTTGGCATGCAGATCAATATATCCACATAAACCATTTATCATGTATCTAATAAATACATTCCAGCTACATACTATACATCTCTGCTTCTCATTTTCCAAGTCACATTTATATTGCTATAGGAAAAGAATAATATTTTATAATGCTGTCAATGATTTTTTTCACTGCTGTAATACAAGTCCAGAGCTGCCGGTATATTAGCCTCTAAGGAATCTATCTACATAGCTTCACAATGCATGTCATGGTGTTTTCTATTCCTACATGTAGGACTCAAAGCTGCACAGACCCTGAGCTTCATAATTCTTTCTCAGTCTATCCCCTGCAGGCTTTTTAATGATACTTTGCACAGTTCTGTCTGCATGTGTTACAAAGAAATACTGACCAGAATTATTTTTTGTAGTTACAAGAATTGCCAGAATAAAGTACATTGCCTTACTCTACAGCGTATACAAAGTATGAGCATCAAACACTTTCATACATTATCTTGACATGTATCTAAATGTTGCTGTTCTGTTCCTGTTAAATAATGTTTTTCCACTATGTGTGTAATTGCTACAGAGGGATGTTAAAGACTGGCAGGCAGTTTAGCTGTCTTATTCTAGTATCAGTATAGCGGCTTTTCATTAATGGTATTGATAACCCTGCATGGTTGTTAATTGTGTCTCTAGTTGATAGGCTTTCAGCAGTGGATATTGTGAATCTTTCATTTGTGTCTTTGGTCTTCTTTCAGTTTCTTTCTCGCTCACCCTAAGAGAGGGGAGATGGAATGGAGGGGAAGGAGGTAATGAGATTGAATGCTTAGAATCAAATATAATATAATATAATATAATATGTGTCTCTAATGCATGATTAGTTACAGTGGTGTACATGTTTGCCCTTATAATTAACATATTATCTAAAGAATACTTAATTCTTCATTGGCAATGCAGAGTTGCTTCAATGTTAATGGAATTGTCCTTTACTTAGGGGCAATGGCAATCATAAGAGCAGTTGCAATGGTATGAGCTATTTGTAGAATAGAGCCATAGTTGAAACATTTTTATATTTTGCGACTTTTTATCCAATGCATAGTGTGGCACAGTAGGGGAGAGAAGAAGACAATGTAGTCCTGGCAAGTGGAGAGAACACATTACCCAGAAGGACATGGGAATGAAAAGCCTATAAGAACATAACAACATAAGAAAGTTTACAAATGAGAGAAGGCCAGTGACAAAGACAGCTGTAGTGGGGATGTCAGACCAGAAGAAACACACAGTACTGCGAGAGGAAATGATAAATGGATGCAATGCTGCGTGGTTTATTATTATTAGAAAATAAAACAGTGCTACAAAAAACAGGACACGGCACTGACGCCAAAATAAATAGACAAACAAAATGAACTAACACTTAAACAAACAGTGGACTAACAGATAAACACGGTGAGTCAAAACAACGGTTATATATTTAATTTGTTTAGTTTTCTCGTTTTTAATTCTCTCCTCTCCACACCCATTCTCCACTCATCAAACACACAACATACAACACATAAATATACACAGGGGTGGGGCAACATTGACACAAGGCCATTTGGCCCATCTTGTTCATTTAGCTATTAGTAGCTTACTGATCCCAGATTCACATCAAGCAGATTCTTGAAGTATCCCAGGGTGTCAGCTTCAACAACATTACTGGGGAGTTGGTTCCAGACCCATAATCCTCTGTGTAAAAAAGTGCCTTCTATTTTCTGTTCTGAATTCCCCTTTATCTAATCTACATTTGTGACCCCTGGTCCTTGTTTCCTTTTTCATGTCGAAAAAGTGCCTGAGTCGACATTGTCAATACCTTTTAGAATTTTGAATGCTTGTCTTCTTTGTTCAAGACTGAATAGAGTCAATTCTTTTAGCCTGTCTGCATATAACATGCCTTTTAATCCCGGAATAGTCCTGGTCGCTCTTCTTTGCACTCTTTCTAGAGCAGCAATATCCTTTTTGTAGCGAGGTGACCAGAACTGAACACAATATTCTAAATGAGGTCTTACTAATGCATTGTAAAGTTATCATTACTTCCCTTGATTTAAATTGAACACTTTTCACTATATATCGGATTGTTGGCCTTTGTATAGCTTCCCCACATTGTCTAGATGAAGACATTTCTGAGTCAACCTAAACTCCAGAGGACCTAATACTGATCCCTGTGGTACTCCACTGGTTACCTCGCTCCATTTTGAGATTTCTCCTCCAATCAGTACTTTCTGTTTTGTACATCTTAACCACTCCCTAATCCATGTACATGCATTTCCTTGCAAGCCTATTGCATTCAGTTTGAGAATTAATCTTTTATGCGGAACTTTGTCAAACGCTATCTGAAAATCTAAATAGACCATGACATATGCTTTGCAATTATCCATTGTCGATGTTGCATCCTCAAAAAAATCAAGCAGGTTAGTTAGACACGATCTCCCTTTTCTAAAACCATGCTGGCTGTCTACCAGGATACCATATAGATAATTTTCCATTTTGGATCTTATTATAGTTTCTATAAGTTTACATATACAGTAATAGAAGTCAGGCTTATTGATCTGTAGTTACCTGGTTAGGTTTTGTCTCCTTTTTTGTGGATCGGTATTCTGTTTGCAATTCTCCAGTCTGTCGGTACAACCCATGTCAAGAGACTGTTGCATGATCTTGGTTAGTGGTTTGTAAATAAATTCTTTCATTTCTTTGAGTACTATTGGGAGGATCTCTTCTGGCCCTGGGGATTTGTTTATTTTAAGAGCTCCTAGTCCCTTTAACACTTCTGCCTCTGTCATGCTAAAGTTATTTAAAACTGGATAGGAACAGGTCGATGTGTGGGGCATGTTGTCCATATCCTCCTTTGTAAAAACTTGAGAAGTAATCATTTCATATATTGTCTATTTATTTCTCTTCATCTATGTTTTTGCCATTTGTATCTCTTAGACATTTTAGCTCCTCATTGAATATTCTTTTGATGTTATAATATTGGAAAAACTTTTTGAAATTTGTTTTAGGCCCCTTAGCAATGTTCATTTCTATCTCTCTCTTGGCCTTTCTAGCTTCCTTTTTGACTTGCATTTGCAGTT